>NC_089038.1:29987500-30296250 GCF_034140825.1 Oryza sativa Japonica Group | reverse complement strand
AAGCAGGAATGGAGGCGAGGGTTTGGGAGGGGGGGGGGGCGGCGCCAGCCATGCTGGCGCCCTCCTCCCTGGGGCGGCGCCAGCCATACTGGCGCCCTCCTCCTGCCACGTTGGTTCGCGTGTGCCACGGTGGCAGGAGGACGGCGCCAGAGAGGCCGGCGCCGTCCCGTTGGATGACGGCGCCAGCCACTCTGGCGCCTCAAAAAGGACCATTTCTGGGATAAGTTTTTTTAGGGGTCTATTTGCAAAATAAGTTTTTCAAAAGGACCAAAATGTGAAAAATCTAGACAGGATGGACGGGAAGGTTATTAGGGAGACGTGGGTGCGCAGATACCGCGCTGTGTCTTTTAATAGAGAAATTTTACGGTACTTTAAAGAAAGTATCTAAATTTTACACTGAAAATTTTGATATATGAAAATATCAAATTTTACATTATAAAATATGGTACTATGCACAGAGAACTAGAGAAGTCAAGTACTTTCTTAAGGATGGTAAAATTTATCTATTTAGATATGATGCACCATATGCACAGAGAACTAGAGCTTTGCAGAAATAGCTCGGGACAATGCCCGACAGTTTATATCAAAGAGTTGATGACCGTCATTGCGAGCAGTCCGGATTCCATAACACGAGCATTGCGATAAACTAAAATGGAGTTTTTCACGAACTAAACTAGTAGTGTTCAACTCTTTGAACTGTATATCATGAAGTAATTATGATTTCTCTACACAGATCTGTCGGACTGTCAACCATACAACACTGTCTAGGTGAAGTTCATTTCCTGTGGATGGTAGCGAAGTGAAAGCCCATGGGTTCTCGAAATTCACCGGTTCCATGGCAACGGTGGCAGTAATCTAACCCGCTACCACCACATATACGGCACCTGGAAAATGGAAGTCATGCCGGAGAAGCATGTTTCTCAGTACCAGCAGCATAAGTATGGCAGACAGCTTTTGAGTATGAGGCTATGAGCTCCTCACCATTGTGGCCATTCGCCCTTCGGGAGCATGACAAGATCGGCATGATTGGTTCTCCCTGTAAATCCCAGGTTCCATGGTCATGAGAGAACTGGTTTGTAGGATCATGATACTAGCAAGAGAAGAGAACATGGAGTACAAGAGATACCTCGACCAAAACAGTTGCGGCAATCTATTTTGCCTGTGCCTCTGCAGATGGTGCATGGAGGATCAGGCCTTTTTGGTCTCTCCCTCCTAATATTTGACTGCATCATACTTGCAGTGAAGATATCAGGATTGGTGTATAAACATGTCAAAAGTTAACAAATGACAATTCTTAATGTACAATATGGTCTGAGATGGTCTTGTTCCATCTGTCTGGCAAGTTGAAGGACTCCTAACTCAGTGACAAACAGAGAGGGTATCAGTTGGCACAGAAAGGAAAATAGCATGCCCTTTCTCAACCCCATTCCCCTTTTCCCCTGCCATGTTTCCCTCGCAATGAATCTATGATAAATCTCATGTACTATCACAATTTTTTTCAGATAATGGATAACCCGACCGCTACATCAAAAAACACATAAATCTGCAAGGCCAACCTTGGTATGTTTGGAGTTAAGAAATCACTACAGGCTAGAGCAAACACACAGTAAGCATTGCTGGCTGTAAAAACGTTGGAACAAGATCTAAGTCATGAAGTGAATGGCAAGTAAATTTTGCTTATAAAGTGTTCAGTGGATTGCATATTTGCATGGTGCTAAGCTTCAGGTATTCAATAAAAAAGAAGTGGAATCAATTGCTACAAAGTTCTGATACACATGACGACCTTAACATTCTGTAAGATGGTTTGAAATATATTCAGGTGGGGAACGCCCCCCTCCGGCGACTTGGTCAGAAAAAAACAATTCCGTAAATGTAATGCCGAAACAATTTCTACCAACCATGGCCTAATTTCCTCATTTTTGGTACTCAATTGCCGATTCCTCATGATTCTTCCCATCGCGCTAGCTTCTGCTGCAGGCAGCACAATCTTACCCGCTACCCTAACCCATCCCCACACCTCCTCTCCATGTCCCGCTGCCGAGGAAAAACCTACCGGTCGATTCAACTACGCTTCCTGTCTACGAAGTGTTCGACGAATCGCAGGCACGAGAACAAAAGGGGAGAGGTGCAGGGAAGGATTGAGCTCACCTCGCTGCGGACGATCCATGAAGGTCTCGATATGAGCACGCTAGGAGGGGCCTCGTGAAATCCGGGGAGCGAGCTCGAAGGAGCCTGCCCCGCCGGCGACGCCACGCCGTTGGGGCCGGCCGCCGGCGTCGAAGCCATCAGCGGCTACAGGTTGCGGTAGGGGCGGTCGGGCGGATACTGGAAAGGCACGGTCGCACAGAGAGACCGACCTGTTTTCATCAGTTCAGGCTGCGTTATCCGCCCACGATTGGGCCTCTTTGGGTTCTCCTTAACTGGGCTAGGCTGGGCTGGGCTCTATTCTAACGAAACAATGAATAAGTTCACTTTAGGTCCCTCAGTTTGCTATCGAGTTCAGAGTCCCTAGATCACAAAACTGGATAAAACGCATCCCCAACTTACAAAACCGTACAAACGAGGTCCCTCGGCAGTATAGCATCTGATTTTAACTGACGTGGCATCTACGTGGCTTATTTGACTAGGTCTTCGTCCCACGTGGCATTTGATGTGCCGTTTACGTGGCAATTCGATCCAAAAAAAATAAAGCCTATAGGGCCCACATGTCAGTTACACACCAATTATTTAAACATGGTGAGGGCCATGTAGGCCACATGTCAGCCTCATTACTCCATTTATCTCACTATCCTCTCTCTCCTCTGCATGGGGTCGGAGAGGAGCGGCCGGCGCAACCCTAGCCACAGCCGCCGCCGCCACCGCGACGGAGGAAGATGGGGCAACCACGGGGTCTTCCATGGCGAAACTGGGGAGGTCACAGCCTCACGGCATCAGATCGAGGGGAGCTAGGGTTTTGGGAGGCTAAGAGGAGGAGAAATGAGCTAGAGAGGAAAGAAGCCGCTCTAGGTTTTCTAGTTGGGGGAGGAGACGCGATGGCATGGGTGACGGGTGGGGTGGAGCGGCTAGCCGGCCGGTGGAGCAGGGCGGGCGACGGAACGAGGCGGCAGCAGAGCAGGGGGGGTGGAGCGGCCGCGGACTGTGGGCGGAGCAGGCCGGCGGAGCGGGCGGCGGAACAGGGTGGCGGCGGAGCAGAGGGACGGGCGGAGTGGCCGTGGACCGCGAGCAGAGCAGAGGGGTGGATGGGCGGAGCAGAGGGATAGGTGGAGCAGCGGCGGAGCAGAGGGACGGGCGGAGCGGCTGCGGACCGCGGGCAGAGCAGAGGGATGGGCGGGCGGAGCGGCGGGACGGAGCAGAGGAGATAATGGCCGTGCCTCCTCCTCCTCCGGCGGTGACGACGGCGGAGGTGGCGAGCTCCACCTCATCAAGAAGCCGTTCCTTTCCCCCCTCCGCCAATGAGGATGAAGTGAGGCTGAGACGGAGCCTGCTCTACCGCTATCCCCGGAGGAGGCGCTCGCTCGCACCGTTACTGAAGTTCTTCCACCTTTCTCCCTTCTCCCCACTGGTCGCGTCGCTGCTGTGCACCTCTCCATCCGCCCGTCGCTGTCGAGCCCCTACCTGTGGTGCCCTACCAACATCGGCCTCCCTGCCTCTGGCCTCCCCACCCGTCTCGCTGACCTCCCTGCCTTATCCCTCTGCGGCTCTGCACGCTCTCGCCGGTGGAGAAGTGGAGAAAGGAGATAGAGGTAGAGAGGATTAGGTGGAGGAGGTGGGACCCACTGACATGCATGTGAGGCCCACTATTTTTATTGACTGACATATAGGTCCCACATATTTTGTTTTAATTTTTAATGTTGCTTCGTTTATTTTTTTCAAATCAAACTGCCATGTCAGCGCCATGGCACCGCCACGCAGGACGAGGACTAAGTTAAACCAGCCACGTAGGCATCACATCAGCCAAAACTGCCATCCAAACTGCCGAGGGACATCGTTTGCACCGGTTTTGTAAGTTGGAGGACGTATTGTATCTGGTTTTTGAGTTGAGGGACGAAAATCGAATTTGGTGCCAAGTTAAGAGAACTCTAATGAACTTATTCCATGAATTGATGATTTTTTAAACTATTTATAAAAAAGTTATATAAAATATTCAAAATTTTATATTTCTACACCACTATATATGGCTGTGTTCTTAAGTTCAAGTTCCCAACCTTATTCTCTCGTTTACCGCGCGCATACTTCCCAAACTGCTAAACGGTGTATGTTTTGCAAAAATTTTCTATAGAAAAGTTGCTTTAAAAAATCATATTAATCTATTTTTGAAGTTTTTTAGGCTAATAATTAATTAATCACGTACTAATCCATTGCTCCGTTTTCCGTGTCCAACCCTTACCTAAGAACAGAACCTTAATGTTTTTTTATGACGTGGCACACGGCCATGTGGAGGGATGCCAGTCATTTTGCAGGCAACCCCTGCCACCCTCCTAAAAGACTATAAAAGGGCCGTCAATGTCATTTTACAACCGGCCCCTTAGAGGCTACAACTCTCTCCAGAGGCTACAACTCTCTCCAGATGCTTAGAAATGTCCTAGGCTGCCATTTTATAGGTGAGCCCCTTTGCAGGCGATAAGGTGACTGCTTGTAAAATGGTGTCTTCCTCCATGTGACATTGTAGATTTGTGAAGGGCAACATAGGTGTAGATTTATAAAACTTTAAAAAGAATATGTTTTAAATATTTTAATAAATAAAATTAAAAATAAAAATTCGAAAACAACAATACACTCTTTAGTGGAATTGAAGGGAATTTTAAAGGAATTGCAAGGAACTTTGGAATGTAGGATTTTGAAAACATAAAGCATGAAAAGCACAAGATTGGAATATATCTTGCCTTGCAAATTCCTAAAGAATTAGATGCACTCAAATGCTCCAAAATAATCATTCGGGTGGTACATAGGAATAGGAATGATAAAATAATAGTGGACACAATAATAGAACACCACGGGATAAGACCTTAATTGTATTTCCACATAAAATTTTAAGCATCAACCCTTTGTTCTAAAGGACTTGATAGGAATTTTGCCATAAGTATTCAAATCCTCTAAAATTCATTCACTTTACTTTTTTTTCCAAAAGAGCCTAAAGGTTTTGATTCCTAAGAAAAATTTCACCATGTAACCGTTTAGATCAAAGGAAATTAAAACAAATGAAAGTTTCCCTCAAGTTAAAAAAAAAGAAATAAAAAGTTTCCTGTTGTAAAGAATCCTGCATCCTGATCTGCAACATGTCTATATTTCTTCTTTTTTTTTTCAGTTCTCCGGGTAAATTGCTCATGCTATGCTTAGCACAAATCCTATTTCTTTCCCAAACACAAAACATTCCTTTTTTTGTCCATTCTTCTAGAGGCGCTCCGATCAAATCATCCGGATTATTTTGGGGTTGTTTGGTTCGGTCTCAAACTTTGCCAAAAATTGACACACCTCATGTTAGACACATTTGACCAAGTTAACTCATCGTTTGGTTTATGGTCACACTTATGGTAATATTCTCTTTCATTTCTCATGGTCCCACGTGTCATCAACTAAAAAATGTGTGCCACACTCTTTTTTTCTAGCTAAAGTGTGGCTTACATTTTGTTGGCCATAACTAAGATAAAGTGTGGCACACAAGTATGGTAAATGATTGTTGTATAGCATGCAAACAGCCCCTTTATTTTGCAATATAGTTTGTTTATTTTTTTTGGTTTGTTAATATTAGCTCTTTTTCTAGAGACATGTGGGGACCGATGTATATATTGACATTTGACACGTTTCTCTAGAGGTGCATGATGTGTTGTTTGTTCGGTTTTTTTTTTGGAAGCCATTGGTTTCATCGGAGAAACATGGGTGGAAGGCGTGCGGGTGGTGCGAGGAGGGCATAGAAGGAGGATGATTTCGGTTTTACAATAGTAGGAATATAGATAGTTCGATTTTTCTGGGGCGGTTAATATTGGTATTTTTAAGACGTGTTGGGATGCATACCGTCATTTTAATGAAACGCAGTATATATTGATCTATTTTTCTCAGGATGCAAGATGTGCTGTATGTTTTGCTTTTTTGG
Organism: Oryza sativa Japonica Group; assembly: GCF_034140825.1. Taxonomy (NCBI): domain Eukaryota; kingdom Viridiplantae; phylum Streptophyta; class Magnoliopsida; order Poales; family Poaceae; genus Oryza; species Oryza sativa. The sequence continues at coordinate 30,290,159 of NC_089038.1, read as the reverse complement.
AAGTCGCTGGCTTTTTGGGAGAAACTTGGGGGTGATAGGCGTGCCGAGTGGTGGGAGGAGGAATTGCAAGACAACAACTTCTTTTTATGTTACTAAAGATATTTTCCAGTTGTACTCCTTTTTTTCTACTAAGATTTTAGTCTTATATTTTGTTTTAGTGTACCGCGATATATATTTACACTTTTTACTGTGCATGATGTGTCGCGTGTTTTTTTTTAAAGCCGCCGCTTTTTCCTAAGAAACTTGGGTGTTAGGTGTGGGGCGGTAGGAGGAGGAATCGCAAGATGATAGGTCCGCTTTTATAGTAGCAGACTTGTTTTCTAGTCATACTCCTATATTTTTTCTCTTTTCTACTAATTTTTTATTCCTATATGTTGTTTTTCAGCATTCCCAGGGTCCTACTGTACATAAAACCCCTGCAGCACAAGGAAGCCTAGGAGAGAGAGCAGAGAGTAGAGGATGACATTCCCCTCACAACATGAGGGAATGCCAACATGAGGGAATGCCATCTCGAACCCCTGAAGTTGTAGCTGGTCGAGCTAGTAGAGGATGTCATCATGTCAATGTCCTCCCTATGTCGGGCAAGATCATGCTGCCATTGACAGCAGCGTCCAGTGGCAGTGTGGCACTACCATGCGATGCGCCGGTCTTTACTGAGAAGTTAGGCTGCCTCTCGTATAGAAAAATGTCGTAAGTTTTCAAGCACATCGCCATTACTGCAAGTCCAGTAAAATGTAAAAAAAAAGTCTTTAGTACAATTCAAGGGAATTTCAAAGGAATTGCAGGGAACTTTGGAATGTAGGATTTTGAAAACATAGAAGCCTGAAAAGAATATAATTAGAATATCTTGCCAAGCAAATTCCTAAAGAATTAGACACACTCAAATGTTCCAAAATAATAGTTTGGATGGTACATAGGAATAGGAAAGATAAAATAATAGTGGACACAAGAATAGAACACCACGAGAGGAAACCTTAATTGGATTTCCACATAAACTTTTAAGCATCAACCCTTTGTTATGAATGACTTGATAGGAATTTTACTGTAAGTATTCAAATCCTGTAAAAATTCATTCACTTTTCTTTTTTTTCCCCAGAAGTGCCTAGTGGTTATGATTACTAAGAAAAGCTTCACTATGTAACCGTTTTGATCAAAGGAAATTAAAACAAATGAAAGTTTCCCTCAAGTCAAAAACGATATTGAAAGTTTCCCTTTCCAACCATGGCAAACGATCGTTCCCTACTTTAAGGATTCATGCATCCTGAACAGCAAGATGTCTATATTTCGTGTTCTTTTCAGTTCTCCTGGTAAATTGCTCATGCTATGCTCATATCAAATTCTATTATTTGCCAAACACAAATCATCCATTTTTTGGCCAGTTTTTCTAGAGGAGTACTGATCAAATCGTCTATATTACTTTGCCAAAAGATTGCCACACCTCATATTAGGCAAGTTTGACCAAGTTAACTCATTGTTTGGTTCATGGCCACACTTGTGGTATTCCCTTTCATTTCTCATGGTCTCACACGTCATTAACTCAAAAATGTGTGGCACACTCTTTATTTGCTAGCTAAAGTGTGGCTTACATTTTATTGGCCATAACTTAGCTAAAGTGTGGCACAAAAGTATGACAAATGATTGTTGTATAGCATGCAAACAACCCCTTTATTTCGCAATATAGATTGCTTAATTTTTTGGGTCTGTTAATGTTGGCTCTTCTTCTAGAGACGCATGGGGACCAATGTATATATTGACACATTTTTCTAGAGGTGCATGATGTGTTGTGTGTTCGATTTTTTCTAGAAGCCATTGGTTTCTCTGGAGAAATGTGGGTGGAAGGCATGCGGGTGGTGGAGGATGGCATAGAAGGAGGATGATTTTACTTTTACAGTAGTAGATATATAGATATCTCGATTTTTCTAATATTGATATTTTGTAAGATGTGTTGGGATGCATACAATCATTTTAATGAACCATAGTATATGTTGACCTGTTTTTTCCAAGACGCAAGATGTGTTTTTTTTTTGAGAAACTTGGGGTGATAGGGGTGTGCCGCAGTGGGGAGAAGGAATTGCTAGATCTTAAAGATATTTTCCAGCTGTACTCCAATATTTTTCTGCTAATATTTTTATTCCTATATTTTGTTTCAATGGACCATGGTATATATTTACACGTTTTTTTTTAAAAAAGGTGCATGATGTGTTGCGTGTTTGGGATTTTTTTGGAAGCCGTCATTTTTTCCGGAGAAACTTGGGTGGTTTCGCGATCTTTGTTTCCTTGTGCCGCGCGCGCGGCGTGCCCAGGTGGTCCGCGTTCTTTGAACCTGATCAAGGAGGAGTTCGTGATGGGCGACCACGCGCGGCTCATGTCCTTCTTGTGGTTCGCCATGGAGCTTGCCATGTCATCGCCGCTTTTCGCGAAGCTCTCCGCGCTCTTCTCCTCCGATGCCGCGTGCCTCGAGGGCCTGGAGCGCGTCCGTGGGCGTGGCCACGAGCGGCTCCGTGTCGTGGCGTATAGGCTCGGCGGCTTGCGGTACAGCTGGGCGCCACGGTTCCGCCTCGCCGTGCTGCTCCTCCTACGGGACAAGTTTCCCGAGCTGGTTGGCGCCATCGAGGTGGTTGATCCCACCGTGGCCCCAGTGGAGCGCCGGGCCATGGAGGAGCTGGGCTGCATTGTCACCACATCTCCTGCGCTATGCCTGGTGGTAGAAGAACCAACTCTGATCTTTATGCCATACGCGGACCGTGTCTTCTTTGAGAATTTGCTCATCTTGAACTGGAGCCCGGACAAGCTCGGGAAGATCGTCGTGCTCGGGCACAGTTTCAGCACCATGGTGAAGATGCTTGAGCTCAGCATTTCAAAGCAAGAGAAGTGTGGTGTCAATGAGCAGAGGGAGAAGGTGAAGAGGGTACTGGCAATTCCGAGCTATGTTCAGGAATTAGAGCTTTGTGCAGAGATATCTGGCTTATTCGATAACCCTCTCTTGGGAGATGAGTATCCTTATGAATTGAACCAGTACGACTACAATAATTCACCAGAGCAGTGTACATGCATGCACTGCGTTGCGCGTATGGAAAGCGGTGCTTTGATTTGTGCTCTTCCCAGCACCTTTTCAATTCATTTCTTTCACCTCGATGCTGAAATCGATATGGAATATTTGATACCAGGTTCTTTTGCAGCTCATTTCCTTTTTTTTCAAAGCTTAAGAGTGTGTGTGTGTGTGTGGGTGGGTGGGTCTGCGCGCGCGCGCCAATATGGATTGTGGCATTATGGTCTTCTGACTTGTTGCCTCTTTCTTCGATGCAGGTAATTGCGCTACAAGGGTCGGGAGCAATGTCAATGTCCAAATGGGCTATGATGCTCAGTTAGAAGGGTAAGGCTACATACTGCCAAACGAATCATTTGGATTAGTTTTCCATGCTTATTTGTTTGCCTAGTTCTATGAATTTTAAGCTAAATGAAAGTATAATTTGGTTTCAAAAATAAAAGAAAGGATGATGCAAACAAGATATGTTTGCTAAAAGAAAGGGTTTCTTGTGTAAAAGGGGTTCTCTGTTTGAGTGAGATTTGCTTTGTACTATTGCTGCAGTGCAGGTTATTGTTTTGCTTCGGCGATTAACTCAAATTTGTCCTGAACAGAGAAATAAAAACAACATATTTTTGTAAAACATGTTTGTTGTTTTACTGCAGTCATTAACTTTAACAATTGGTTTGTTGCGATATGTCACATGTGAAGCACATGCCTTAATTTTTGTGGTATATTTTTGTTGTTCACTATTGATGACTTCAAAACTAACTAGCTGGGTGGCCCGCGCAATTGCGCGGCTAGCACCCAAACAAAATCATATATTTTTTATGATATTACTTAAAATTTATAAAATAGATATCTCATTGTCTTAAGACTTTGAAAGACTAAACCTTATCATCCTCGTGTTTCTAATTATATAGTTTTTTAAAGTCACACCAGTTGCTACCCCTTATGTCATCTTCTTCTTTATTTGCTTGCTCGATCTACCACTATTTCTATTCATTCTTCTTGGAACCTTTAAAAATTGGATTTTATAGTTTTTAGAGTTTATTGTCACGTTGTGTTTCATTTTTATAATTTCTAGATGTCCCGTCAAACGTTGCCATTATACTCCTCTACGGCCCGTCCACTGTCTCTTTTCTTTATTGTCATTGAGATTTTAAAAATCGAACATAATTATCTTTTGGGTTCATTTTTACTTTCTAGAAGTCCCGCCAAACCGTCAGCGGCTTTGTCATTGTACTCCTCGGCGGCTCACCCACTGGCTCCCTTCTTTATTGTCATTGAGATTTTAAAATCGAACATGATTATCATTGTTTTTTTTACTTTCTAGAAGTTCCGAACCTTTAAAAATTAGACTTGTAGTTTCATTTTTTATAATTTTTAGAAGTCCCATCAAACGATGCCACTATGCCCCTCTATAGCCCGTCCGCCGCCGACTCTTTATTGTCATTGTGATTCTAAAAATCGAACATAACTATTGTTGGAATTCATTTTTTTATTTTCTAGAAGTCCCGTCAACCGTTGGCGGCTCTGCAACTATACTGTTATACACCCCGCCTACTGCTTTTATTGTCATTGAGATTTTAAAAATCGAATATGATTATCAATGAGGTTTGTTTTTTTTTACTTTATAGAAGTCCCGGCAACCGCCTTACTCATTTGCTTCACAGCCTGCCTGACGTCCCTCCCTTTAATCGTCATTTAGGATTCTATTTGGTGTTTTATTAACAATTTTTGTATGGCGTATTAATACCGTTTTGTGTTCTTTTAATGCTTTTATTTTTTATTTTCAATTTCAGTTGTTTTAAAATTGTATTCCTACTTTAACTCTCTTTTTATTTTTCTATTTTAGATATTATTTTATTTTTTATTCTAAATTTTAATTAATCTCGTATTGGGTTCTTATATGGATTTTTCTTTCAATATTGTTTATTTTTAATTCCAAATTTCAGCTAATTTTAAATTGTATTCCTACTTGAACTCTTCTTTTATTTTCTTTTGCTAATTTCGGATTTATTTATTTTTTTCTGATGTTTAATTAATCTCGTATTGGGTTCTTATATGGACTCTTCTTTTAATATTCCTTATTTTTAATTCCGAATTTCAGCTATTCTTAAATTGTATTCCTACTTGGACTCTCATTTCCTTTTCTAATTTTGGATTTTATTTTATTTTTATTTCGAATTTTGATTAATCTCGTATTGGGTCCTTATATGGAAATTTCTTTCAATATTGCTTATTTTTAATTCCGAATTTCAGCTATTTTTAAATTGTATTTCTACCTGGACTCTCTTTTTCTTTTCTAATTTTGAATTTTATTTTATTTTTATTTTTATTTTTGATTAATATCGTATTGGGTTCTTATATGGAAACTTCTTTCAATATTGCTTATTTTTAATTCCGAATTTCAGCATTTTTTAAATTGTACTCCTACTTGGACTCTTCTTTTCTTTTTTTTCTTTTTCTCCGATTAATGTGGGAATTTCTAGCCCCCACAGCGAACGTGGTGCCTTCTTTTCGAGCTGTCTTAATAATATAATAGATTCCTTTCCAAATGAATCAATTCACCATGTGGCATTTAAATCCTAGTGATGCATACATTGAGGACAGACACTTATATGAAGCTGAAAGCATAGTTAAAGAAATGCGTGAAACTATTTCTGATGTTAGGAATTCTACGCTATCACAAAGTTTGTTGATCACATGAAGAAAGATCAGAGCATTTGTTCTCACATCTCAAGCATGTTGGGAGCTCATGAATGCATTCAATTGGTTGTTTATGGCATTGGGAGCTTTGAATTTGATGTGAAGTCCCAATATCAGATTGCTTTTGCTCTACTACTAAAGGAAGACAATATATTCCCAATTAGTGATATCGAAATCTATGATCCATCACTACCTCCTGCTGATGTGAAAGCATGCTTCGACTTGGATCTACGGGTGCTCTTGGTTAATGAACAATGCCAAAGAAGTGTTGACAAGCCGATAATTTTCTTTGTTCCAGGACTGGCATTTGTTGGAAACCTCATTGAGTCAAATTTCTCTCCTGAGCAATTAAACAATATTATTCTAATTTCCTATGGGGTCAAGAATATCGGGGATAGAATTTCTGCCGAACTTGAAAATTGGAACAATGGATTTACCAGTTTGAAGGGTTCCCCAGAATTGGAAAGAGAGAGGTTTATTTGGGCAAGCATAAATTATATTAATGAAGTCATTGTGATGGAAAATTTTAATGCCCACTTCTGGGGAGTCTCTGATATGAGATTTGAGTTCCTTGATGTTGCTGCTGATGTGGACATGAACTCAAATTTGCCAAGTATGTGTTTTTGCTTCCGAACATCTTCGATTTATACCAATTTACCTCATTTTTTTTTGTTTTCATTACTTTTGTTTGATGGTGGAGCTGACTTTGCAAGGCCGACTCTTAAGGAAAAGTTTTTACTTAACTTCAAATTGGAGCTGGAATATAATTCTTTCTTTGCTTTTGAGTACGCCTTCTTGAGACTTATGGGCAATATCTTGTTACTTAGTAGCATTCATTGTCTAGTGTTGTTACATGCTGAATCATGTACTGTTATTGTCTCTGTATTTTCAGCCATGTGTCTTATTTTCGTATGTGCTTGGAAGAAAGAATGTCGCGTCCATTTCAAGACGATCAAGACGATTGCAAGGATGGTAAACCTCAAGACTGGGCACATGAATTCCTGCACCGAATCCCAGCAATGCATCGGAAGACTTGGTCTCCTCCTCCCAAAGGTTGGATCAAGTTCAATTTCCACGGCATTGGTGGTTCCAAAGATCGTTCTGCTGGCATGGGTGGTGTATTTCACAATGAGGATGGTGTGCTCTCCTTCTTTATTGGTTCATTAGGTAACGTGGATCAAACCGTGGCTAGTATTGGAGCAATTGAACTTGGGCTAAAGGTCATGCTTGAGTACCATGAACCAGTTAAAAAGCTGATCGTTGAGGGGGACGATCTCACGGTGATACGTTGGTTCAACAGAGTCTCTCACCCGCCTGCAAGAGCGCATGATTCATTCCTACGTAGTTACTTGCACTTGACTTCGATGCCATTGCCATGTGAGGGGGCTGCCGTGCCTGCTGAGATATCCAAAGACCCTGACCATGAGAATGGTAGTTCTTCACATGATGCATCACCTACTAAGCCACCGAATGACGGTAACATCGAGAATGGTAAAGATAGAGAATCATAGTTCTTTACAATATTCTTTATCTGCTATTAAGCTATCTGAAGTCTGTAACAGTAGGAATGGTTCTTTGCAGATGCTTCACCTGCTAAGCAATTTGAAAGGGAGTACATAGCTTGGCGGGTCGATGAAGAGGCTAATCAGGTCGCAATTGGATTGGCACGTCTAGGCAGTATGCTACCTGACCATCAGAATCGGGTAAAGGTACACAGCTCAACCCAGTGTGACTGTGAAATCCAAAGAGAAATGAGGAATGGCAGGCTACCAGACATCACAGTTGGTGAGAACCTCTCCATTTTGCCGATCCATTATGTAGCCACAAGTCCACAAGTGCTATTTTTGTGCATTATTAACGATCACCATATGCTACAGGTTTGCCTGTTGAGGAGCCAAGCTAATAAGGAGTGGAGGGCCTTGTCGTGTGGAACCAGCACTCTGATGCTAAAACAGTTTTGCCTGTGTCTGGCATTCCAAATATTCTCAAATCTGAATGTATGTTTGAATGGTCCGATGAAAAATTTAAATTATGTGTTCTTTGGGGAAATTTTTATGTGCCTTTTGATAGTTCATTTGCAGATTCAATTGTAGTTTTTGGTATATCTTTTTTTTTTAAAAAAAATCTTTCTACCAGGCCAGCTGAAGAATTGGCTGACCAAATTGTATTAAGAGTTGAAGAATTTACAGTATGGGAACATTACAATATCGAAATGAAAATGTGAAGACCCAGCGTTCAGGCGAAAAACCTGAACTCCGGAGGAGAAAATCAGCCCGTACGGTTATCTCAAAACAACTCGGCCTCCTTCCAAACAACAATCTCAAAATAGCTTCGAAAAGTTGCACTACCGTTCGTGATCATTGATCGAAAATCGAGCATTGTGTTCCTTTCACACCAACCAGCCTTTATACAAAGATAATTTGTTCTACGTATGCCTCTAGCTCGTCCGAAAACACAGTCTTGTGCTCAGTCACCAACCTGCTAGCTTTTAGGCTCCAGTTCGCTCTCGCCTGGCAGCAGAAAGCACACAATTGTCCATCCTTCGAGCATCCTCCACACTCGATTGGACGGACACGCTACAAACAGGTGATGGCACTCTTCCTGCATTGCTCGGCATTCCTGAAATTAGTGCGAAAAATGTAAACATATATAGCGGTCGGAAACACATCGTTTATAAAAAATGATTATCGGTCGATCTGGAATTTCCATATTTTATTAGTTTAACTATTTAGTGGCAAATGCAGTATGGTGCTAGAAGAAATTAAAAATAGCTAAATATAATATGTGGTTAAAAGTGAAAATGATTAGAAACTATACTATTTTTACATAAACGATACTCGGTGAGTCAAGAATTTCGCTAGCGTTTTTATCCCCAAGTAGGCGAAATGCTGCAGCTGAAGTTGTACCATGTGCCAACAGTCAGCATCATATTATATCCAAGTTAATGAGGGGGTGTTTGGGAACTAGGGTCCCTCTTACAAAAGTATAAGTCCCTATGATAGGGACTTATGTTTTTGTGAGAGGGACTAAAGTTTAGCCCCACTTTAGTCCCTCCAACCAAACACCACCTGAATATCTCCAAAAATAAAACTCCCATAAGAAAATCATTACTCTCGCTCCAACCAAAAATATTTAAATATTTGGTGCTTGGAACAAAGTTCGATCCAACTTTTAAAATTTTGATTATCAATTTTTTTTATAGATATTTAGTTTAAAAACAAAATAAATAATATACTTGGATTTGCCTAAAAAAATACTACCATAATACCATAAACTTAATATTAAAATGTACTTTTTACGGTAAAGAGATAGCTTTATTGATAACTGAACGAAGGGATTAGATTCCTGATTCAACCAATTCAAAATCCGTGCAAGCACACATAATCTCCCCTCCTAGCAAGATCTTGAATTCGTCGTCGTTTGATTAAGAGTATGTACTACCCTCTTAGCTTCTTTTCCTATTTTGTGCACTTGCACTCTTTGAAAGCATTGCATCGCACCTTTCGTTTCATGGACCGTCGTTGCCCCAGCCGATCTCGAGGGATTCTTGTTCTCGAGGGATTCTTGTTCGATTAGGACGCAACAACTTCAGCATTGTCAGTTTTCAAGATTAGCGGCGTATCATATGAATCCATCCCATTGCCACCCGAAGTCAAAATTTACAAACACATTCTAATATAAAATTGATTTTTGGAACTATAAAAGCATGAGCAAATCTTTATCTAAACATCAAATATTTAAAAGGGAGCACTACATTTAAGTATTTAACGGCACCCTATCTGTAACTTGGTGATGGACTAATAAGCACAACCATAATAATAAGGGTATCAATCAGATCATAATTTTCTTTTTCGTTTTATCTTCAACTACCGCTCATCTCATTTAATGATAAACACCAAAGTTATTTCCCCCCAACTTTATTCTCTGCTACACAAATAAAAATGAGATGAGCGTGGATCAAAGGCAGTACTCGCTTGCCATAATCGCGTGATTCGAGACATGCTTTCAGCGTTCAGCCTCCAAGCAAATCAAATCTGTGTGATTCATACACAAATCCTTTTTCCCTTTTCCTTTTTGCCGCAAGGAAGCAACAAAATATCTCTGACACACTCTGAAACTGTGACAGACTTGACAGTCAATGGAACTGAAAACGCAACCCCCGTGCCAAGACCATTTTCTTCCCACAGTCCACTGCGCGAGACGGGAGAGACGGCCGCGACACAAAGGAAGCCCAGGAGAGACGCAGACGCCCGCCCACAAAGCCCACTTTGCCCATGGCAACTTCCGCTTCACTGCCTCCTCCTCCTCCTCCTCGCAGTAGTAGTAACCGCCTCATCGCCTCCTCCTCCTCTTCGCTGCATACTGCATACTACTGATCAGCTCTTCCGTTCTCGCGGCTCCAGATCTCTGCAGGGTGACGGGGGAGATGGCGGAGACGGAAGAACCTGGCCAAGATCGACGAGTACTCCCTCCTGCTCCACATGGTGAGGGTTTTACCTTCTCCTCTCCAACTTTTTTGATTTGCTGCGGCTTCTTTCTCTTCACGCGGCGGTCCCGTGGCCAGGCCTGATCATGGAGGAGTTCGTGATGGGCGACCACGCGCGGCTCTTGTCCTTCCTGCGGCTCGCCACGGAGCTCGCCGTGACGTCGCCGCTCTTCGCGAAGCTCTCCGCGTGCCTCTCCTCCGACGCCGCGTGCCTCGACGGCCTGGCGCGCGTCCGCGGCCGCGGCCGCGGACGCGAGCGGCTCCGCGTCGTGGCGTACAGGCTCGGCGGCATGCGGTACAGCTGGGCGCCGCGGTTCCGCCTCGCCTTGCTGCTCCTCCTGCGGGACAAGTTCCCCGAGCTGGTCGGCGCCGTCGAGGTGGTGGATCCCACCGTGGCCCCGGTGGAGCGCCGGGCCATGGAGGAGCTGGGCTGCGTTGTCACCGCGTCGCCTGCGCTCTGCCTTGTGGTCGAACAGCCAACTCTGATCTTCATGCCCTACGCGGATCGCGTCTTCTTTGAGAATTTGCTCACCTTGAACTGGACCCCAGATCAGCTCGGCAAGATCGTCGTTCTCGGGCACAGTTTCAGTGCCATGGTGAAGATGCTTGAGCTCAGCATTTCGAAGCAAGAGAAGTGTGGTGTCACTGAGCAGAGGGAGAAGGTGAGGAGGGTACTGGCAATTCAGAGCTATGTTCAGGAATTAGAGCTTTGTGCTGAGATATCTGGTTTGTTCGATAACCCTCTCTTGGGAGATGAGTATCCTGATGAATTGAACCGGTCTGTCTACAATCATTCATCAGAGAAGTGTATATGCATGCACTGCATTGCGCATATTGAGAGGGCTGCCATGATTTATGCTCTTCCCAGCATCTTTTCAGTTCATTTCTTTCAGTTTGATCCTGAAGTTGATATTGAACACTTGATACCAGGTTCTTTTGCAGCCCATTTCCCTTTTTGTAAAAGCTTAACGTGGTGCCTACATGGACTATGTTGTCTGATGACTTGTTGCTGCTTTGTTTGATGCAGATAATTGTGCTACAAAGGTCTGGAGTTATGTCAATGTCCAAATGAATTGTGATGCTCAGTTAGAAGGGTAAGACTGCATACTGACAAAACAATTAATTTGGACCAGTTTCCCATGATTATTTGCTTGCTGAATTCTGTGAATTTTAAGTAAACAAAATGATGCTTTGGTTTAAAGAAATATTTAATGAAGGATAACTCAAGCAAAGATGATTACACCATTTTAGGCAGCTTTCTTGCGTGTACCCTAAAAAAAGGGTTTCTTATGTAAAATGGGCTATTTTACCGTTTAAGTGAGATTTGCATTAATTATAGTATTGCTACAATGCATGTTCTTCTTTTACTTCAGTGATTATAGTATTGGCAGATTGCTGCAGCCTGCAGCACCTGTTTGTTGTTTTATCAATCATCGACTATGTTTCTAGGCCATCTGTTTTATGATTTTTCACGTGCGCTAATAATTTTGTGGGATGTATTTTGTCGTTCGCTATTGTTGACTTCACAAATTAATTCCTTTTCTAAATGAATTAATCGACCAGGTGGCATTTAAATCCTAGTGATGCATACATTGAGGACAAGCACTTACAGGAAGCTAAAAGCATAGTTAAAGAAATGCATGAAACTATTTCTGATGTTAGGAGTTCTGCACTGTACACAAAGTTTATTGATCATGTGAAGAAAGATGAGAGCGTTTCTTCTCACATTTCAAGCATGTTGGGAGCTCATGAATGCATCCAATTGGTTATTTATGGCCTTGGGAGCTTTGAATTTGATGTGAAGTCTCAATATCAGCTTGCCTTCGCTCTTCTTCTAAAGGCAGATAATATATTCCCAATTGGTGACATTGAAATATATGATCCAGCACTCTCTCCTGCTGATGTCAAAGCATGCTTCGACTTGGGTCTATGAGTGCTTTTGGTGAATGAGCAATGCCAAAGAAGTGTTAACAAGCCTACACTTTTCTTTGTTCCAGGATTGAAATTCGTTGGAAATCTCATTGAGTCAAATTTCACTGCTAAGCAATTAAATAAGATCATTCTAGTTTCCTATGGGTTCAAGAATAGTGGGAAAAGTATTTCTGCTGCACTTGAAAACAGGAGCTGTGGATTTACTGGTATCAAGGGTTCCTTAGCTTTGGAAAGAGACAGGTTTCTTTGGGCAAGTATTAATTATATTGATGAAGTAATTGTTTTGGAAAACTTTGATGAGGAATTCTGGGGAGTCTCTGAACTGAGGGTTGAGTTTCTTGATGTTGCCGCTGATGTGGACATGAACTCAAATGTGCCAAGTATGTGTGTTTTTCTTCTGAACTCATTTTTTTTTTCGGTACTCTTGTTTGATGGTGGAGCTAACTTTGCAGGGTTGTCTCTTAAGGAAAAGTTTTTCCTTAACTTTGAATTGGAACTGGAATATAATTCCTTCTTTGCTTTTGAGTAAGACCTCTTGAGACTTAAGGGCAATATCTTGCTACTTAACATTCTTCATTTGATTAGTGTTTGTACATGCTGAATCAAAATTTAGGTCAATAAGACTAATTATGTAATGTTCTTGTGTTTGTGTTTTCAGTCGTGTCTTATTTCCATATGCACCTGAAAGAAAGAATGTTGCGTCCATTTAAACAAGATCAAGGCGACTGCAAGGATGATGAACCTCAATTCTGGGGACAGGAGTTCCAGCACCGAATCCCAGCAATCCATCGGAATACTTGGTCCCCTCCACCCAAGGGTTGGATCAAGCTCAACTTCCATGGCACTGGCTGCTCCAAAAATCGTTCTGCTGGCATGGGTGGTGTATTCCACAATGATGAAGGTGCACTCTCCTACTTCATCGGTTCCTTAGGTAACGTGGATCAGACTGTGGCTAGTATTCAAGCACTTGAACATGGGCTAGAAATCATGCTTGAGCATCATGAACCAGTTAAAAAGCTGATCGTTGAGGGGGACGATCTCACGGTGATACGTTGGTGCAACAAAATCTCTTGCCCACCTGCAAGAGCTCATGATTCATTCTTACATAGCTACTGGTACATGGATTTGATGCCGTGTGAGGGGGCTGGTGTGCTTGCTGGGTCATCCAAAGAGACTAACAATGAGAGTGATAGTTCTTCACAAGACGCATCACCTGTTAAGCCACTCAATGACTGTAGCAGTGAGAATGATAAAGATGAGTATGACGGTTCTTTGCAGGATGCATCACCTAGTGAACCACCGAATGACAGTAACTGCGAGAGTGGTAAATATGAGAACAGTGACTCTCTACAAGATGCTTCACCCGCTGAGCTATCTGAAGTCTGTTACAATGGAAATGGTTCTTTACAGGATGCTTCGCCTGCTGAGCTATCTGAAGTCAGTAACAATGGAAATGGTTCTTTACAAGATGCTTCGTCTTCTGAGCTATCTGAAGTCTGTAACAATGGAAATGGTCAGGATGAGGACGGATGTTCTTCATCTTCTGAGTTTGTGATCCCTCCTGGATGGGCTCAAAGGGAGTACATAGCTTGGCGGGTCGAAGAGGAGGCAAATCAGACCGCAATTGGTTTGGCGCGTCTAGGCACTGCGCTACCTGACCATGGGATAATGGTACACCTCTCAACCAAGTGTGACTGTGAACATGGAAGAGAAATGAAGAAAGGCAGACCAGACATCACATGGTGAGAAGCTCTTCATATAGTTGATTCATTCTGTAGCCACAATTGCTTTTCTTTTCTGCAGTATTAACGATCACCATATGTTACAGGTTTGATCATTAGAGAGGGCCGTTGTTTGAGGAGCAAAGCTTGGGCTAACAGAGAGTGGAGAGCCTTTCTCATGTGGAACCTGTCGCTGATGCTGTTAGAATTTCAATGGTTACTCTCATTGAGAAGAGGATGGCACTCGAGATGGGGCAATTTTCTGGTTTTCTTCATTTACTAAACACAAAAGCCATGTCCTCCCAAAGAGGATTGGATACATATTTATAGCTGCTTGTAGCAGCCATGCAGCCATGCAAGTCTAAGAGGGTGCTGTCCTAGAGCATCCCAACAAACTGTCCTAGAGCAGAGCATCCCAACAAACTGTCCTAGAGCAGAGCAACCCAACAAACTGTCCTAGAGCATCTCAACAAACTGCTGTCCTAACTGTCCTAGAGCATCCAAACTGAAAGTAGAGATGCTGTCCTAGAAAGTTGAAAAGCAGGAAAAGGCACCACAAGACCAAGACCAACCAGCCAAGACTTATTCCTACATTCTCCCCCTAAGTCTTGTGCGCCGTCTTGTGGGAAAGTTGAGCCATCCCGATCCGGGAGCAAAGCTCAAGGAACTTGATCCTCCCAAGGGGTTTGGTGAGCAAATCCGCAAGCTGGTCCTTGGTGTTGATGTAGCTCGCCTTGATGCTCCCTTCCTCCAGGTAGCTTCGGATGAAATGGTACCTCACCCGGATGTGCTTGCTCCGTTCGTGAAAAACGGGGTTCTTTGCCAGGGCCAGAGCGGACTTGCTATCCACCCTGAGCTCCACCGCTCCAGTATCTCTGCCAAGGAGATCACTAAGCAGTCGAGCAAGCCAGAGCGCCTGGGTCGAAGCGGCGGATGCCGCCATGTACTCGGCCTCGCAGCGGGACAGGGCCACCACCTGCTGCTTGATTGACTGCCAGCTAACGAGGCACTCGCCGAGGAAGAAGAGAATCCCGCTCGTGCTCTTGCTGGTGTCAATGTCGCCGGCGTGGTCGCTGTCGCTGTACCCGACGAAGTGTGCCTTGTCAGGACACCTCGGGTAGTAGAGACCGTGGTCGAGAGTCCCCGCAACGTAGCGGATGATCCTCTTCACAGCCTGCTGGTGCTCCGTCGTCGGTCGCTGCATGAACCGACTGACGTAGCTGACGGAGAAGGCCAAGTCCGGCCGTGTGTGGGTGAGGTAGCGAAGGCTCCCCACAAGACGCCGGTACTGTGTAGCATCCACTTCCTCCGCCGTGCTGTCGCGGCTCAGCTTCAGTCTCTCCTCCATCGGAGTGAGAGCTGGGTTGCAATCGGTGAGCCCAGCCAGCTCAACGACGCGCTTGGCGTAGGCGGTCTGTCGAAGCGTGATCCCGGAGTTGTCCTGGTGCACTTCGATCCCCAGGTAGAAGGAGAGAGGCCCCAGATCACTCATCTGGAAGGTGGCCTTCATCTCCTCCTTGAACGCCGCGACCTCTGCATCCTTGGTGCCGGTGATCACTAAGTCGTCGACGTAGACACCCACCAGCAAGGCATTTCCTCCATTGCCCCGCCGGTAGATGGCCGCCTCGTGCGGGCTTTGCTCGAAGCCCATCCCCTTGAGCGTGGAATCCAACTTGGCATTCCACGCCCTCGGTGCCTGCCGCAAGCCGTAGAGGGCCTTGTGCAGGCGTAGCACCTTGCCCTCCTTGCCGGGAATCACAAATCCCGGCGGCTGGTGCACGTAGACCTCCTCCTTCAAGTCGCCGTTTAGGAACGCCGACTTGACGTCCATGTGATGGACGCCCCAGCCTTCCTGAGCAGCCAGCGCAAGAAGGAGTCGCACGGACTCCATCCGTGCCACGGGAGCGAAGGCATCGTCGTAGTCGATCCCCTCCTGCTGCACGAAACCGCGTGCCACCAAGCGAGCCTTGTGCTTGACGATGGCTCCGGCTTCATCCCTCTTCAGCTTGAACACCCACTTAAGGGTGATCGCGCGGTGACCACGAGGGAGGTCAGCAAGCTCCCAGGTGCGGTTCTCCTGAACCGCGTCCATCTCCGACTGCATCGCGGCACGCCATGCCGCGTGTTTCTCGGCCTCTGCAAAAGACCGAGGCTCACCGTCGTCGCACGCAAGGTGCAACTGCGCCTCCAGGTTGCGAGGCACCAGTCCCGGCACCGGCTGGTCGCCGAGAAGATCCTCCATCGTACGGTACCGTAGCTGCTCGCCGTCATGGTACGCGTCGATGCGCTCCCCGTCGTGGGAGAGCGGAGTAACGAACCCCACCGGGCTGCGCTCAACACGAGCTGGCGTCGGAGTAGACGTGCCCGGAGGAGTGGCTGTTGATGCTGGAGCGTGTGGGGACACCGGCTGGGGTGGTGTCGACGAAGAGCTCGTCGTAGTCGAAGTCGTGGCCCGAGGGTGTGTTGGTGTTGGAGTCGGTGGAGGCTCGGGGACTGGGGTAGACACGCTCGGTGAAGAAGAGCTGCCTACTCCCCCAGCTCCCTTGAAGTGGACGTACTCGATGGTGAAGTCGTCGTACGTCGGAGTCGAACCATCATCCACCGCCTTGTCCCATACCCACCCTCGCCCTTCGTCGAACACAACATCGCGCGCAATGCGCACACGCTGTGTCTCCGGGTCGAGGATGCGGTAGGCCTTCGAGCCCTCCGCGTAGCCGATGAACACCCCTGGGGTGCTCCTGTCGTCGAGCTTGCCGATGTGGCCAAGCTCCTTGGCGAACGCGAGGCAGCCGAAGACCCGCAGGTGGGAGACCGCCGGCTTGCGCCCATGCCAAGCCTCGTACGGTGTCCTGCCATCGAGGGCCTTGGTAGGCGAGCGGTTGAGGATGTAGGCGGCCGTCACCACCGCCTCCCCCCAGAAGATGGCCGGCATCCCCCTCTGCTTGAGGAGGGCCCGAGCCATCCCCACAACCGTCTGGTTGCGCCGCTCGGCGACGCCGTTCTGCTGTGGGCTGTACGGCGCGGTGTAGTGGCGCTGAATGCCCTCATCAGCGCAGTACGACGCGAATTCAGCCGCCGTGAATTCGCCGCCGTTGTCGGTGCGCAGCACGCGCAGCTTGCGGCCGCACTCCGCCTCTGCAGCAGCCTGCGCATGCCTGATGGCGTCCGCAGCCTCTCCCTTGATGCCGAGGACCATCACCCACATGTAGCGGGAGAGGTCGTCGACGAGCAGCAGGAAGTAACGTCGTCCTCCTGGTGTGGCCGGTGTCACTGGGCCACACAAGTCCCCGTGCACGAGCTGAGCCGCTCCTTGGCTCGGAAGCTCGTCTGCTGGGGAAAGGGGAGCCGCCGCTGCTTCGTCACCACGCAGACGTCGCAGAGCTGCTCCATGTGGTCGAGGCACGGCATGCCTCGCACCATCTCCTTGGCACTGAGCTGCCTCAGGGCCTCGAAGTGGAGGTGCCCGAAGCGCTCGTGCCACTGCCACGCCTCGTCGTCCCGACGAGCGGCGAGGCAAACTGGTTGTGCGACCTGCGCGCTGAGGATGTAGAGTCGATTAGTGCCTCTGGTTACCTTGGCAAGAAGGCGACGGCGGCGATCCCAAATCCTCATGAGTCCGTCCTCGACCAACACGCGTGAGCCGTTCTCATCCAGCTGTCCCACGCTGATGATAGAATTCCTCAACGCGGGGATGTAGTAGACTCCGGTGAGCAGCCTGTGCTCACCGGACTTGGCGGTGAAGGTGACGGAGCCAACACCCTTGATCTCCACGCCGGAGGCGTCCCCGAACTTGACGGAGCCTCGGACGCTGGAGTCGAACTCGGTGAAGAACTCCCGTCGGCCGGTCATGTGATGGGTGGCGCCGGTGTCGAGGTACCACCCATCAGCCTTGTCGTTGCTGGAGCCGTCGCAGAGGGAGACGAGTACCTTCGGTTCATCAAGGTGGAGGAAAGCCGCTGCGGCCGGTGCCGCTGGAGGTAGCTCGATGCTTGCGTGAGCTAGGAGCAGAGCCGGCTCTTCCTCCTCCACCCATGCGACGTGGGCCTGGCCGCGTCGTGGCTGTCGACAGTCTTTGGCCTAATGGCCAAGCTTGCCACAGTTGCGGCAGGTGTCGTCTCGTGCCGGCTTGTGGTTGCCGGTGGCAACGCCCTGGGCGCCTCTGCGGGCGCCACCCTCGGCACGTCTTCGCGCCCACCGTAGCTGGACACCTCCCCGCGCCTTGCGCGGCTTACGGCCGCCTGTCGGGGAAGATGACTCCCCCTTCCTCCCGTCACCCTGAGAGGCCTCCCACTGCTCCCGAGTAAGATGGAGCTTCCCGCCGATGGTGATGGGCCCCGAGAGAGGCTGTGGCTCATCACCATCAACGACCTTGAGGCGACCTAACGCCTCCTCGATCGACATCGTGGAGAGGTCCAGCAGAGATTCGATCGAGCGAGCGATCTGTCTGTACTTCTCAGGGACGCAGCGGAAGAACTTCTCGACAGCTCTCTCCTCGTCGTAGGTGTCGTCGCCGTACTGCACCATCTTCTGCAAGAGAGTGTTGAGACGGAGAGCAAAGTCATCAACATCCTCACCTGGCTTGAAGGCCAGGTTCTCCCACTCCTTGCGGAGTGCCTGCAGTGTGGACTTGCGGGCGCGGTCGCTGCCGATGCGTGCCGCAGCGATGGCGTCCCAGGCCTCCTTGGCAGTCCGCTTCTGGGAAAGCGAGAACTGCATCTCGGGCGGGACTGCAGCGATGAGGGCATCCAGTGCCCGCCGATCCTCGTCGTAGTCGACGTCGCCGTATCGGACTGCCTCCCACATGTGCCGCACCTGGAGCCTCACCCTCATCACCGCGGCCCACTCGATGTAGTTGGTTTTGGTGAGGGTAGGCCACCCACCGCCGGGACCAAAGTCCCTGACCACCGTCTGGACGCCGTGGTGACCATGGCGCCGGTCAGGGGAGAGAGAGCCGTGCCGCCTGCGAGGGCCGCGTGCGGGCTCCGGGCTGCCGCCGGCACGCCCGCGCCCGTCTGGGTTCCCGTCGGCGGGCGCGCGGTCCCTTGGGCCGCCGCCGCCGCCGCCGTGGAGGTGGGCTGCTGCCCACCGCTCTGCTCGCTCCCGTGCCCTTCCTCTTGCCAGCTCCTCAAGCTCCCTGTCGGCGGTGATGTCACCGGCGATGGAGCCGTTGATGCTGCTGCGCAAGGTCTCAACCTCTACCTCCGCCGCACGTGCCGCATCTTCCGCCGCCTCCGCCTCCGCCTCCGCCCTGGCTGCTGCCAACTCCGCTGCCGCCAGTCTGGCCGCCCTCGCTGCTGCTGCAGTGGTCTGAGCCGTTGCTCGCCTGCGCTCTTCTGCTGCGGCGAGCTCGGCGTCCTGCTGACGCCGAGTGCTCAAGGCGACCGAACGCCGAGACCGAGCGTCGGACATGGCGCACCTCCGGGGGGCTGCTGTGTGGAGAGGGGGAAGGGAAAGGGGAAGGAGGAGCAACCGGTGCTGCTGCTGCTGCTGCTGGCTGAGAGCTCAACCGAGCTTGGGAAGGGGTGGAACAAGAGATGTTTAGCCTACAGGAAAGTGTGGCTCTGATACCAGATGTTAGAATTTCAATGGTTACTCTCATTGAGAAGAGGATGGCACTCGAGATGGAGCAATTTTCTGGTTTTCTTCATTTACTAAACACAAAAGCCATGTCCTCCCAAAGAGGATTGGATACATATTTATAGCTGCTTGTAGCAGCCATGCAGCCATGCAAGTCTAAGAGGGTGCTGTCGTAGAGCATCCAAACTGAAAGTAGAGATGCTGTCCTAGAAAATTGAAAAGCAGGAAAAGGCACCACAAGACCAAGACCAACCAGCCAAGACTTATTCCTACAGATGCAAGAAGTGGTGGCGCAATCCTTTTGTAATATTTTGCAGATTATAGTATGTCTATGTTAGCATGTTACCTGCCATGGATTCATAACGATGAGAAAGAACCAATGATGCTAATACAACAGATCCAGGATTGACATCTGTTTTTTTTTAGTCACCTGTGCGTGAGTATCTCCTTGTGTATTTGCAGCTTGTGTGACTTGTTAATATAAACATGCTACAACATCTTGGTTTTTTTATTTCAGATGAACAGTGGGTTTAAACTTTTTACTCCTTTGCTAGTAGAAAGTGGCTTTGATTCTGCGCGGACTAGCTGCAGCCTGCAGGTTATAACCCTGACGTCACGCTATGTTGAGCTCCCAATGGGCCTAACATAACGGCATAGTGGGCCGTTAACGGGCCTCGTACCTGTACGGCCGAAACGGATCGGAGTAGCAAACCAAAGGAAAAAGTACACCCAGGGTCTCTCAACTTGTCATTGGGTTACAAAATCATCCTTGAGCTGCAAAACCCGATATACGATATACGACGTCCTTTAACTTACAAAACCGTTCACTTTAGTGCATAGACGGTTTTGATCCCGGGCTGAGTCAACGTGGAACCCACGCGGGCCCCATATGTCAGTATACCACGTCATCGCCCTCTCTCCTTCCCCTCCTCTCCATTTCTCTCTCTTCTCTGTCTTCTCGCAGGCCGGCCGGCAGGTACGGAGGAAGCCGGTGGGGCGAAGCGGGAGAGGAAGAGAGCGACGGCGGCCGGCGACGACGCGGGAGAGTCCACAGCCGCCGTACAGCGAGGGGGCGGGGCGGCGGGAGAAGGCGAGGTGGGGGCGACCGCGACGCAGAGAACGAGGCGAGCTCGGAGGTGCGGAAGGAACGCCAGTAGACGGCTCGGGCACCGGCGATGCTCGCGACCAGTTGAATGGGATGGTGCCGCAGCCAGCTGTGGGCGCCGCGGTCGACGGCGGTGCGCACTGCTCTCCGTCAGGGTCGACGGCGCAGCGCGGCATTGGGGGCGCCGTGGCCAACGGCGGTAGCGCGCGGCTCTCCGTCGGGGCCGATGGCGCGGAGCGGCATGGGGGCCGCCCTCAGGAATGACGCCGCCCCGGATCCAGCAGTCGGCGGCGGCAAATGTGGCGAGGGACAGCAGCAAGAAGATGGATGAGATGGGGAAGAAAAGATGGATGAGATGGGAAAGAGAAAGAGGGACGACGCCGCCCTGGATCCAGCCTTCTCCGCTCGCCGCCGCCTCGCTGGCTTCGCGCGCCGCCGCTCCGCCTCATCGTCGCCCCACTTCGCCCGCCGCCGCCGCCGCCGCCCCGCTCCATCCCACCAGCTCCGTGCGCCGGCGCTCCGCTGCTCGGCTTCTCCCATGGGAAGATGAAGAGGGACGGCGCCGCCCTGGATCCAGCCTTCTTCGCCCGCCGCCACCTCGCCGGCTGCGTGCGCCGCCGCTCCGCCTCGCCGTCGCCCCGCTCCATCTCGCCAGCTCAGTGCGTTGCCGCTCCACTTGCTCAGCTGCTCCCATGGGAGAGAGCCGATAGACACACAGAAGAGAAGGAAGGGGGAAGAAGAGGCTAACACGTGGGGCCCACGTGGGTCCCAAGCTATGTCAGGTGCCAAGTCAGATAAAACCAGAGTGAAAACCACCGGGGATGTGTTGTATCTGGTTTTGTGTGGTTCAAGGACGATTTTGTAACTGGATGCCAAGTTGAGGGACCTTCGGTGTACTTTTTCCGAAACCAAAACCAAACCTCCAAATTTTCTCAAAAAAAAAAAAAGAAAAGGAAAAAGACAAACAACCTCCGGGGCTTCTGCTCTCGCCCCTCGCCATGCCAAACACGGCGGCCCTCGCTGGCGTGCGCGGAACACGAACCTGAGGCCCTGAGCTCTAGCGCGGCGCCACGCGCGTCTGCGTGGTGTTTCGCACTCCCATCTCCGAAATCCGCAGCTGCGCACGGCCTTGCGCGCGGTTGCAGGCCACCGCCCGCCGCTACCACCCTGCTTGACCAGATGCAAGCTCCATCTTCCCAGTGTTCAAATCCGTAAGCACTGCTCACCAAATCTCAGTATCAAGTCTCAAGCATTCGTTAAAATCAGTGTGCATTCGTAGACCCAGAAGTCTGGGATTACCAGTCTGTGCTGGTCAGGGGACGCGAAACAGCTGTTCGACGGAATGCCTCAACCAGCAGGATGTTTTCTTATCTGGGAATCACAAGCTAAGGTAGTGCCATTTTTCTGTAAATTAATCATTTACGCTGTTTTGCTATTCATAGGTTTTACATGCAACATTTAGAAAATTTTACTTGGACTACGAAGCAATTCCCTGCCCCTTGCTGAGTTGCTGTGGCGCGGATACTTCAGGTGTGTCGTGGGGAATATAGCCATGTAGAATGTAGTATGTCTTCAGGAAAATTAGTAGCTACCCATCCTGTGCATTGCCGTTGAAGACTTGAAGTGCTGCGATTGTTGTGAGTACTCTTTGGTTAGCTTAGAGAATGTAGAGTCCTCTCTCTGGAGCAGTTTGGTGGGGGTGTCGTATTCTAAAATACTACCTGCATAGAGATATCAGATTTAAAGAGTGACGTAGCTGTGCAACATGATATTCTGAGGTTGTTTTAGTATTGTAGTGGTATACCTACCTTCACCAAGAACAAGAATAAGGTCACTATCAATAACAGTGTTCATCCTATGGGCAATTGCAAGCACTGTGCAATCTTTGAATTCTTGACGAATTATCTCTTGAATAATCCGGTCTGTAGCAGAGTCAACTGAAGCAGTTGCCTCATCAAGGACTAGTATCTTGCTCTTCCTCAGGAGAATTCTGCCTAAACAAAATAGTTGTCGCTGTCCCATGCTCCAGTTGTCCCCATTTTCAATTACTGCGAATGAAATATAAATTCATAGTAGCATAAGTATTTCAGAAAAACTACATATTAACATGTTCTTTTCCTAAAGGACTCATTGCAGTTTTTTTGTCTTCCTTCAAAAGTTTAATGCTGAGCAGTACCTATTTCATCCAGCTTTTTCTCAGTCGAGCGCACCACATTGCCAAGCTGACACTTGTCTACTACCTGACATGGGTAGTTCATTACTTCAGAATGAAAACTACTGTTGATCTACCCTAAAATTACTTCTAGTTTGTATGCTTGCTTTTGAGGTCTTATTCATTTACTGGTGGATAGGGGTCGCAATCTGTACCATCTTCACTTCATATTGTTGTCGTCTATTCACGCTTACCCATTTTTTTTGCTTTATATGATTTGTGCTATTTATGGAACCATTGTCTATACAAATAGAAAAGCTTTGTCATATATTCTAGTTAGGATGTAACATGTAAGTTTTCTGCACTTACCTCCCATATCCTACTATCTGGGTACTCGTTCATGGGATCAAGATTTCCTCTGATTGTACCATCGAACATCACCGGATCCTGTGGGAGAATACATATTCTCGATCTCAGATCATGAAGTCCAATTTTGCAGATGTCGATGCTGTCAATCTTGATGGTCCCTTCTCTTGGCTCAACAATCCGAAAAAGTACTTGTACTAAGGTTGACTTCCCACTACCTGTGCGTCCAACAATACCTACTGTTTTCTCAGCTGGAATCACACAAGTTATGTTTTTTAATACTGAAGGGAGATGTTCTGCATATCTGACCTGTATGATTAAATGTGCAATATCATTACTGGGCCAACTAAAGGGTGTACACCTCTGATACTTAGTATGAAATAAAATTATTATGATCTTCTTTCTAATCATTTAGAACCATACCTCTAAGTTGCTTATGCTTATCATGCCAAACTCTGGCCATGCCATTGGTGGCTTGCTACCCTCGGTTATGGTTGGGGCTTCACTTGGAAGCTTTGTGTACTGTAATATTCTTTCAACTGATATCATGTTTGCTTCTGCACGACTTATATTCCGGGTGGCTTCTGATAATTGTGTATTCAAATTCCATGCATACATCACTACCAGCCCACCAATGCCTGTTTTGCAGCAAGAGAACATCAACCCTTATACCAGAAAAAAGATATTTATCCTTCAAGTTTGAATGACGGTAGAACAGCATGAGTTTACGTTCAATTAAATTCATGGGTCCGAACAAGTCAAAACTTACTTGGATTAACAAAACCTTGTGGAAGACGCACAAGCAAAACCAACGAGAACCCAAAGACAAAGTTGCATAACAAATTCATTCTGAAAGAGAGCCATTCTACTGCAGCCATCAAGTGAAACCATGGTCTTGAATGATTGTCAAGTAGACTCAGATTTGATCTGTAGAACCGGTCTTCTTGGCGAAATGCTCGAATTATTGCAGCTCCATAGAAAGTTTCCCCAAAATGATGAAGAATTGGAGCCTTTTGAATTCCTGATAGGCGAGCTAATTCTGTTGCTGTTAGACTGTAATATCTCTGCAGGATATTATGGGAGATATGATTCATTCTCAATAGGCATATTGTGTGTACTGATACTATTTTGAATCTGACTAAGTTACAGTTAACTCTTACCTGATACCTGATGCAAATCAATATTGATGGAATAAAAATAATGAGAACTGGCCAGGAAACATATGATATGATTAGTATTGTTCCTAGAAACTGCATCACTGAAAATGTGCTCTCACTTAATGTTGACGCTGTCTCCAAATCTAGCACACTTTGATCAATCGAAGCCTACATGAACAATGCAAAAATCATGTATTAGCAACTCAGGTAAAGCGACATACACATTACACTTTCCTGTGTAATGCAGTATATGTTTACTTATTTTACATAGAATTTCTTTAGGATTTATTTTACATAGTTTACACTTCTGAGACAGGAGAATGGACTGACCCTGTTTAAGATTCGCCCTGTAGGTGTCGAGTCAAAGAAAGACATAGGAGCATGAAAGATGCAATGCATCATGCTCTTGAACAATTTTTCTGATGTGAGGAGGCCGGTTACAGCTACAAGAACTGCTCGAATCAAGATACACAAGGCGCTGCCAACTGATATAAATACATATACCATGAACTGGGTGGATTCCATTTTTGATTTGCTTCCAGTTCGTGGATGGCAAGCTGATGCCATCCAATAGTTGCTTCCCACTTCAAATATCTGAAAGAAGCATTGTGCTGCAATTATCATAGGAATGAAAAGACCACCTCGAGCAGCTGTGAGGTATGACCAATACACTTGCTTGCTAATGTATCCATTCTCTCTTTCTTCACCCTGCAGCAATTTCCCTTCTTCAGTGTTATCTCTAAATACTTCTTGTCTGCAATTTATCATATTTGTGTTTTGCCATTTGCTGCTGATTTCCTTTTCTGCATCGGACTCATTGATGCTTGGTACCTTTTCTGATTCTGCATGATGCTTTGACAAATATATGCTTGTGCCTTTTGCGTTACAAACTTGTTCGACGGCACAAAAGTGAGCCCCAAAGATAACTCCAAAAGCCATGTTCTGTTGGAGTTCTTGAAATTTCCCTGCTTGTGCTATCCTTCCATTTTGCATCACCTGCAATATTGCTTCAACCAGTCAAGTTAAACATACTAGTTTCTTTTCTGGGATCCTTATGAGTTATTGAGAGGTAGTAGTATCTCCTAGTGTGGATCATGAGAACTGATAGGTGTAGCTACTGAAAGTTATACAAAACTAACACTAGGAGATACCTCTACACCTCAAGCCTGCAAAGGGCTGTAAATTCTCTAAAAGGATTCCCATATGCACAGCATGTTTTTAGCAGTCATCATTATTTATCCTAATGTTCAGTACAATCATGTCTTTAGTTTTTTTTTCAGGGGCTTACCATAATAAGGTCTGCATCAACTAGAAATTCAACTTGGTGCGTGACGTATAACACAGTTTTATCCCTTAGGACCCCCATCAGGCATTTCTGCAAAAAATGTATAGAGCCAATGTTAATGGTTATGTAACAGGGCTTCTCCTTGCCAGTAAAAATATAGATATGAGCAATTTATTTTAGCGAGAGAAATAAATATCAATAATAATATGGACAAGATTATTGAATAATCACAAGATCTCAAATATACGATGCCCATTGTTTGTCCTAGAGAACATGATGACTTCTTTTAACTATGGAAAATTTGAAACCATCAAAGCATTATATTTTTGTGACCCTGGTGTTATTTTCTTTTGTTGGCTCTTAAGGGGAAAAGGACCTTGTATAGATGCCTCCCAGTTTGAGGGTCTACAGCACTGAAAGGATCATCAAACAGGTAGACATCAGCATCCTTGTAAACTGCTCTTGCTATTTGAATCCGTTGCTTTTGTCCCCCACTCATAGTCGTTCCCCGTTCTCCTATATCTGTCATATCACCATCCGAGAAAACTCCGATGTCTTTAACCAAGGCACATGCTTCAATTGTCCGCTCATACCTATCAGTTTCAAATGGGCTCCCAAAGAGAATGTTTTCTCTAATAGTCCCAGAAAGTATCCATGACGACTGTGGAACATATGCTTTGGTTCCAAAGACCTTAACCGTTCCTTGCACTTTTGGCATCTCTCCAAGTACACATGACAACAGGCTAGATTTTCCACTCCCAACAGCTCCACATACTGCCACTTTCATCCCTTTGTGTATCTTTACATGTATATCTTGAAGTGTTGGGATTTTTGCATCAGTTTTCCAACTGAATGCTCCCTGATCAATCTCTGCAGAAAATTCATTTTCGTCTATTGCTACTTCCTCAATTGCATCAGATCTTATTTCTTCTTCTTGGAGATATGACACTATTCTGTCAGCTGAGATCTTCCCCTGTGCAAAGGCAGTAAGCAATTCTGGTAGACTAAAGATAGGCTCCTTCAGTATATTCACAGTTGCTAGTGTGGACAACACTCTTCCAGCTGTTAGAGGGATTCCCATCAGAATGCATGAAGCAAATGTCATGATTGATATGACAGCGGGTGCTCCCCAGAACATAAATGCTAGTAGTGCTTTTAGTCTTAGAAATTCCCACAACCACAAATGTTCTCCTTTCCTCAAATATTCCAATTTCCTAAGGTATTGGATATCCCAAGCTTGAAGTTTTAAGATCTTCATGCTTCTTATAACTTCAGATGTCATGTCCATTCTGTCATCTTTTGCTTTCATAATTCCTGCGTGCAATCTTTTCTGGATTCTTGTAAAAGGAATATTGCAAAGCATTATTATGGCTGTTGTTGCTATTCCAGCTAAAGAACCCAGACCAAGATTTTTCCAAAGAATATAAGTTGCTAGTGTAATCTGTATAGGCATCATGAAGACCATGTTCACATACCATGCAACATTAACAATCCTCTCGATGTCAACACTCACATAGTTAATTATCTCCCCTGAGGTATGTTTCTGCCTTGACTGGCTTGATAAATAAAGGACCTTTTGGTATACCTGAGATATCAGAGATGTTCTTAGGCGCAAATAAACCTGTAGACTTCCAAAGAACCATTGTCTGTAAGCAAGAGTTTCAATAGCCTTCGCACCTACAAATACAAGAACAAGAGAGTAGCCTCTTTCAAATCCATTATCTCCACTTAGATAGCCCACGAAGTCCTTGATTAAGTATGCCCCCACAAAGGAGGCGACTACACTTAGGACTCCAAAGGTTGCATTGAGTGCCGCCTTCTTCCAAATGAGAAGGAAGGCTGCTTTACAAATCGATGAAACTGTCAGAGGAAAATTCCCTTTCACAATGATATTACTGAATATTCTGGAGATGTGTTGGGCACTTTCCTCCTCACCAACATCTGGTATGTCATCCTCATTCAAAGGCTTATTGGCACCTTTAGCAAGAAGACCATTCATCCAAGAGAAAGTGAAATGTTGTGAAATAGTTGCCTCTCCATAAGAAGATTTCCTCCTGTTTTTCACATTTTCTTCTTTTGAAGCATCTGGAAATGGTTCTTGTGTGCCGCAGGTGAATTGGATCCCTGTTTTGCAATGAACAAACGTGTATTTGTACAAAAGGAGAATTAAAAAAATCTGATATTTCTTCTGGTTCAAATGATAATTGACACAAGTGTGCCATTTTGCAAAAACCATACCTTTAATTTCATTTTATGGTACGTATGCCAAGTAAAACTTGTGAACTACACTATTTAGTTGCTTAGTCATAAAGAACTCAAGTATTCTTTTTTTGAGGAAAAGCCTTAGAAGAGGACAGGGAGAGCCTGTTTTCATTAAAGAAGAAGAGACTTGGCCCAGTTTTTGAGGGGAAACCAGGCCCAAAAACCTCAGAACTCAAGTATTCTATTATATGAAACTTAATAAACTGCGTCAAAGCTGTGGTCTTCTTTTCTGTTGTTGCACATCGCAAGTTTAAGCCTGAAATATGTTATTTTTCCATGTTGCCCATTTCTCAATAATGGAAGCTTTATTAAAACTCAGTCAAATACAACAAGATGATACATTCTAATTGAGCCCACTCCCGACCTCTGCAAGAAATGCACACAGCCACAAAACATGACCTATCTAGACCCCCATTGCCTTCTTCATGCTCTTAATTTCTGTAACATACTGTTCACCTGTCTGGCTATCTGGGATTTTTCAAGGTGTACACCTACGGTCATTTTGATGGAAGGTGAAGGGGAATTACCTCAACTGAACAGAGGATGCTGGTTATACAGAACTACTAACATCGTAAGAACATTCTATGATTCTGATGCAGACATACAGTACAGTTTTAATCTAATCAAGGAGGACGCCATATGTGGGACACCGCAGCGAAGTGTAAGGAGTCCTAGAACATCTACCTTAGGAGTTAAGAGAATCTATGAGATTGTATGTATAAACATCAGGTTTCTGCAAATACTCTTATCTAAATTCCTAATGCCTGTATTGCAAATACATACTTTCAGTTCGCATTAAAGTGTGATAGTATGTATGCACCTTTGTTCTCAGGTAGCTTGGCAAAATGGCAGGTCAGACGGATCAAGCTGCTCCCAGGTATTGTGTTCTATATATCATTTTCTTCTTGTGATAATGTTGTATTGAAATGCTCCATCAAGGAGCGCCTTTATAATTCCTACGTGTAGGTTAATCTTATGCAGTATTATTGATTCTATTGTGTCCCAAAAAATACTATCTATTCAACTTGCTGGTTCTACCGTATCTTTGTGGGGACATAGTGAAATGGTTGTGATCTGCTCCGGAAGGTAGGAATTCCTTCCAAAGTATTTATAAATGACTAGGAATAATTATTTGAAAAACTTCTATTTCAGTAGAAAGCACACGATAAAGCAAGATTCCATTCACATGAGCATGACAAAAATTAGCATGAATCTTACCTGATTGATTTGCAGTTTCTTTGTACACCATGTTGAAGCCGTTGGCTTCAGCTACTGTTTCGACTAGAGATTGTCCTTAGCTGCTGAACAGTAACATTAGTGTAAATCAGCTTACAACTTAGCACGGGGGACTGCCTTGCTAGTAGTTTCCATTAGGTTATATACTTAGATGTCGTACTTGGATTAGTACAGTCATTAAGTGCTTAAGTGCGTGTAAAGTATGCGCCCTCTAATGCTCGATTACTTGGCTAACTTTTCTGGCTCGACGCGTGTAAAGACAGTATCGTATGATTCGGATCCAACCTTGAGGCTCAGATCAATGACAGATCGGCACCGGTGTACCAATCTGAATCTGTGTTGTGGTGGATGATCAAACGATCGAGTATAAATATTCCGTTATCTAATGTGATAGCTCTGCTTTCATTCGCTACATGCAACCTTTTCTTCATAACAAGTTTTTGTAAACTTATAAAGCTATAACATATGTCTACATAAACTAGTTCATGGTTAAAAAAATCTACGCTACAGTGGTATTTACAACTCTGTTTACATGGTCACTCACTTCAGGTCGACATGAAAAAGATCGATTTATCAAGCCGGTTAAAATAATTGCCTACCATAGTACTTAAATAACTCAAACTATCAAAGTTCAAAGATAATGGTGTCTTAGTTCGCTCGCACGATAGGTAGGCCCCAAGTTGATTTGTGAGAATTGATAGACATGTGTGCGCACCTAGAGTAGTGGAATGGCATGGAAGAATCCGGACACATACTTGTTTGGTGCCGGAACAAGTTTTAGTTTAGGCAATTTGTAAAAGGTTAGTAAAAAAAAAGTTCATCGATCCAGTCTACGAACGTGGTTGCATACAAGTGTGATAAGCACTGGTGGAGAAAGGGGCTTTACTCCCGGTTTTCAAACCGGGACTACCAATCCGGGACTAAAGATCACTATCTTTAGTTCCGGGTGAAAAAACCGGGAGTAAAAATACATCTGTTACCAACCGGGACTAAAGATAGAGCTAGCCTAGCTAGCTAGATCCGGTTGCTCTATTATTTTTTTTTCTTCATTATGTTTTTAATATATTGATTTTACTATATCCCCATCCCAAAATCCCAAATAAATTATCCCCAATCCTCAAATTCCCAAATCGGCCATATTCAAATAGATCACAAAATCTTAAAACAAAATTACATCACAACTTCTACAAAATTCATCATAAATACATCACATATTCACGGACATCATACACAAATCAAATACACAGATCCGAATCACAAATTCTTAAAAAAAAAAAGAAAAAAAACACAGGCTGTCGACTGCTGCCGCGCCGGCCGCCGGCGCGCCACCCGCCACGAGGCCCCGCGGTCCACCGCCGCGCCGCTGCGCCGCCCACTGCTGCGAGGCCTCCGCCCCGCCGTGCCGCCGCAAGGCTGCCCGGGCCTCCGCCGGCCGCCGCGAGGCCGCCGGCCGCCGATGGGATGATGGGGAGGGAAGGAGAGGAGTTAGAGGAGAAGTTAGAGAGGAGGAAGAGGAAGGGGTGATGGGGGAGGGAAGGAGAGGAGTTAGAGGAGAGGAGGAGGAGGAAGAGGAAGAGATGGGATGAAGAGATAAGGTCAGTGGAGGAAGAGGTGAAGAGATAAGGCTGCCCGTCTCCTCCTCCTCGATCTCTCAGATGGCAGATGCCTCGTACTCTCCGCCACAATCTTTTGTTCCGGTTGGTATTACCAACCGTGACTAAAAATAGATCTTTAGTCTCGGTTAGTAACACCAACCGGAACTAAAGATAGTAGGCATCTTTTTTCCCGGTTAGTGTTACCAATCGGGACTAAAAATAGATCTTTAGTCCCGATTGGTGTTAGATT
Organism: Oryza sativa Japonica Group; assembly: GCF_034140825.1. Taxonomy (NCBI): domain Eukaryota; kingdom Viridiplantae; phylum Streptophyta; class Magnoliopsida; order Poales; family Poaceae; genus Oryza; species Oryza sativa. The sequence goes on along the minus strand of NC_089038.1, from coordinate 30,259,298 downwards.
AAAAAGCAGCTCTAAACTTTTGAACTGGGACTAAAGATAATATTTAATCCCGGTTTTTATTGCAACCGGGACTATTGTGGATTTTGGCTAACCGAGCAAAGATCGTTTCTCCACCAGTGAAAGTTACTCTCAAAACTAATTCAATAACATGTGGTGAGCAATGTTTGTTATCATAAAGTGATAAACCATTGCCGTGACAATGACCACACTCGTGACGGTAAGCAGGGAAATTCTGTATGGTGGCTTCCCAAAATAAATCAAACAATTATTCCCTCTATACTAAAACATAAGGATTTCTAGAACAGTGTTTGTATTGTTTGTGATATTTAAACACACATTGTATTGTTTGCACTCACAAATACACTGTAAAGTATAAATTTACTAGCTTAAAAGGTAATAGGATTAGTTTCGTATGGAACGCACCGTTTGAAAAAAGTGCTAAAGAAACCGAGGTAAACTCTATACCTTAATGAGAGAAGAACAGTGCCTACCATTTGTAATTTTTATCCATAGTTCTTCGTATATTTTATATTATGAGACGTTTTGAATTTTTTTTAAAATTAATCTTCTCTGAGTTTTATTAAATTTGTAAAAAAAAAGCAACATCTATAATACTAATTGGCTTCATTAAATTCAATGTTGGATACTTTGTCTGTTTCATACGTAAGTCATTCTAACATTTCCCACATTCATATATATGTATATATATCTAGATTTATTAACATATATATAAATATGGAAAATGCTAAAAAGTCTTACATTATGAAATGGAGGGAGTATATTTTAATAATATATTTGTTTTATCTTTAAAATGTTACTTTTTTATATAAATTTAGTTAAAACGTCTTAAAAAAGAGAGGGTAGCAAACTATACCTGGTTACCATGCGGGAGTCATACGGCCTCATCTTTTCGTTTATGCTTATACTTATTAGCTAAATTTTGAATTTTCAACATTAAATTTGGAGTTGAATTTAGGGTTTTTTCAGCCTTTGCTTTTAGATCACTAAGAATACGTATATAAAGTCTTTATTCACATATTATTTTCCGTTTGTAAATATGCAGTTTCGTTTATTCCGCGAATAAGCGAAACGATGGGGCCAGTATACTCGTATCATTCGTTGTTAAGGGAACTAGCTGTTGTTGCACCGTAACGCCGTAGCGGCCGGCTGCTGCAGAAAACCAAGCCCCAACTTTTTCTGAATGGCAACCACATCTAGCATTACTACCGAGCGAAGCTGAATCAACAACAACAAAAAAACACACACACACACACAGACACCACTACCACATATACGCGCGTATCGTCCTTGTAGAAATCAGAATCGGCCGACATGATCGCGACTTTTTCCTGCGCTGTATGGTGTGTGAGTGTGAGCCACATTGGCTAATAAAAAAAACGAGATTTGAAATGAGAAATGTCCCTCCAACATTTTTTAAAAAGAAATTACGATTTGAAGGAAGATGTTTCCCTCCAAGTATTTTTTAAGAGAAAGTTGTGAATGTGTTAAGAATTGAACATGAAATCTTGAAGTTAAAACTACACCCCTTGCAACTGCATTATTAACAATGTGAGCTACATTGCTAATAAGAAACTGTTATACTGCTAAAACACTGTTGTGGCAATAAGCTAAGCCAACCACACACAATGAACCATACCACAGTTACCACAGTTAAGTTAACGTGACAAAGGCCATGTTCGGAACTATAAATTCTCACTTTTACTCGCATGTTTCGCTATGCACATGTTTTTCGAACCGTAAACGATATGTTTTATAATAAAATAAAAGTTATTTTAAAAAATCATATTAATATTTTCTCTAAAAGAAAAACTAAAACTTTATTAATTATATTATGAGTTAATGGACTACCTCGTTTTTCGTGCGAGCATAAGCTTCTTTCGCAAACACAGCCACGAAGTTATACAAATTTTGACAATTTGACCCTTTGCAAAAATTAATTATACAAATGAACCGTGGCCAAAACTTATTTTAAAAATGACCCTTTTGTTCAGTGCGAAATCCCATGGCGCTGAAATTAGACACCTCAGCGCCAAATAGCACGGCGCTGAATACACATTGGCGCGCCGACTCAGACTCCCATCCACGGTGGCACGACATTCAATTCCAGTTGACGTGGCGCTGAGGTGTCTAAGTTCAGCGCCATAGGATTTGGCGATGAACAAAAGGGTTATTTTTTAAATAAGTTTTGGCCATGGTTCATTTGTATAATTAGTTTTTGTAAGAGCAAGTTTAATAGTATAGCCAACTACTAATTCCAAATTATCTATAGCCAATGTAATAGCCAATTCATACAATACTTGCTTACTATATATACTATTAATACCTGATCCCACCTGTCATACACACGTTACGTCTTGGAGTCCGTGCTATGGTTACAGATCTGTAGTCCGTTACTCTTCTCTCTCTTCCTTTATCTCTTTAAAATATTACTCTTCTCTCTCTTCCTTTATCTCTTTAAAATATGTTTATAGTTGGCTTATAGCCTGCTATTGTACCTACTCTAAAGGGTCAAATTGCCAAAATTTGTGCACAAAGTTAAGCACTGAACCAACCACTGGCTCACTTGGCACGCCAGTTTTTTTTAAGAGAGAAAATTGTCAGATAGGCAATGTGGTGCAAGCGGTTAGATCAACGATGGACGATCCCGATTAGCCCGCCTCGCGGTTCATCCGGAGAATCCCAATATTCTGACCGCCACCGTGTCCCTCTACCCGCCGTCACCCCTGGGCTTCGCCGCCGGCGAGCGAACCCCGCCGCTCCCCTTCCGAATCCCGGGCCGACATTGCAAGCCGGTGGGCATCGCCAGTTCGCCACCGCCATCTGGCTTCTGCCCTGACCCTCCCGCTCGGATCAGCGCGTGTTACCGCGGCGCCGGATGAACCGCGAACGCCGCCTGCCTGCTCGACGGAATGCCTGAGTGGAGTGAGGCACGCTGGCGCGTAAGTCCCCTCGCTGAAAATCTCGCTCCGTTGTATTACCTTTATTTGTTTTTCAAGCAATTACATTCGGACTATGAGTAGCTTCGCTGCATTGCATGAGTTGGGGGAAAGTTTCCCCCACTTCAGCTTGAGCTCATACTTACAGTACTCTACATAAATTGTGTTTCTTTTCTTTACTTGGGGATCATCCTGAACCTAAGAGCTAGCCAACATCAACGGTAGGCCCCTTAGTTGGTGTATATTTCTGTGGGTTTTGTGCGTTCTTTGTCATTTGGGATCGTGTGGAGTGCGGCCCCTTTCTACCCAAGTGTGTTGTTGTAGTGCGCTTGGTTGGCTTCATGCTGTTCTCCTCGCTTTTCAAATTGTAGTGTGCCGCACTGCTAAAAGCCCTTTGATCTCCGTGAATACTCCTTTATGAGCCTAGAGAATTCAGAGTTCTCGTTCTCCAGTAATTTCAATGGTGTGTCGTACTCTATGATTCTTCCTGCTCGTCAGATAAGAGCGCACAATTTAGTGGCATGTAAAAAACTGGCATGTGTTTGTCAAGGGTGTGGCTTACCTTCACTGAAGACAAGAATGAGATCACTGTCAATAACTGTGTGAATTCTATGTGCTATTGTCAGCACGGTGCAATCCCTGAATTCATCGCGGATTGTTTCTTGGATAATTGCATCTGTAGAGGAGTCCACTGAAGCAGTTGCCTCATCAAGGATGAGAACATTACTTCGTTTTAGCAGAACCCTCCCAAGGCAAAACAACTGTCTCTGCCCAACGCTCCAATTTTCCCCATTTTCGACAACTGCAGACCAAATCTTATTTGATCATTTCATAACTTGTGGTAGGATTTCTAATCTGATCCCTACTTTTCTCAAATTTTACCACTGAACCCAAAAAGGATACATTACCTGTTGAATCCAGCTTCTTCGGGCTCTGTCGAACTATATCACCAAGCTGGCATTTATCCAATATCTGGCCAGAAGGAGATTAAACAAGATAGCTAATCAAATAATAGAATAATTGTATTCTGATAAAAAAATTAATAGAAGAATTAAGTTTCGTTTTCTATTTGACACAGTTACTACTCACTATACATCACATTCTTACAGTCTTACTATATCCATATTGATTTCATAGCAGGTACCCATTATCCATACATAGCAAGGTGTTATTTAACATGGATTATGATTTATAAGCAATAATAGCTATGATATGGCTAATGATATGTAGAGTAAAGCTCTCTACTTCATATGATGAAAAACATTTTATTTATCATGAAAGTGTGCATAGTTGGTTAATTACCTCCCATATACGTTGATCAGAGTATTCATTCACTGGATCCAGATTCCCTCTCACTGTGCCTTCAAACATTGTAGGATCCTGTGGAATGATGCTAAGTCTGCCTCGTAAATCATGTAACCCTATTCTGCAAATGTCAATATTGTCTATCTCAATTGTTCCCTCCCTTGGTTCAACAATCCGAAAAAGTGCTTGAATCAAAGTTGACTTTCCGCTTCCAGTCCGTCCTACAATCCCCACCTTTTTCCTTCCTGGAATTGTACATGATATGTTTCTCAGAACAGATGGGAGATGCTCTGCATATCGAACCTGTAAAATAGTAAAAGTGAAGACGGCATTTGGATGGCTTCATTTGAGCAAAGACTACTAATTTAAGAAAATTTATAAATAAACTTTCCTTTTATTGTAATATTGATTTCTTTCATTATACAGAAATAGAAATAAATTGTCACTTTTATCATTTCTGTTTCCGATTCAAGACACTCTTTTTCTCTTATGCAAACATATAAAAGTGAAACCATGACAAGCCTACTTCAGAGATTTTTGTATGCGTTCTTGTTCTCCTCTTCAATAGAATATTATCAGGAAATAAAGCACCTTCCTAAGATATGTTTTCCTTTTGAAAATTTTTCCCGAGTAGTAATTTTCATTTAGGCATTTATTGTTCTTTTTCAAACTTATATTGTTTTCTGGTGAACTCATCCTGATGATAAAATTTATTTTATTTCTGCTAAATAAAATTATATTTGCATTATAAACTTTCTTGTCTAGATTCACAGCTCATAGCACCATTGCACTTACCTCCAAGCATCTTATATTGATATTTCCATCAAGTGGCCAGTTGTTTGGGGGGCGGCGATAATCAACTACTAGAGGAGCCTCACTAGGGATCCTTGAGTACTGCAAAATTCTTTCAACTGATATCATTTTGTTCTCTGTGTTGCAGATGTTCCAAATAATAGATGCCAACTGTGAGTTGAGGTTCAATGCATAGGTCACCGCAAGTCCAGCAATGCCTGCATGTACAATATATAAGTTTGAAAACAGCCAACATAGAGTGACTTAATGCTTCCATAATCACCAAGAGCCTAAGTTCTTCTTAGAGCTTACTTGGATTTATAAAACCTTCAGGAAGGCTCACTAGCAGGGTCAAAGAGAAAGCAAAGACAAAGTTGGATAACATGTTTAGCCTGAAAGAAAGCCATTCCATTGAAGAAATGTTATGGAACCATGGCCGGGAGTGATTGTCGACAAGTCCAAGGTTTGATTTTCTGAAACGATCTTTTTGTCCATATGCTCTTATACTTGATGCTCCTGTAAGCGATTCTGCAAAATGGTGTAGGATGGGAGCCCTTTGGATTTGTGATAAACGAGCCAATTCTCTTGCTGTTGGTATGTAGTATCGCTGCACATTACACAGAGTATATGGTTTCAGTATTTTGTGAATGAACGCTATAATTTATGGAGAAAAGGTGTACCTATAGCTTCTTGGAACTCATCGTGGTGCACAGAGTGACTTTTGCACATGGTGCTATGGTAGTACAAAAGGCTAGTAATAAAGTTTTTTTTTCTTGTTGGGAGTTCATACCTGACACATGAAACAGACCACCGTTACTGGAACGAAGATGGCAAAAACTGGCCAGGCAACCTGGGACATAACACCAATGGTCCCCAGAATTTGTATGACTGAAAATACGCACCAACCAAGCTTGTTTGCTATTTCCAGATCTAGAACACTTTGGTCATTGGAGGCCTGTTAAAGCATAAATACACACCTATTAGTTTAGGGGTGGAGAGAGTACGTGATGCAGTATAAAATGGTTTACAAACTAAGTCAGTCTTAACCCTGTTCAGAATTCTTCCAGTAGGCGTGGAGTCAAAGAAGGACATTGGGGCTCGCATGATGCAGTGGAGCATGTTCTTGAAGAACTTTTCTGATGTTAGTAGCCCAATTAGTGAAACAAGCATGGACCGAGCAAAGACACACAAGGCACTTCCAATTGACAATGCTATGTATACGGCAAACATGAGCCCTAATCCGACAGTTGGCCTGGTTGCTGATGTTGGAGGAGATGCCCATGCCATCCAATAGTTGCTTGCTACCTGAAATATTTGGAAGAAGGACTGTGCTGCGATTGTGACTGGCACTAAGGCACCTCCATAAACTGCCCTCAGGTATGCCCAGTAAACCTTCTTGCCAATACCTCCCTTTTCTCGCTCTTCATCTTGTGTTAACCTCCCTTTCTCATTGATGTCCTGTGATACATCATGTGCAGACTCTTGCTTTGTTATACCCTGAATTTGATCATCTGTTTCATTTTCTGCTTCAAACTCATCATCAGTATCTGCTGGTTTACTGTTCTCAGTGGATGTCACTCTGCTAGAACTTTCGGCATTTATGACAGACTCAAGAGCCTGGCTGTGGGCTCCCACTATGGCTTCAAATCCTATGTTCTGTTGAAGAAGCTCATCAAATTTCCCTTTCTGAACAATGTTCCCATCCTGCATCACCTATTTTTTGCATCGACGTGTTATTATTTAACAACACTAACCTTTTGACATGATTATCTACCAAAAAGTATTTTAGATACATACCAGTATAAGGTCAGCGGTAGGAAGAAATTCAACTTGGTGGGTCACATACAGTATTGTTTTGTCTTTAAGAATTCCCATCAGGCAATCCTGCCAAGGCAATTTGTTTCATTTGCTTAGAGTCTAACGATTATTGGTCTAAAAGTAACGAAATAGGTTTTGCCCTTTTTTTTATTAACGTTATGCCACGAAGAATGGAGTTAATGCCACGAAGAATGGAGTTAAGACATAACCTTCATACTTGAGCATTTATTGAAAGTTTTAAACAAACAGAACAAACCTTGAAAAGTTGGCTTCCAGTATGAGCATCCACTGCACTGAAAGGATCATCAAAAAGGTATATGTCTGCATCTTCATATACTGACCTTGCTATCTGAATTCGTTGTTTCTGTCCACCACTCATGTTAATTCCTCTTTCACCAATCTCCGTCAAATCACCATTTGCAAACAACTCAAGATCTTTAGTCAGCGCACAAGCTTGTATTATCTTGTCATACTTTTCTTTGTCATATGGATTTCCAAACAGAATGTTGTCCCTGATGTTCCCAGACAGGATCCAGGCGCTTTGAGGAACATATGCTTTGCTCCCACTGACCCTCACAGTCCCAGCTAGCTTTGGCATCTCCCCAAGTATGGATGATAATAGACTTGATTTTCCAGATCCGACCATTCCACAGATTGCTACTTTCATCCCTCTTTTTACTTTTAGTTCTACGTCTTTCAGAGTTGGAGATGTTGTCTCGAGTTCCCAGCTGAATATTCCATGATCAATCTCAATATCATATTCTGTGTCATTCCTGGGTATTTCAATAACTGCATCATATTTCAATTCTTCTTCCTGGAGGTATTTGGCCACCCTATCACCTGAAACTTTTCCTTGAGCAAACACTGAAAGCAAGTCGGGAAGAGTGAAGATTGGATCTTGTAGCATCCGGAATGTAGCAAGAGCAGACAAAACAGTACCAGCAGTCAAAGGAATTCCCATCAATATGCATGCGCCAAATGTTATGGAGGATATGAATGCAGGTGCCCCCCAAAATATGAATGTTGTTACAGCGGACAACCTCACAGATCTCCACAGCCAATTGTACTCCTCGTTTCGTAAAGCTTCTAGCTTCTGAAGGTACTGCATATCCCATGCTTGAAGTTTGAGTATCTTCATGCTTCTAAGAACTTCTGTCGTTGACTTCATTCTACCATCTTTAGCTGCCATGATCTTGGCCTGCAACCTTTTCTGCATTCTGGTCAGTGGAATATTGCAAGCCATTATTGCCAGTGTTGCTGCTAAACCAGCCCAGGCTCCAACCCCTAGATTTTGATGGAGAACATAGACAGCAAGAGAAAGCTGTATGGGTAACATCCAAATATAGTTGGTGTACCATATAACATCAGTTATCCTTTGTACATCTACACTCATGTAGTTAATGATCTCTCCACTTGTGTGTTTCTGCCTTGAACTGCAGGATAGGCGGAGTCCCTTTTGATAGATATGTGATATCAAAGCCGCCCGCAGCCGCATCCCGAGCTGTCGAGCCCCGAAAATCCATTGTCTCTGAGCAACTGTTTCCACAACTTTGGCACTGAGAAAAGCAACAGCCAGAAGGTAACCTCTTTTGAGTCCATACTGCCTCTCTCCCCCTAGGTACTTCACCAAGTCATTGATCAGGGATGGTCCAACATAGGATGCACTTGCACTTAAGACTGCAAATCCTGCATTCATTATAGCTTTTCTTCTAATAAATAGGAACATTGCTGTGTAAATTGATTTAGTATTTAGACCATGCCTGTTCTCAACATCATCTATGATTTTTTTGAATGAATCAGAAAGGAACTCAGCGGAGTCCTTCCCATAGACATCTGGCACATCATTCTTATCTAGAGGTTTCTTGTATCCAATAGCAAACACAGGGTTCATCCAGGAGAATGTGACAAGTTGTAGAAGATTTGCTTTTCCATATGGGCATGGCCTTTTGATTTCTGTCTGCTGTCCTGTAGATGGACTCAATAGTGGCTCTGTTATGCTGTTATCTACAAGGGTGATTCCTGTTTTTCCCCTGGCGGAAATTACAAATAGAAGAGTGCAGATAACAAGCATGAACAGGTTAATCCATTTTTCAGGTCCTAAATATTCATGATCGAGTAAAATAGACCTGAGATCAAATACCACACTGGTAATTGATTGCAGAAAGCTAAATATCCACCATGCTCGAATTATAAACGGAAGCTTTGCGGATTTCGTCTTCTGAAAACTGAACACTACTAGTGATAATATTATCCAGGATAGCACCTGCACACTTTCACCTAGAACAAATGCTGGATATTTGCAGTCACTTATGCTTCCTTGTAACAACAAAACTACTATCTTCAGAGTATGACTTGCTAAGTTAAGCAGGCAACAAACTTTGCTTGCTTGATATGTTATACCCAGCTTTTTGTCTGTGTTCTTCTGTTCCTGATATGAATGCTTGCTTTCAGCAGTTGATGTCTTAAATCTCTGCCTGCACCACCTTATTCTCTTATACAGAAACTGAACCAAGATACTCATGATGAATATCAGGTGTATCAGTGCAAAAGCGTCCATCCAGAAGCAAGGTGAGTACATTTCTTGCCATTCTTGCAAATGTTGCAATTTAGTGGAATCTGTAATGTTGCAATGTAAATTTATGTGTTAAGAACTAACAGGAGAATAGATTTGTTCAAGAGTCATTTTTCATATACCCTTTTATCAAAAGCTTTTACTACAATGAACCAACACAAAGTATTATCGTTGGCTTCCAGCTAAAGATACAACTTCTCCTAGGAATCCAGTGTACTGAAAAGAATATTCCATTTCCCTAATGACACCATAATATTTCTTTTAATCCATTCAAATGTTTTGCAACCATAAATCCATGATATCTAGTAATGTTATGTAAGAGACTGTAATATCTAATAATGTTCTGGATCGTTTCCTGTAGTTATATGGATTTTTCTTTTACCAAAGTAGTTATATGGATATGAGAACAGAAAGTTAATCACTGATTGCCATGCTGAGTTTTCCTTAAGGAACATGTGTATGGCCACAAGCAAATGTATACAGCTGTTCTCATAGTAAACATGTAACTTCTGCGTGTTATCCCACCTATCAACATGAATACGTTTAACAGAACCACGACTGTTATGAACTGCAACCACGTATTGGTCCTTGCTGTTTCCTGTCTGCTAATGGTTACAGATGCTTGGATTGTTCATTTGTTCACATTCTTCTTATCCATGTGAAGAATGTATGAACTCACCCAACATGAGAACCCCAAACTTATCATGAACCTTTCGTTTTTTCCAGTTCCCCTAATTTCTTTTGCAAACATTTTGCAGAGGCAGGAAAAAAGAACAAGAAGGGAAAAAGGAGAAACAAAGATAATAGCAAAGAAAACCCATGCAGTGCAATCAAACTCATGGATGTCTCGGCGGGGAGGAATCAGACGTATGCATGAACCAATCTCTGCATGCAGATGCAGGGTATGATTAAACCTTACTTGAAGAATCACGGAGCAATCCCCAGCGGAGAAACGCCTGCTGCGCCGTCTCGGGAATCCTCGCGAGAACATGCAAGTGCAGGCTCGCTCCTTCCATGGCGCAATGCGAATGAGACAGGGGAGGAGGAGAGAGGGAGGGAGAGATGGGCAGTGGCCGTGAACTGGTGACGGTGATATAGAAGGTGGGGAGGCCTGAGTCCGCGCTAGATGGTTACGGGTTTTGGCGTATCACGGTACACGGTGACAGAGATCCAAAAATACGGTTTTCACCCCGGTAAGGCCTGGTTCAGTTAATCCCTACGAGATAGGGATTGGAGGGGATTTATTCCACACCTATTGTGATGTGGAATTATTCTCTCTCAATCCCCTCTAATCCTCTTTAATCCCCACACCACCGTAGAATAGGGGCTCGTTCGATGGGAAATTGAAGTGATATGCATCATATAGTGCATATTTGGGTCTACATTAACTATTTTTCTACGATTATAATGTAACTATGAAAGTGCATATGCACACATTACTGATCGATCAGTCACCTTTCTTTATGCGGTTACAAGAAAAACGTGCACGCTCAAAAAACCAACCATGCACACCATTTATCCACATCTGTGATTATAAGTGCACCAATACATTGGTTGTGTACATTGGCTTTGGATCTAATGGTCGGGTTTTAATCCATTTTCTGAAAAAATCATTGGTATGTGCTGAACAGTCAGATAGACCTGATAAATTAAATAATCCGTAAATTTTTTAAGTGCTTACTCGCATGTGGTATAATTATAGACATCATGCATCCTCAACTTCACCATTGCATCTTAGGAAAGGAAGTATATAATGGGAATCAATGCGCTTAGTTCAGAATTGCACCTCCATTACTAATGGACGTGGACTAGTGGAGTATTATATCGGAAGAAGTATCAAATCAGGTGTATTGCCCTCTGCTGAACTCAAGGGCAAACTTATAAGTTATAATTCTCCTTTAACTCAAAGAGACACAGCTTTGTGGTCAGAGTATTGGAAATGGTTTGAAAAGTTTTTTTTTCGCGAACGCAAAAAAAATTGTACGTCAATATATTAAAGGAATAGAGTTTTTTTTACACAACGCAAAAAAATGTTTTAAAAGTGGCACGTGTAATCATCTGCCACGGGTGCAGAACGACTTTAAGCATGCAGACAAGAGCAAAAAAAAGCATGCAGACAATACCAAAGACAGCATGAACGAAACCAGCTTCAATTGAACACCCAAACATACTATAGTTTCCACAATATATTCTCCATCAATCCATCATCATTTCACCGGTATTTTTTATCCGTCATCGATCGATCGGTCGATTGCATCAACACGCACAAAAGGCAACACAGCAGCTCGAGAATCCGGGCACGTAAGCTAATTATTAACACAACATAAAGGGCTCCACACGTGTTGCCAAAGTTGCCACGAAATGATGCTCAGTTTTTTTTTAAAAAAAATAACCATGTCCGTTGGTGCGATGCGTACGGCTGAAAAGGTTTGCAGCAGAATAAATATACCGATCGACCAAATACAATCTAAGCACATGATATTCACCCAACACGAACAGATTAAAAATTGACAGCACATAATTTCTCAGCAACTGCCCGTCAGCTCAGATAACCTTTAGTTTACTGCCGGATCAGATAGCCGTGAGGACAGTGTCAGAATCCATTACGAGGCACCATTTGATTTAGATTAGAAAAACAGACTTACCAAATACTACGTTCGTCCTAAAAAAAATAAGGGAAAATTGTAACATGCCATTATAATTTTGTAAAATTTGAGATATGCCATCTTGACCCACATGTCATTGACTCATGTGGGTCCTATATGTGATTGAGATACCGATGGCATATCTCAAACTTTGAAAAATTATAATGGCATAGTTCTAAATTACCCAAAAAATAAATCTAATATTGGATGTGTAATAATTTGGAAAACGTAACAGCTCCACGCCCTCCGCCCCCCCCCCCCCCAACACACACACACGGGGGGCGAAACCCTAGCAGCGCCGCCGCCTTTCCTCTCCCCCTCCCCCACCTCGCCGCCGCCGGAGCTCACCGCCGGAAAGCCGGCGGGCGAGCCATGATGGCGGCGGCGGGGCCTCCTTCATGGCGGTGACCCCTCTCAGCGCGGGAGAGGCGGCGACCGATCCCGGCGAGGAGACGGCGGATCCAGCGTCACCTTCGCCGGATTTGGCCATCCCCTGGCCAGATCCGGCCGGAGTGGGTGCTGGTGGCGGAGGAGGCCGCGGAGCGGCGACACCGGCGCGACGAGGCGGCGGCGACGGCGACGGCTACGGCGCGGCGACGCGACGACGACGACTTGCACGGCAGCCAGCGGCGGCCGCCGCGACGGTGAGATGCGCGCGGGCGGCGGTGCTCGCACCGCCGGGGGCGAGCGACGGCTGCAGCGCCGCCAGCCCTGGTGGCAGCAGGCCGAGCGACTGCGGCGCGAGGCTCGCGGACGGCGGTGACTGGCAGCGCGGCTGGTGATGGGCAACGGTGGCGGTGCCAGTGGCAGCCGCGGCTGCGGCCTGAGGCAGCAGCGGCAACGCCTGTCGGTGCAGAGGCAGAGGCCTCAGAGCTCGTCGCATCGGCGGCGTCAGCGGCTGCTGTGGCACGGTGGTGCGTTCGGCAGCAGCGGCTGCGGTGGCGGTGACCACGGTCGCAGGAGGCATGACGGCCTCGGACGACTAGCTGAGGACATGGCAGACGGCTACATCGGACCGGCGTGGCATCGTTTGGAGGAGGGGTCGGAGACCGGCTTGGCATAGAGTGGCGCAGCCGATGACAGCGGAGGCCGGCTCGGCGCGAGAGGCGCGGCCGATGAAGGGAGGCCAGATTGGCGCGAGAGGCGCGTCCGGTGGAGGAGGCTGGCTTGGCGCGAAAGGCGCGGCCGGCGGTGGAGGAGGCGACCTCGGTGCGAGGAGGAGCTACCGGTGGATGTGGCGCGGTCTCCGGCGCATGAAGACTGGCCGGCGGGGGACACCGGTGCAGGGGTCCCGCATGTCGGCATAGCTGGAGAGGTGGTGGAGCATCGGTGCGTCAGCCAAGGATTCGCAGGTGGTGATCGGCAGGTGAAAATCTAGTCCGGCCTTGGCCGGGCCGACAACGATGGTTCATTCCCCCTCCTGAGGGCGTTGTCGTGATGTCTCACCCTTCAAGGGCGGTTGCCGGACGAAAGCCTAGTCTCGGCTTCTTTGAACCCCGACGGACGGCGGCGGCGGTTTTTTCCGTCGCTTCTCTTCTTGAAGACGTCGTTTTTGGCATCCCTTAGAGGGCGATCTTGTCTGTGTTCCTTTGTTAGTCTAGCAGCGGTCGGTCACGCTTAGCGGTGGCCGGTCCGGTGCTAGCCTTCTCCCGGGTTGTGTGTTGGCGCTGTCGGTGTGCGGGTGGTGGTATATTTTTTTCCTTTTTCCTGGTTACAACCCTATAGAGTTGTAATCTTGTAATTTTTTCATGATCTATCAATAGAACTTCGCACCGTTAAAAAAAATTTGGAAAACCGTATTTCTCCAGCGTAAAGTAATAATTATATTAACAATCATTTGAATAATGAAAAAAGGAACAGGCCACTGATGCGAGATGGCGATGCCGCAGCCTAAAGTCGTCGTGCCGATTGCTGTAGCTGGCCGGAATGGTCCGCGTGAACAGCAGCGCGAGGAGATGGCTCAGCTGCCTCAGAGGCTGGGAGCCGGAGCTGCATAGTGCTACAGCGAAAGGCAGCAGGGGAGGCACGACGAAATGGGTATGAGAAAAGCACCGTGACAGCGTCCCTTTCTCCGGCGCGGATACCTACGTGAGCGAAAGTGCACATAGGGTTGGGGTCGGATTGAAGCACGCGGGAGCGGGACAGCGGCAAGCCTGCAACTGCAACTGCAACTGTATCAGAAATTCGTCGTATCAGTCCATCAGAATCAGACCGATCTCCTCGTGAGCTGAGCTGCTGCCACGCGCCATTTTTACTGCCATCTCGTTCATCATCGATCCTGTCAAAATTACGGCTCAAATCTCCGTTGATACAACATGGTTTGGAGTTTGGACTGTAAATTCGTGCCGATTCGGAAGCAATCAGAGAGAGATAGAGAGGGGATGGGTGGTGAGGTGATGTCACTGCTTAGTTCCTGCTTCTTGTCCGTACCCATCCGCCGCTCTGGGAGGCCGCGAGAATTCATTCGCTCACCGCCTCACGATACGGACCCCCGATCGCGACGCATATTCCAATTTATCTCAAAATACACATATTCCCATTTCTCTCATACATTCGTTCGCGCGAGTGTGGGCTCCGCACCGGTCCACCAACAACGTGCTACTCCTACCTGCAACCATTGCACTACAAGTCTACCACCTCCCTTTTAAAATAATTATCGCTATTAATTAAGTGATGTAGTATATTTTAGGATGTAACGAGTACAATACTACTAGTAGTAACATCCTAACAGGGCAACACAATGATTAATTAACTCATCACCTGCAGTTAATTAATTAGTGAGCCGCTAGCCCTGACTCACTTTTCGGCTTGTATCAACGCTGGCGATGGCCGCGATATTCTCGACGCCGACCGCTCGGACCATCACATATACGGCCTGGCCATGATCTCTGCAGCGCGACACGCAAGCAGTCTCAGTGCACACATGCAACCCTATCATGCATCCGGTGCACAGTGCAAGCCGTTGGATGTCTGTCGATTCAGTTCGTACGTACACCGGCCCGTGCGCTACATAATGCATGCATATGCACGTAGTGTGATGTATGCAAGCTGTAGGTGGGTACATGTGTCGTGGTTTCTTTCGTACCGACCCATGGCCGAGTCTGTACGGCCATTAATTGCACTTGGAATTTTCTAGTAAAACGGGTCAATCTTGATTAATTAGCCATGTGCTTACCTTCTACTCCCTCCGTCCTAGAAAAAAAGAATCTAGTACTGAATGTGACATATTCTAAAACAATGAATCTGGACAGATGTATATCCAATTCGTAGTATGTATCACATCCAGTACTATATTGATTTTTTATGGGACGGGGGGAGTACTCAATTCTAAAACAAGTTAATCATTGATATATCCTAATAATATAAATCTGGATAAAAGAAAATATCATTATACATACATGATATGATTTCATTCCAAAATAATTTAACTTATATATAGATCACATTATATTTTAGGTTAAGTTATTTTAGTACGAAGGAAGTAGATCTAGAATTGGTGGCTAAAACACATCAGCTCCATGCATGGCCAGTTGGCCACAGAAAACATGGTAATAAGTGCAGGGTGTGCAGTACACGAAATGAAACCGGAGCAAATAGCAAAATCGATCGTCCACACCTCTTTAATCACTTTAGCTGCTTTAATTTGGTTATAGTGGATGAATATGCATGCATGCGGGCGTGTGCAGCAGCAGCAGTAGTAGGTGCTTGATTGACAGTTTGAGAATGAGATCCACACTCTAATTAACTCTGAAGCTGACAGCGGACCCCATGCTTCCTGCTTTCCCTGACAGCCGTCTTCTGCAATTATCGGAGTCGAGGTACTCCCTCCGTCAAAAAAATAGACAAAATCTGATTTTCGTGTCCAACGTTTGACCGTTCGTCTTATTTAAAAAAATTATAAAAAAAATTAAAAAGATAAGTCACGTATAAAATATTAATCATGTTTTATCATCTAACAACAATGAAAATACTAATTATAAACAAATTTCATATGAGACGGACAGTCAAACGTTGGCACAGAAACCCACGGTTTGTCTTTTTTTTTGGACGGAGGGATTAGCTACCTATATAGTCATGCTGATGCGTGTCATCGATCAGAGTTTAGTGGCCACATAAGGTGTGCACTCTGGGAAGCCAAAGAGAAGAGAGCAGTACATGCATCGCCATCTCTTATACTCCTTCCTTCCGTCCCATAATATAAGAGATTTTGAGTTTTTATTTGTACTCTTTGATCACTCGTCTTATTCAAAAAAAAATTAGAATTATTATTTTTTTTGACTTTCTTTATTATCCAAAGTATTTTAAGCACAACTTTTCGTTTTTTATATTTGCACAAATTTTTTGAATAAGACGAGTGGTCAAACATTGCAAGCAAAAACTCAAAATCCCTTATATTATATGACGGAGGGAATACTAATTTCTAACCCTGATTTGGGTGTTACTTTCCACTTGGCAATTCAGCCAACTGGCGTACATTATACTGTGTCTTGTCATCTGTCACTCTCCTATCTCAAACCAGAAATCACTTTGCCGTGCATGCAAAGGCAGAGCAACTCCATGTGTAGATTCAGTAAATCGGTAGTAACATTAGTCATCATGTATGATTTAGCTTTTCGAACATATTGATCTGATGTGCATGTCATGTAAATACAGTCATCAAGACAAATACGACGTCCTCGTCTTTTAATAAAGGAAATAAACCTCATGTAAGAGAGTCAAGTTAGTCATCTTCTTCATTTAAACCATCAAAGAAACATCAGAGCAACTTCCGCACATTTCTTAGATAATGAAAAACAAATAAACTTCGCTCTCTCGCTCATACAAGTACAGCCACCCTTGTATTAGCCATGTCTTGGCAGCTACTCAATCGACTACAATCTGCAGGTTGCTAGTACACAAGAAGAAGGACAAGAATTACAAAATTAAGACAAATGGATGGGTCAAGACAAAATTAAGACGGCCAAGTACGTCATGTAAAAGCGTCAAGTCAATAGTCCTTTTTTTCCCTAACATATTGTCAAAACACCAAAGGAATTGAAGTTCCACACGAACACTAGCCCATCCATGTAGATTCCTTGGCAGCCACGCTCAACAAATTTATACTATGCAAAGAAAGGGAGGGAAAAAAATTAATTAAGACAAATGGATGTGTCAAAAGTTAGCTGAATTCGTGCGGCGCAAGAGAGCAGATGACCAAACAATGCTAGTCAACTCAAGTCATGCAGCTCCCTTGTTATAATTAATTAATCATCGTATTCGTATATATATTGATATACTGAACTAATCTGTCGTTGTTGTTGTGTGGTTGTCATGCATATACTGTCATGCAGCCCAACGTTTAGTGCGATCCGACGCAGGCAAGCACGTTGGCTACTTTACACCATAAAAAGGCAGTTTTTTTTAAAGAGGACAATAAAAGGCAGTTAAGCACTGAGCCAGTCATTACACACAACGCTAATCTTCGTCCTTTCTCTTGTCCTGATCTGCAAGGAAGAGTATATACAGTTCTGTGCTAGCTACCACTCATCAGCCTAAGTGATCGAGAGATGTGGATCGATTTGATCCAACATTAGTGCTGTGTTTAGGCCTTAGGTGCAGAATCATAATGACGGATTGCGAAAGTTAGCACCGAGTAAGCAGCAGAGTCGTTTTTAGCTGGTGGTGGCTGGCGCCGCCGCCGCGCGCGCCGGTACGGTCTTCTTCTCCGGCACCGGTGCGGTGATGGGTTGGTGCCTTGGCGGAATCCAACTCTGCACTGCAGTCTGCTCTGCACTCTGGTCGACGCGTGTAGAGGACAGGACGGAAGGCCCAACAAGTGAGCAGGTAGGTCTCGACAATGTGTTTGGGCCTTTAGAAGTCATGGGCCCAAGCGATCAAGTTGCGGGAAGGGAAAGAAGTCCATTTCCAGTCCCTCTATAGTTCAAAATGACAAAACTGCAACTTTAATGAGAAAACTATCAGTTTGCTGCAACATTAGCGGCATGTTTCAGTTTGCTGCAATAATAGCGTGAAAAATTATCACAAAACTGTAACTTTTATGTTATATGCTGCTACAGTACATATGTCGTGGAGGGCCGCCCTGCATGCCGGTGTGCTTAGGAAAACGGAGAAAAGAAAAAGGAAGGGCGAAGAAGAAGAAAAGGCACTGACATGTGGACCCCACCACGCCGCATCAGCGAAAATCGCCTTTAATAATACTGTCTGGGAGTCATTTTGTACCTGTTTTAATTGTTGAAAATGCTGTTCGTCGGTCGACCGACGGGGGAGCAAAAAATCGGGCGCTCCCCCCGCGGTCCGTCTCTCACGCACATGCATGTATATTCTGGGTCCCACCATGATCTTTATTCCCACCTACCATGTGTCTCCATCACATACTCCATTGCAACAAATCGCTCACATATTTTGAAAACCCTTTATTAAGGGAATTCGTTTCATTTTTTGTTCCACCAAAAATATTTCAACTAATGTATTCACAATGTTTCACTATGTATAGATATAATGTTGCAGTGAACCAAAACATTCTTTCACAACTAATCACCTACATATTTTGGAAAACCCTCTATCAGGCCCGGCCTGAGGGCGTCGAGCAGCCATGGGCCCCCACCTACCCCCGACCCTCACCCCCCCCCCCCCCCCCTCCCCCTGCGGCCGGTAGAGCAGCACGAGCGCGATGGCCGGCGCATGACGAGCGCAATTGGCGGCGTTTGCGATTCCTAGAACATGAAAATCGGACGAGGCCGCTGAATCCTTCGAGACGGTGCCGGAATACAACGAGTAGCAGCAACGCACCTCGCCGATGTCAGCAGCTACCAGCAGGTTCTCGTGCGATTGCTCAACGGCGCGAGGCAGCAACCTCCGCGGCGCCGCAGGCCCAGGACCTGCAGGCCCTCTCTCCGCCTCACCAAGTCACTGCCTCCGTCTCCGATGCATATCACATCCGTACGTACAGAAATTTTCAGGTTCGCAACATTTTTTTAGCATACCATGAATTCATGATACGAATGCAATACTATCTCATCTTTAGGATTGTGAGGGTATTATGCCATTATACTCTCACGCAGGAACTCTCCTCCGTTTCTGTCTATTTGATTCCTCTATGGCCGCATTCAGTTGATTGACTGATACCGCCATCCGCCGCTGCTCGGGTGCTCTGATCATGTGTACTGCACTACTCCTGTCTGTCTCATATGGCAAATGTACATTGATGTTAGCACTGGCCACTAATCGGTAAGATCTAGATTCGTTTCAATTAATATGTTGCTTTTCTAGCTTTGTAATTTATATGAGTTTAGCCATTAGTATATTAATTTTCTCAATCATCAATTTGTTCTTTTATCACACCTTCTAGAAAGTTTAAATGGTTTGCCATTTTATACATTGAGTAAATGATTTAGATGAGATTGACATTCATACCATCTTTAGTAACTATGCATTTCAAACAAATTTTAAGCTGATATATATGAAGTTTTCAATATGGATATTGATTTTGGAATGAAGTATTTATATATTTGGTACATATATATTGACTATTATTTAGATGTTTATATCAGGGGCCCCTGTTTTTAATTTTGTCCCGGGCCACCAAAACCTCAGGACCGGCCCTGCCCTCTATTAAGGGAATTCGTTTCATTTTTTGTTCCACTAAAAATGTTTCATCGAGTGTACTTATAATGTTTCACTATGTATGGATCAAATGTTGCAGTGAACTGAAACATTATTTCGCTATTTGCTGAAACATTGTTTTTATATAAGGTGAAACAACGTCTGATTTAAACGATTGAAACATTTCCGATTTACTTAGTGAAACAATTCCGATATATCTGGTGGAACATCGTGCAACATTTAAAAATAATTCAATAATAAGCTTAAAAAAATTCGTTGGAATATATCCATGTGTGGTTCTGTTTTGAAGATTTAATTGCAACGAATTTAATGGTGCAATCGGATCATGATTTAGATAAATAATTTAAGAGAAAAAATAGTTTAAAGTGTTTTTGTACACATGTGTGGCGCTAACGTTTTTCCCCCACCCACGATCGGGCGCCCGATTTGTAGGGGGATCCTTTTATTGTTGGAGTTGGAGGGTGGTTATACTTGGTTTGAAGGTTACGAATTAGACTTTTTCCTTGCCGGAAGCAAAGTGCGGGCCAACACTGAGAAGAATTCGAAATGTGAGAGGCCCAAAAACTATGGATATGGGCCTTGAGAAGAATTCGACATGTCAGATATTTGGGCCTTTAGCCAAGATGGGCTTTAGCTTTCCAATTTCGGCTCGGAGCTTGGGATTGAAGATGAACAGAGATGGGATTAGGTAAGCATGAAAAAAAAATATTTATTAATGTACTGAAGATACAAGTTGGATGATTCATTCTGATATATCAATATATCATGCATTACAGTGGTGAGATATCAGAACCGACAACACAAGTTTGATGCTTCACTTTTCTGCACTCTGTACACACTTAATACAGTGAATATATTAATTACAGGAAGCTGTCCCAGCTAGAAGACCTTTTCTTGATCAATTACAAAGCGAGTGCTAAGCTAGGACTCGTCAGACTGATGGCTTGCGACTCAGTCAGACGATGCTTTCTGGATTCTGATCTTGAAGCACCAATGCCGCTGCTGAGAAGAGCATTTACTGGAATCGGAGCAGCTCTACGTCTTCTTCTCAAACGACGATCCGATCCTGCCCGGCGCAGCCGCCGGCCTCTTGGCGTCCCTGCTGCTCGAGCTCGAAGCGGAGTGATCGGAAGCAGCAGGGGAAGAAGACGGATCATCGTCGGCGCGCTTCCTCTTGAGCTGATCATGGCGGCCAGGCGAGCGAAGCAGCTGCCGCAGCACGTAGGACGGCAGGTCCTTCCGGCGGACGTGCGCCACCGCGACCTCCATGCCGGGCCTCCAGTAGTCGTACATGTACACCTCCTCCTTGAACCCCTCTGTCGTCGCGCGGAGGTCGAACAGCTGATGCTGCTGCTGCTGCGGCTGCGCCGGTGGCTTGGACAAGCCCACGAAGAAGGACGACGTGCGCCGCCGCCGCCGCGGCTCGTTGTGGGGCTCGGCGGCGTACGGCTGCGGGTGCAGGTGGCAGAGCAGCATCCCGGACGTGTCCGCCTCCACCCTGGCCGACAGCAGCCTCAGCCGCGACTCCACCCAGCCCTTCCACTCGCGGAGGTCGTCCTCCTCCCCGCCGGTCACCGTCACGTCCACCTGGAGGTAGCTCTTGTACGCGCCGAAGAAGTTGAACGGCTGGAACAGCTTGTCCCACCCGCCGCCGCCGCTGCCGGCCTTGACGATCTCCTGGCAGACGGCGTCGCCGACGGCGAGCTGCTCGGTGATGACGCGCAGGGTGGCGTGCGAGACGTTGTAGCCGGAGTTCATGCACGGGTACGCCGGCGTCACGATGGGCATGAGGTGTATCTTGTCCCGCGGATTCCGGCGGGGGTCCCAGACCGGGAGGCTGAGGCCGAGCTCGCCGTCGTCGTGCTCGATGGCGCGCAGCATCACCGGGCTGGGCCACTTCCACCGCGCGAAGACGCGGAAGAAGCGCGGGAGCAGCATGCTGGGGGAGGCGTTGGGGTAGAGCAAGCACACGCACGCCACGAGGATGGCCCAGCCGACGCCGCCGAGGAAGCCCGCGACGTTGGAGTAGACGCCCCGCGCCTTGGCCCAGTGCTTCACGCACCGCAGCGTGGTGCGGAACGCGGCGGCGTCCGGGACCAGCCGCAGGATCTCGTCGGCCACGCGGACGCCGTTGAGGCTGCGCGCGGTGGCGAGGTCGAGGCCGCGGAGCACCGACCGGCCGCTGAGGTCCAGGTCGCCGGGCACCACGGGGAGGCACACGCCGGCGTACACGAGGTCCACCTGCACGCCGTGGAACCTCATCTTGATCACGGGAACGTGCGCGCCGGGCACGGGCTGGAGCTCGGCGACGGCCGCCGTCTCCGCCAGCGCGGCGGCGAGCGCGCCGAAGAAGTCGCGGTCGCAGTCGACGTAGGACGGGCCGACGACGAGCGCGTCGATGTCGGAGCCGCGGCCGTGGACGCCGAGGCGGTAGGAGCCGAAGGGGAGCACCAGGGCGGTGGCCCGGTCGGCCATGCCGTCGGGGTACCCGCGCTGCCGCGTGAGGCGCTTCACCCAGCGGTCGACGACGCCGCGGAGGCCGCGGAGCACCTCCTCCCGGGCCGCCGTCTCCTCGGCGCTCTCGTACAGGCCCTCCTCGCGGAGGAGCCTCTCCAGCCGCGCCGTGCTCTCCAGGTCGGCCGGCGTCGGGCCGACGAGCGAGATGGGCTCCGCGACGCCCCGCGACTGTGGCGACTGGGAAGCCATTCTCTCGTGCTCAGATCGGCGGCGCGCCGGCGCGGTGGCGAATCGGGTGGCGTGGTGCAAAAAGCGAGGGATCAGGAGAGGGATGCGAGAAATGGACCAAATGGGAGCTTGACTTGAAGCCTGCCTCCCTATATACTAAGCGGAAGGCAATAGCTCGAATCCTAGTCGGATTCGGGAAGTCAACAGCGGAAAATGACAGGTCGAATCCTAGTCGGATTCGCATGGAAAAAAAGCTCGTACGGAAACGCGAAAAGCTCGCATATTTTGCCATTGTGGTAATGTGGTCATTTGGATTAGAGGTAAACAAACTGAAGCAAAAGTACAAATTAGTTCATCACTAAACAAGAAAAAGAAATGACTAAGACATCAGCATCTCGTGACTTTGCAGCAATTATGCATTCAATTTGTAGGTTTGACACACAATCATCCAAATCACATATAAATATCTATTTTTAATATTACACCGTTAACTTTTTAAAATACGTTTGATCATTCTTCTTATTAAATTTTTTTTATAATTATTATTTATTTTAGTGTGACTTGATTTATCATTATATATTCTATAAACATGACTTACTTTTTATATGTTTATACAAAAAATTTTAAATAAGACAAATGATCAAATGTTTGTCAAAAGATTAATAGCCGTATATTAGAAAACAAAGATACTATAAGATGTCCACGGATATAAGATGGTCTTAAGTCTCTCATCAGGGCAACTGCAATGATCATATTATTACCTTTTTGTTTTTACATAACTAGTGGCATACTGCCATCCGGACCGAGGTCTTCAGTCCTTGCAATTGTAATTAGAGATATTGTTTCCAAAATTTACATGCTTGGCCAACATATGTCAATAATTTACACGTACCAAGTGAACACCCTAATGCCTTCACTAATTTACTACGCAGGCTGACAGTAACCATCGCCTGTGCTGTTAACACTACCAAGTAACACGATCAAACTTGGCTATGGTCAATTGGCCACTACACTCCAAAGCAAAAGCAAAATATACAACATATATACGGCTTTAGCCTAAAAACTTGCAAAACTTTATCTATGACACGACCTATTGTACATTCAATCGAGAGCTTGTTAGCTCTCGAATTGACTGTACATCCTTATTTGTCAGATCTAACTGACCGCCACGCTCAGCTACCTTCTCAATCATAAGTCTCAACAATGGGATCGTTGAAAGAGTTGCAGCGGATCCCACCATGATGAGCTTCTTCTGCAAAAATAATCACTAAAACTTAAGTTGAAATAAAAAAAGGGTAGAAATGGGAGCCTATTAACGCAGAGTAATATTTTGCGTTATCAAGGCAGTTGTCATTGACAGAGTTTGCACATTTGTGTTTCAAATGAAAATGACAAGCATCTAAGTTAGATCAAACATGGCATGAGTACATCAGCATGTCTTCTTTTTGCAACTATTCAACAAAATTATGTGTTGATAATCATGAAAGACCAAAACAATTTAATTATAAAAGAACGTGGTTTTGAGAAATGGTTGAAATGGGAAAAATTCATTCGATGTACTTTACCTTTGCACGTGTCAAGACAACGTTGATCCTGTGCCAATCACCAAGCAAAGAAGAACCACTAGCCCTTGTATTCCCGTTGGACCGTACAAAAGATACTATAATGCATTCTTTATCCCTCCCCTGAAAAGAGTTTCTGTTAGAGCTGCAAGTTACAGAGAAACCACAAAACTAAGGAACCACAAGAAGCAAAACATGGTTGCTCCCAAAGCCTGGACAGTTTTTCACTAGTGATGAGGGTAACAGAATAACCATAATGAATTACTAAGAAACAGTGCAAATTCAAAGGCACTGATTCTTCTATCTTTTTAAATAATTTAAATAACTTTTTACTTATGATCTGAATGGCTGCTTTAAAGATGCATGCATGGAGCCATAGATGATTTGAGATGTAAATGTTCACTAGAACCATGTATCAAAGACCAAAATCACTCAAATCATTGAAACAATCTTGAAGTGTTCAGATCATTGAAACAGGTGATAATGATAATGAAGACTGAGAAAAAACAAATGCTCTTCATTTATCTAATAAAAAGATGAAGGGAACTTTTATCACCTGGTACTTGTCAATTGTATGAACCTCAACTGAAGCGTCTACATGTTGCTGAATGAGATTTGCTTGGGCATTATATGGAGTTATTATACCAACCCCATCTTGAGCTACACCTCTCTTTAGCAATTCATTGGTGATCTACAAAAAGGATGTGATCAAATTTTGAGGATGAAAGGGAAGTGATGATATTTCGATTTTTATATAATTAGGCTCAATATATGTAGGTAAAAAAAGGATGCACAACACTAAGCCTCAGCACAAGTTTGTGGACCAGAGCAGTTTAAATCAAGCGATATTTTCCTAGCTTAAAAGATATAAGATAATTAGATATTGCTAATTATTTAGCATGGCACAACAAAAGGGCAGAAGCAGTCAGCAAGACAGCAGCACTATGAAGCAGATGAACTTTTTAAGTACAGGATTTTAACTAGTAGCTAAAGTTTACTGCTTGCTTGCTATATTGTCCACACCAGACATAGATCAGGGCATACCCATGAAACAATTAATGCTTCTGTAGGATTGTTCACAGTTCTATGTTCCTTGGCCTCAAAAGCTGGTACTTCATCTGCATGATTTGCCCACATGATTAGCATTGAAAGGCAAATCAAAAGGACAGACTAATCAAACTAATCAATAACCTGTGTTCGCAAAGACGACAGCCCTATCAGGGTTCAAGATCTGCAATTTGAAGTCAATGAAAAATTAAAACTGCTCCTGGAAGATAAAGCGCATGGCAGTAGAAAAACACCTGACATAACAAAAAAATGTATCTAGTAACAGAGTACTTATACATTAAGAAATAGGCCGCAGCGCTACCTCTTTCAGCTTCAAGCGAACAGGACCTCTGCCAGAAAGCTTGAGTTTGGCATTTGCAATTTCCAACGAACCACAGGATAACCTATTGCCGTAAATCAATGAATTTGAGAGCTCCATAATGCCAGATGACATTCGGTACTACAAATTGGCAGTTGCACATTGTGAGTTTTAGTGAAACAAGGGGTCTTCAACTCAACAGAAAATAAGTGGAAGTGGAAATACTAGATAAGTAAGCATAAGTGTGATATTCAAATAGAGATACCTGGCATCGCAATGCTGAAATTGCTTGAGGGTGTGCTTCTGACAACCTCCAAAATAAACTGACACCCATACCATTCTCTCGAGCTTCAGAACTCTGTGATTTGTTTGAAAGAAGTAATAAAAAAAAGGGAAAGGTTGGTATAAAAAGCATTAAGATAATGAGTGTACAAGCAAAGCAGTGAAAACCTGAACAAGTGGAGGAAGCTGATAATGATCTCCTACTAGAACAAACTTTGTTGCAAGCATCAAAGGTCCCAGAGATACCTAGTGAGTAAAATATTACAATGTGAGAAATTATAAATGGTATAGGATGCAAGACTCTTTAGAAAACAATTTTACAGATCATTCTGGTTTAGCAGCTTTGACCAACTAATGTAGTCTTGAAGTTAAATGAGGACCATCGTGTGGATTTTTGTGGTTTCCTTCAAGACTTGTACCAAGCATTCCTAGTTTGGAGCCTACCGGTAATGTGATCTGGCCTGCCTCATCCATGATACATGTGTCAAACTTCTTATGTGCTAGTAAAGGGTGATAAATTCCCAAACAAGTGACTCCAACAACTTGCACTTGCTCCATTCTAGCTTTGACGGCATCTACTGATTGTATATCTGTTGCTGTTCAAAAAAATAAATAATCAAACACACATTCTTCATTTTAAAAGCACAAGTAGAATAATGAGAAATTCTAACTTGACAAGCAGTGGCCTTTGACATCAGGATGTACAGCTTCATGCCTTCCAATTCGAAGAAAATCTACACCCTATATAAATGGCATTAGAGCATGTTCATATTTTGATGATTTGATTTGTTGCGCTACAATGCTCAAGCCAAACGTTGCTCATTGGAACAATGCGATAGGGGAAAAGAGTTTGTTCATTTGAATAGTACAGTGAGACAGGGAGTTATGACTGAATTTATGAAAGGAAGTATTGCGAACACAAACCTCAGCCTTCAACTTCATAAGCAAATTATCTATAGCTGAATTGGTATATGAGGTTAGCAAAATAGATTCCCCTCTCATCAATAATGACTTCACGGCATGCACCATCGTATATGTTTTGCCTGTTCCAGGCATTCCTAGGATAAGCGCATAATCTTTTGCTGCTAGAATCTGAAAGCAACATAGTGTACGCTTTACATAGTGACATTGAATTTTCAGAAGAAAAAAAATAATGAACTAAAGACCAAAGATTTACTTTATGCAGCGATCTCTGTTGGTCATTGTTCAAATTTGGCAATGATTGTATATATGATAGTGCCGGATCTTGACTTAGGAGTCCTCCACTATCAAATCTGGGAGCCTATCAACATCCAAATAAGGAAATTACAGACAACAAAAACAGTATGGAGAAACATAGCACGAATAGGCTAGTGGACGAACAGACCTCG
This sequence comes from Oryza sativa Japonica Group, assembly GCF_034140825.1. NCBI lineage: Eukaryota > Viridiplantae > Streptophyta > Magnoliopsida > Poales > Poaceae > Oryza > Oryza sativa. The sequence continues at coordinate 30,232,321 of NC_089038.1, read as the reverse complement.
AGGTCAACAATCAACTTCCTTAGGTGAGAGTTTTGTGGATTCTCAGCAAATAGTTGGACAAGGTTGAGTCTGGCAACAGTTCAAATACAAACTTTATTTAGGAAGAAGGAACTTTTCTAAATTACTAATTCAGAACCTTCAACAAAAAAAATAAAACAAGGGCCAACCTCATGGTAGCAAATGAAGAAACAGACTCATCCTTATCTATACGCCAAACTTCACATTGGAGATCTCCTTGCTCTAACAAGGAATTACTTCCTGGAAGTCTCAGACGTCGTGGCAATGAAACCTACAAAAATTCCAGTTGAAATATTAATAATCAACCTAATAAATTGAAATGGATGCCTAAGCAGGTTCGCAAGGTCAGGTAATACCGTTATATGGGCACGGCTGAGGTCCCTTATGTATCCATTTGCAACAGCTATTCGCCCAGATTTTGTGCTAAGCACCTAATGAAAAGTAGAAGAAAACATGACACACTTCATTATGGAGAAAAATAAACCAGCATGCATCACTATAATAGCTAAGTATCCATGAAGCAAAGGGGTGTGAGCTACTATATGTGTAATAACGCATAAAAAAATGACCCCTTTGTGGCCATAGGCCTACAGCACTAAAGTAAACATCACAAAACAGGAGGATAAAAACAAAGTAATATAACGCTACAATACTCCAAAGTGTTAGCTGGCTGTTGCTGATTGATCGGTTAGCAGTAGCTGCAGAAGTTTTCAACTGGTATTATATTTGCCATTTAACCTCCTTATATGCACTGAGCATATTCTATGAACCTATAGTTCTACTTCCTTACCAACATTAAGCACATAACAGTTCAAACGGAAAGAACCCTACACTCCAAACAAAATGAGATGGAGCCATACATTACAAATTTGCAATATGGTGTGCCAAATATATGCAATAAAAATATCAATGTTGCTGGGAACTTGAAATAGCTAACATAGTAATGTTGCTGAATATTGAATACAGAAAGTGTACAAGGTTTACCACAGAATCACCGCATTTGAGGCTAAAATCTACACTTTCAACATGTTCTCCTGGCTGATCAGCTGTCTCAGGCTGCAACTTCTGGCGCAGAAAAGTATATATGTATCTTTTGCTTTTTCCAGATGAATCTATTGAATGTCCATTTGTAACATCAAGGACAAAATAAGATGGGGAAGAATGCCTGCTCCCAGTATTTGAATGATGTGGCTGGAAAATTTCCTTCTTCTTGACCTGAATTTTGCATGAGATGAGATCAAGAGAGTACAAATCAAATACACGGCACGTGAGAAAAGCTAAAGATACCTGAGAAACTCTAGCTTCAAGATCGATCAATCTGTCCCAGTGTTTAAGAAAGGTATGATGTGCAACTGTCAAGTGATTCACGAGATTATCAAATAAATCACCAAGCCCACTAGTTGCAGCATTGCCTCCATGCGCCTGTTGCATCAGAATATAAGTATGGCTTTTCACATGTATATATTATGTAATTGAACAAATTTGTACCAACAGGACTGTATCAAAAAACACATTTATATTAAAAAGAATAGAGTTATTGAACCTTGTGGTATATGGTGCATGAAACCAGGTGTCGACATCCATTACATGTAGATGGACTCTGAAAGAAAGATTTTGTTTGAGTTCTAACAAATGAATTACTTATGTACAAGTTTTTAGTTCCACCTGTATCATCGGGGGAAAACTCTGTGAAATCGATGCCTTCAGGATCTCAGTGGCAAGCTCATTCCGACGCATTATTAATCCAATTAAATCAGACCTCTTGACTTTGATGCCCTTCAGAAATTAACAAGAAATGGATAAGGATGGGTACAGAATTTATGTTGAGTGTCGTTTTAGAAGATTACCAATGTTTGGTCTGTGTGAAGATAATACAGAAGACCCAAGTCAATATCCTTGTTCAAGTATCTGAAGACATGGAAAAGCATGGTAAGGAATATATATATATGGAAAGCCTGCAGTGGAAGAAATAGATAGATCATACCTCTCCGTCATCAATAGCGTGTACAATATCACTTGGGCAGTGTGTTCCACAGCTGTCTGGAAATATATAAACCATTGTGAAGAGCAATAGAGAAGTAACTGGATCTATTCTGAAGGACTAAATTGTTGTTTTTTCAGACATGGTTAGGTAAATAGGAGACACTAGAGTGCTACACAGTATGTGAAACACCACAAAAATAACACAATATTCTTTTCAGAAATGGACATAAAGTAAAGATAACACTAATAGTCACAATCACATTTCAAAAAAGGTATCAAAATATATATTTGGATGCCGCTACATGTGACATGTATTAATTATCAAAACTACTGAAGGATGTTGACCTTGTGAAAGTAGAATGGAACTGAGGCTCCGGATTATTGATTAATTATTATTTTGTAATGAACTATGATTGGGTTTTTTTAAGGTACGATTAGTTGTTGTAGGACATTATTATTGATTGGTTGTTGCCACAGAATGGACATGACTAGGTGGTTGACAGGTTTCTAGTCAATTGTAACTAAAGCTTAAAGTTTTGGATAAAATAGAGCAGGGAATCTAATTCAAGTAAGCAACCAGTAATTACATTATGGAAAACAGACAGAAAACAACAGTTCTGGCCTGTGCAATATAAACCTCAATGAACTCGTCAGGTTTTGATTAAAAAATTGAGAGCATGACTACTTGTAAGAATTAATATGGATTATGGAATCAGCACAATCTTTCAAGAAGCCTGGTTGTTGCAATACTTCACTAATTTATTGCATAAATAGTTTCCAGAACCCCGGTGACAAAAATATCTCATGCCAGAAAAAGATATAATATATCTTCAAGTGGATCCACTATCCAGGAGCATATGCTTACCTGACCACTAGTTCCTTTACCAGTTTTGAACTCCAGAGGCATTACTCTGTCGTATGAACTACCATTGCATGAAACCCTTGATCTAATAGAAGCATCAATAATCCCTTTCAAACCATATCTTGGAGCCCAGGCCATCTCCTCAATATCCATTACCTAAGGTGAAATTCATTTCAATAAAGCCATTAAGAATGAGGTGTGCAAGTCAACACTCAAGTACTGAAGGACATGGGGAGAGTGAAAGTTCTGTGTTGGCCTAATTTTGATGGCTGAGAATCACAAGGACTACAGGAGTTTACCATCATGAAACGAACTTGCTAGATATTACATATAAGTTACATAATATGAAAAGGTCATATTCCAAAGTTTTGCAAGCTCAAGATGTTGCCTACCTCCACAACTCCAACAGTCTTTTGTCCTTCAATTTGACCAAAATTTACATTGTTACATTTTGATACCTGGATGTGCCGACGATGATTAGCGCAGAACATGTAACAGTATCTTCTTTAAACAAGTAAAGGACAAGACATGCAATATATCCACCGGTGAACTTTGCAGGCAAGTTAGTCCAGGATTGATAAAGGAAAGACTAGATCAAAACTTTCTCTTAAAAAATTATACTCCGTAATAGAAATGGCATATATTAGCAATTAAAAACAAAATGGCTCAATCGAGTGATTAATCATTGCCTAGAACCTCTGAAAAGAAATAGAAGAGTGCCATATGGGTATAACAACAGGTTCCAATTCAACAAAAATAAGTGGAGTATTCATGACCATGGTGCAACTCTATGGACTTCGAAAATTCTTGTGGTCATTTAAGGAGCCCCAACAGTGAATATAAAAAACTGCTGTGCAAGTCATCTACTCCACCTTCATAAAGCACTTGTACCAATTCAATATTTTGGGGACTGCTTCAATCAGCGTTTTAAGCGTGTTGCTTTCACTGGCTGCATAGAAAAATGTCAAAACCAGTAAGATATGCACATGGCTGGGGATATAAGATAGTTTGTGTAATGTTATAAATATCAATAAAGAAGCTGAGCTACAGTACAGTACTGTAATCAAACATGACATATACCAATATGACTTGAGTAAATGAGGATGTATGAGAACAACCACAATGTATGTTGATATTTCAGAACAAACACAACAGATTTGCAGAACTTTTGGAATGACATTCCATGTTCCTTGTGTAAACATATAAAAATAATAGGAAGGATATAGCACAGAAAATTGGATCAAATTAGTCAAAGCAACATTCAAAAATTAAATATAAAGTTTCACAAAAAATTTAGTAGCACATGATAATTTACTGATAACTATAGCCTTACTGAATCGGTGCTCTAAGAATAGAGTAAGAAAAACATTATTGGTCAGGGCACTCAGTATAACATAATAAGTCATGAACAGTCCATGTCATAGTGTCATACTTTTGTGTAGTGTGTTTTTTATGGATTAAAAATGTTGTCACGAATCTTACCTCCACATGCATATAAACTCTCAATATTTTTCAAAAGAACTTCTTTGGCTTGCTGCTCTAAGAATTGCGTTGAAGGAACATCTTCAAGTAGCCCTGCCTGAGGCACAAGAGGAAAGAAACAAAGTGAGGCACACACAACTGTTACATGAAGATAAAGTGCATGATGTATTAACCAGAGCTGCCAATTTTTCTTGCACCAACGAACCTGGAATACTTGATGCAGCAGAGTACCAATCAAAGCACTTGTTGAATATTCATTGCTTTTTAGTCTGTCATCGAGAACAGACCTTCTTGGACAATGAAAACTAGAAGCAACCTAAAATAAGCTATATATCAAAATATGATGACAAGATAAGATGAATGTATTTTTACAAACAGTTCTTATAAAATAATATTTGAGGATATCATAGCAGCTTGTTCATATTGATCTGGGATATTGACTACAAAGGTTATAATAAAGAGATGGGGGGAGGCTAATACTAACCCGTGTTCCAGATATGAGTAATTCTGGATGCACTATAACAAGATTTTTGTCATGATCAATAATACATATTCCATGGTCAGTGAATTCTCCAATGACACTTACTGTGTCGCCTGGGCTAATAAGGCTATGGAACCTGTAGTGGTTTGAAATATATAGGCAATAGATTGATGAAGGTTCATATGTATATAGAAAATAAAAATGGAATCATGTCAATAGTTGCATATAGGAACTCACCACTCATCACACAAATGGACTGCATGCTCTTTCCCACCGTGCTCATTCAGCAAACGTAAAACCTGTCAAAACAGTTAGCAACTTTGCAAAATAACAAAAATTTAATTGCAAACTAGCTCATCCAGATAGGTAAAGAGGATATATACCTTAACAGGATAGCGATCACATGGTAAGTTATCGCCTTTGTGCTTTTCTGACACCTGAAAAGTAATTAAACACATAAATCTCTATTGTACTAGAAGTCTAGAGCAGCTCCAACTTCGATAGAAACCAACCCATGGAGGTAAAGAAAGCAAACCTCCAACACCAAAAAGCTATCGAAGGGCGGGGCATCAAGGGACTTCTGGGAGGGTACATTTTGATCGCTGTCAGCAATAGGAGAACAACTAATGTTTTTCGGATCACCATTTATGAGCTGCTCTCCTTTATTCTCACCATCAGCAGGTAATTCTTCTTCCATGATTGCATCTTCCACTTGATCTAAAAGATCAAGTAGTGCCTGGTAAAAAGAAATGGCATAGTTTTGTCGATCAATTCTTTGGCAACTTAGTTCTTACATGTAATAATATCATGAAACCAATGGCACCCAGGACATTTAGTGTTATCTTAGTTCACCTTTTTGTGCTCCCCTGCCCCCAACTGCTCAGGTCCTCCATCAGAAACCACACCCCCATTAAGCTGCTGCTTCATGCACAAAACCATTACTCCATCAACACGATTTGGAACTACATTAGCTAGCATTCACACAACAATTCATCGTATAACTGTATGTACCTCACTGCACCTATAGGACAGTGATGGAGGAGTCCGAAATGGGCTTTGGGTGTCCTCCACACCGTCACAGCCACCTGGACCAGTTCCACACATATCCAAATTGCGTGCTGAAGCAGTACATCTTGACATGCCCAGCAGTGATGAATGCCATTTCTTTGTAGACTCGACCGAGGAATGCTTCTAGAATACAATTACATATCGAATAGCAAACCAGAAAGCCACAAAAAACGATTAATTTCATCACACAAGAAAGTGTTGTGTCTCCACCGGCTCCAATGCACATACATACGTGCATTGCACGCCGGTATATACCTCGCAAGAACATAAAGAAACTCCAGTATATACCTCATTGTTTGAGCACGGATGAAGCGCCATACCAGTCATCTGCCTTGAAGTGACCATGCGCAGGCGATCATTCACCGGCGAGATCTTCCAAGTCACAACCTCCCCACCCCCATCGTCCTGGCTCTGCTTAATCAGCTGGACCGCACCAAACAAGAAACCACCAAACCTAAGAGTCGATCCAAACGCCAACTAATGCATTCCAAATCGGACCAAGCGCAAGACCAATACTTACCATCCCAGGAGAAAACCTGACCCGCTTCGGCGCCAGAGTCTTGGTGACCTCCGGCGACACCTCCGATGGCTCCTCCTCGATGAGCGGCGGTGGCGGCGGAGGCGGCGGCGGCGCGGGAGGCTGCGAGGGGCCGTCGGCCTTCTGGCGCTTGGCGTTCTGGGAGGAGGCCTGGGACTGGCGCTCGAAGAAGTGGAGAATGCCGAACTTGGCCGGCTGCGACGGCTGCGAGGCCGGCGGCTTCTTCGAAGCTGCCCCCGCCGCCGCCCCCGTCCGCTTCCGTGGAGCCATGGCTGTGTTGAGGACTAGGGTTTTCTTCTTTCCGGTCGCTAGGCGGTTCGATACGGCGGAGGCGGCGGACGGCGGCGGAATGGGGGATCGGGTTGGGAAGGGAAGGTGGTGGGAAGGCGAGGAGGAGAGGAGAGGAGCCGAGAAGGGGAAGGGGAATGGCCGAAAGGGAGGGGAATTGGGCGGGGTTGGAAATTGGAGTTCCCGCGCGGTAGAGATTTCGGCGGGGTAGACTGCGACGTGGGCCCGTGACGGCCCGGTGAAAACTAGGCCTGAAAGGAGAAAGCATTGGTCCAGAAGTGAGATTTGGCCCATAAAATATTGGGCCCCCCTTACACGGTTCTAAAAGCCCATGTACGACGGCAAAGTTTCTTTCGTTCCCTCATGGAACTTGTGCAAATCTCATGACCATTTTTTGCGTTCCTCTGATCAAGTGGTGTACAAGAAAGTCTCCTGCGTACGGCGCACTCCTCCTGTGATTCTTCTTCAACTCATCAACCATCATCCAGGTTCTGATTCGATAATTTGTCACCTATTTAGATTAGAGATCTGATGATGATTGACTACCACGCGCATTTGTTCCCATGTATCACCTGATCTAAAAATTGGTGGTAAAAATCATCAAATTTGCCGGCCCGCCCAAGTACAAAAATGGCCAATCGTTCACCGGCGCACGAGGATTGACAGCCACGCCAAAAAGCGCGGCGCGCGAGGAGTGACAGCACGCGGACCCGACAGCCCTGTCGGGGCGAGAGCCTCCCAACTCGCGCCACGACGAGTCGTCGTCAGTCAGTCCTCCCCCTTCGACTTCGACCACCAGACGATGGATCAACGCTCGCCACCTTCTCCGAGACACCGCGCGTCCGTACTCCCATGTCGATTCCAGGCGAAACACCAAAGACGATCGTGTCGCTCGTCGATCGCCATTGCCCAAGAACACACGCCTCATCACCTCATCGCCTCGTCGTCGGGTCCTGCGCGAGTTTTCTCTGCCGGTGGTTGGGGCGATCGATGGAAGAGTAATAAAGAGGATACATCCAATCGGTATGGTTCGTCTTGGTGAAAGATGGTTCAGGCAACCCAGCACGGGAAAAAACGCCGTAATTTACTTCTCTTCTCGATCACTCCGTCACGGCCGCCACCGCGACCACTTTTTCCCGTCGAGAAAATGTTGCCACCTTTTGTTGGTTCGCCGTGGTGGCTGACAGGGATCCGGGTGAAGCCGCTGCTGCACACGCCGCCGCGAGCGGAAAAGGCTCCGGGAGAACCAACCCCGAGTGGCACGTGGGGAGGCTGCCTGCCGCGCGGTGAAGCTTCGGTCACGGACTCGCGGCTCGTTTTCGCGCTCGCGCGCCTGGTCAATGGGTTGGCAAGTGGCAATTGCGACGCACGCAGGTTTGGATCTTGGCTCTGGCCTCTGGCTGCTGCGATCCCAGTCCAAGCGATGTCTCGTGACGGTCACGATGGAGGCGCACACACGCGGCCACGCGGGCATCTAAAGTGCTAAACCCACCTTATACAAAGCTGCATTCGAACAATGTTGAACAAATTCAATTCAAAATGTGGCGCTAAAATTGGAACGATGTGACGGAAAAATTGAAAGTTTGTGTGTAGAAAAGTTTTGATGTAGACTGTGTTTAGTTGACGTCAAAATTAGAAGTTTAGTTAAAATTGAAACGATAAGATGGAAAAATTGAAAGTTTATGTGAGTAGGAAAGTTTGATGCGATGAAAAAAGTTGAAAGTTTGAAGAAAAAAATTATGATCTAAACACAATGGTAGTGGAAAAGTTAGAAGTTTGAAGAAAAAATTTTGTAACTAAACTCGGCCTATTTTTCAATATTTCTTATCGGAAGTTTTTGTCCTACTAGTGTGCAACCGTGCATCTATTCCTAGAGTAGGGTAGAGGAACACACTTCCATAAAAAGCCACGCAAGCGAGGGAACAGAGAGATGCGAACCGATCGAACAAACGAAAACTACGAAAAGGTGAAAAGCGGCGCCTCTATATACAGAGGAGAGACCGCGTCGTCCTCCTCTTCCTTCCTTCCTTCCTCCCTCCCCTCTGCTGCTGTGCTTGATAATGGAGAAGGCAAAGAGAAGAGGGCAATGAAGTGCAGCAGGCACCCGTACGAGGGCGGGGTTGGCGTGTGCGCGCCGTGCCTCCGCGACCGCCTGCTCGCGCTCGCCGCCGCGCAGAACGAGGCCTCCTCATTGCCGCCGCCGCCGGAGCCGGTGCCGGTTTTCCCGAGGTCGGTGTCGCCGTACGTGTGCCGCCGGAAGTCCGACGCCTCCGGGGCGAGGAGGCGCACGCCGAGCCTCCTCTTTTTCCGGACGCCGCAGGTGGGGCCGGCCTACGGCGGCGGCGGCGGCGGCGGAGGCGGCGCAGGTGGATTCGAGGAAGGGGACATAGAATTCGAGATCCGGCGCCGCAGCAGCAAGTTCTCCGTGCTCGCCGCGCTCTTCGGAGCCCATCGGCAACACGGGTCGGAGGAAAAGCGCAGTAGCAAGGAGCGGAAGCACCGTTCTTGGCTCGCGGCGATCATGGCACCCTGGGGCCCCCGGAAGAAGGATCCGGCCGTCGCGTCGCCGCCGCGGCACTCTTGCCACGTGATCAGCAACCGCGGGCTCTCGCCGGCGATGAGGTACGCCGACGAAGGCGGCGAGGAGGGGAGCTCGCCGGCGGAGTCGCCATGGCGACCTTCGCCGATGCGGAAAACCCCCTGCCGGCGCAGACCGGGAGGCGCGACTGGGGCCGGCGGCGTCTCGGGCTTCGCCGTCTGCATCAGCCCGCTCGTTCGTCCCAGCCCGGCGCGGCACCACCGCGGGGGAGGCCACCCGCCGGACGCCGCCGCCTTCTCCGGCGAGCTGGGGCCGTCACCGCTCCACCGCCTCTCCTCCGGCTCCTCGCTCCCCCACTGCCGGTCATGGAAGCTCGCCGACGGCGGCCGCTTCCGGTGATCCTATCCTTTATTAATTTTTTTCCCGCGCTCCGACATTATTTATCCCTTTTGGGAGGCTTTTCTTTTTTCCTTTTTACCTTTACGTGTAAACTGGAAAAGAAGAATTCATCCTGGCCAACCACGAGCTGGCAAGCTGTCCCACTGACATGTAGGCACCGACGTTTGTCAAAGGTTACTGTTTGTCAGTTGAACATGTTGCAAGCCACTGTAAAAAAAAAAGCTTCTTGCATTATCTATGTACAGGATTACTCCTAGCTTTTAAATTATTTTCAAGATATTATTTCTTTCTTGTGTTTGAGATTCCCAAGCCAATAGATTTAGTTGTGTGTCTGGCATGGAGGGAATGAAGCCATGTGAGCGGAATTGAATGTGAGCGTTATGAATTGAAGATCTGAACTCTGAGAACTAAGTACTCCTACTTACTCCCTCCGTCCCAAAAAAAAAAAACAAACCTTGGGTTTTCATATCCAATTTTGACTGTTCGTCTTATATGAAATTTTTTTATAATTCGTATTTTTATTGTTGTTAGATGATAAAATATGATTAATATTTTATGCGTGACTTATCTTTTTAATTTTTTTCATAATTTTTTTAAATAAGACGGACGGTCAAATGTTGGGTACGGAAACCAGAGTTTGTCTTTTTTTGGACGAAGGGAGTACTTCAGTAGTGCTGAACTGCTAATGTCAACTTGGAGTAACTCTGTACTCATGCATCCATGAAGTCATGAACCCTCCACGATCTGATGTCTGATGAGTGGGCACTGTGGATGGATCGTGGCTGATGGTTGTAGAATCGTAATCAACTTTATGATAAGGTCATAAGGATAATTTATCCATTTTACCATCTAGTCAGAGACCTTGTCCCCTTTTTTCTCTTTTTCTGAAGGCAGAGGTTGACATGATCAAGAAATTCAAGATCTCTTCCTGTTGTTTCTTCATTGCTTTTGCCGGTACACTGCGCACCAAGCGATTGTTTCCATTTTCGTCCGGGAAACTATAATTGTGGTATGGCTCTTCCAGTCGAGCACTGTTTCAACCACACGACGACAGTTGCCGGATTCAGTACACAGTCCGTTGGCAACATTTACTAGTTCGTTGACGTTATCGCGTTGCATGTAATGTACAGGATGAGGTACTCGAACAGGTATGAAGTTTTGGTCAACAAATCCAGCAAATCTTCAGACTGGTCCTCCAACAGACGTAGGTTGGCTCTCCCGTTCTCCCAGCTGCAGGTTTTCGTAACTTCTGAAACTGCATATCCTCCACTGCCACCTTGATCTGAAATTCTGAATCTACATCGGTGACAGTTCTTTTGATCTCGTTTGATGGCTGTTGCCATCACCTCTCAGTCTCAGGCTCTCACCGGCGCGCCACTAAGGTCAACCGGCTTCATCATTCTCATCGATGCATTTAAAAAGTCAAACTCGATACATTAACGGCTGCAGATTTGGCGAATAAACTTGCTGATGAAAAGCTCGCAATCATGGGGCATGCTTAGCTAGAAACCACCATCGACATGGGCAGTTGAGTTGGGAGGTGATTGCCTCGACAGAGATTGGCCGGGGTTTGTTGCGTGCGAGCTCGCTTTCTCATCATCTCGGATGGACTCCCATCATGGCAGGTGCTCTCGCTCTGGTCGAGAAAGGTCGCTACCTTTCCGGTTAATCAGAGGTTAGCTCCGCTAGTGCGGTGGTGGTGGCCGTGGCCGTCGTCGTTGTCGTCCTGCCAAAAGCTTGCGATTTCACCGAATCGCGGTGAGCTGTGATGCGCGCGCGCGGGCGTGTGATGGGTGGATGCACGAACCTCTGCTCGCCTTGTGATCGATCGTGCGCTCTGCCTGCCGGTTGCTGCATCTCTTGAGAAAAAAGAAGCAGCATGATATCACTATGGAAAAGGCGTATTTTTTGTTCGATTTTCGCAGTAATCCCAGAGCTTTTCTACACTCCGCTGGGTATTACTATATGTTTATTAAGGACAGGAGTATATGAAAAGTGGATTTTGATTTTTTTTAGATAATGGAATAAATAAATATCCCGGCCTTTACTCAAAAGAGCTACAGCCAATTATTATATAGAAGCCAATTATATGAAAAGTGGATTTTGATGAGGAACATAAAGCTTTAATGCTGACTGTCTGACGGCCGTTGGTTTGCTAGTACACATTGCTTCGCTGTATGAACTCCGAAGCCACATGCCATTGTCAACCGGGTCAAGTACGCGTATTATTGGCTTTGGGGGAGTGAACACTAGGTTAGTCCAGTACCCGAGTTCTTGTTACAGTATTGATGAGGCCAACAGAAAACTCCTACTCGTTGACGGTATCGAATGAACTAATGCCCATCCGAGGGAGACGATTGCCAGTGCAGTACTGATTTGTTTCGGTTAGCTGCAATAACTCTTTTCAGTGAAAGCTTGACAAGAAACTGCATAAGTTCTGAATCCTTATATTAGATTATGACAACAATTTGCAAGCAGGGACAAGTGACAACAGTGGCTTGGTTGCTGCTTCAATTCAGCACAGCAAGCAACAGGATCAACCTTCCCAATCTTGTTCTTTTTCCGCGTCAGAACTCAAAAGTCTCAGAATAAGCAACGACCAGCCGAAGATTTTCTAAACCACGCCATTTTCAGCACAGCAAGTGGTATTGGGCCAATTAATTAGGCATTCTGAATCCATCTGCAGTCCATATAAGATTATGCATGTGACCAAGGAGTTGCGTGTCAGCTTCAGTTGAGGCCTTTGTGGATCAAAATCATCTTGCTCTATAGTCTAGACCAAACATTTTTCCCTTTTCTTCTTGGTAATTTGGAACCATGACATTATAATTTTGTAACGTTTGAGATATGTCATCGGTATCTCAATGACACGTAGAACCCACATGAGTCAATGGCATGTGGGTCAGGATGGTATAGCTCAAATTTTTCAAAATTATAATGGCATGGTTCAAATTTTCCCTTTTCTTTTATGCCTGTCACACACGTACAACAGAGGCCTGGCTGAGTGGTAGGTCGAATTATACCGTTGAGGTCCTTAATTTCTGACTATACATTTCTCAGTTGAGGCCATTAATTTCTGACCATACATTCCTGTCGGATTACTTTAGTTTTGTTGCATGAATTTGACAAAACTTCAACTTACACGGGAAAACTTGGAGCGATCAATAATTGGAAAATTCCTCGCGAAAAAAGAGAGAGAAGAGAAGGTGTAGCAATGATACGCTTCTTTGCTAGGTCAAACTGAGCAAACAAATACTTCATCCGTCCCGAAATATAAGAATCTAAAACCGATGGGACATAGTATTAGAAAATATCCTATCCGATTTTAAATTATTATATTTTGGTTTATATCCTATCCAGTTTTAAGTTATTATAATTTAAGACGGAGGGAGTATAAAGCAAAATTGCAAACGGAGTTGTCAATGGCGTGACAAGTGGTTGGACCTTCTGTGAAACAACCCAGAATCAGCCCATTACATAATTGGGCCGTGGTGAGACACACACAAACAGGACCAGTAAAGTGTTTGGGCCCTAGCTGCACCTTTACCATGGTTGGATAAAGGAAAAAGTACACCGAAGGTCCCTCAACTTGTCAACGGGATACAAAACCGTCCTCGAACCGCAAAACCAGATATATAGGATCCCTTAACTATATAAAACTGGTCACAATAGGTCCCTTGGCGGTTTCGATCCCGGTTTTATCCTACGTGTCTAATGAGTCAGCGTGGGACCCACGTGCGCCCCACATGTCAGCTTGTCCAGTCAGCCTCTATTTCTTTCCTCTCTTCTCTCCCTTCCCCTTCTCTCTCTCGCTCTTCTCTCTGGTGACTCTGGGTAGCCCGGCGCCGCCGGCCGACAGGTGGGGAGGAGATCGACGGTGCGAGGTGGGAGAGGAGGTCCGGCGGCCGGCGACGTGGCGGCGGAGACGACGCGGGAGCAGGGGAGCAAGGCGGCAGCGGCGGCGAGATGTCCACGGTGAGGTACTGGAGGCGGAGCTCCGTCGGGGCGGGGAGCGGGTCCACGGCGGCGGACGGCAGGCACGGGATTGCGTCGCGGCCCCACGCTGGCGCCAGCACCGGCGTCGCCCGCCTACGCGCGATCTCCTCCACCGCCGTCATGAACTGCAACGCGCCGAGGGCCGAGGGCCGATGCGCCGGCGGCGACGCCACCGATGGCTGTCGTCGGGCGGTCCGGGAGAGGCGACAGAGGAAGGAGAGATCGAGGATGACGGCGCCATTTCGGCGGGCGTGGCGCAGCAGTCGGTGTGCTACCACGGCGACAAGCAGTGGACAGTGTCGGTGTCGTGGGGGTTCGCATGGTGCATGGCGCATGCATGCGATAATGGCGCAGCTGCTCACACCCGTAATAGCTCATCCAGTGATAAGGTTGTTAGGATTAGTTTCTTATCTCCAAATTTGTTCTATCTCCTTATCACTTGTAACTGAACATTGTAAGCCACGGTAGAGGCTGTTTCTACCACTATTTAACAGAGATGCGGCCCGAGGCAAAGGGTTCAACGCTTCACATTTTATCACATGGTATCAGAGCCTTTTCCACCTCGGTAGATTGCATCTATCTTCCACCACTCATGCCGTCGTCGTCTTCCTCAGGCGCGGCAGCTGTAAACCTCGCTCAGGGCCATTCCGTTACAGAGAAACTCGGAAAGGCAATCATGCACTGTGGAAAGCGCAAGTTAGCGCTGCAGTGCGCGGAGCCCGTCTCCAGGGCTACCTCACCGGCGCTGTGAAAGCTCTAGACGCCGAGATTTCAGTCACCGTCGATGGGAAGACTGTGACAAAGCCGAACCCGGCATTCGAAGATTAGGAAGCCAATGATCAACTTGTTCTTGGCTATCTCCTGTCATCTCTTTCGAGGGATGTTCTGATTCAAGTCGCCATGTGCAAGACGGCGGCTGAAGCTTGGTGAGCCATCGAGGAACTCTACTCCAGCCGCACCCGTGCAAGATCGGTGAATACCAGGCTCGCCCTCACCAACACGAAGAAGGGAACAATGAAGGTCGCTGAATACGTTGCCAAGATGCGAGCTCTTGGTGATGAGATGGCTGCCGCCGGTCGTCCTCTTGATGAAGAGGATATGGTGCAGTACATCATCTCAGGGTTAGATGAAGACTTCAGCCCGATCGTCTCTGCTCTCTGCACCAAGTCCGATCCCATCACGGTTGGGGAGCTGTACTCTCAACTCCTCAACTTTGAAACTCTCCTTGATCTCTACCGCAACACCGGTCAGGGAGGGGCTGCTTTCGTCGCTAATCGCGGCGGCGGGCGCGGCAACAAAAACGGCGCCCACAACAACTTCAACGGCGGCAGCGGCAGGGGAGCGCTGCGCGGACGCGGTGGTGGCCAAGCACGCGGTGGCCAGGGGCGCGGCACAGGGCCCTGGATTTTTCATATTTTGGTCCTTTTAAAAAACTTATTTCGCAAATAGACCCCTAAAAAAACTTATTCTAGAAATGGTCCTTTTTGGGGCGCCAGAGTGGCTGGCGCCGTCATCCAACGGGACGACGCCAGCCTCTCTGGCGCCGTCCTCCTGCCACCATGGCGCACGCGAACCGACGTGGTAGGAGGAGGGCGCCAGCTATGCTGGCGCCGCCCCAAGGAGGAGGGCGCCAGCATGGCTGGCGCCGCCGCCTCCATTCCTGTTTCTCTGTATGGAGTTGCAACGGTGTCATTTTTATTTTATTTTTTCGGATGTTTTTTCACACTCAGGATCACGATACAACCAACCACAAAAAAAATTTAAACTCGAACTACCACTTAGCTAAGTCTGAAAATATCTAGCATACCACTTAGTCTACTTTGCACCTTCACTAAAATTAGACCATAACTCCTTTACTAAAACCCTTTGATCAGCATGTTAAACATAATGCACTCTACCACTATATGAAATTACTTAATCTAATTCAAAATATAACCACATGAAATGACATATATAAGTTAAACAGTACATAGAGATGCAATTTTTTTATTTTTATTTCATTTTTTTGATATTTTTTTCACACTTAGGAGAACATAGGAACCAACCGTATAAAAAATAAACTCAAACGGACAAAATATGTGACATGTAGAATTTTCCAAAACTCTATCGAAACGGACAAAATATGTCATCTATTAAAATAGGCGTAACTTTCTCATACGGACTTGAAATCAGGAAAATAATATATGCACGGACATCTACAGAAAAAGTTACATCCAATTCTCCCTAGCTTTGCCGGGTTCGGTGATATTAAATCCCCCAAATTCCGCTTGCAAGATTGTGTTTTCGAGGAGAGAAGTTTTTCGGTGGAGCTTTGGAAAATTCCACATGCCACATATTTCGTCCGTTTGAGTTTATTTTTTACATGGTTGGTTCCTGTGAGTTCCTAAGGGTGAAAAAAATATCAAAAAATAAAATAAAAATAAAAAAGTTGCACATCTCTCTCCTCTGCACTAGTTCGGAGAGAAGAGAGGAGAGGAAAAATTCTACATGTCACATATTACGTCTATTTGAGTTCAATTTTTCTATGGTTGGTTCTTGTGTGTCCCTAAGCGTGAAAAAATATCAAACAAATAAAACAAAAATAAAAAATTTCGGGGGGGGGGGGGGGGGGGCGCCGCCACTCTGGCGCACTCCCCCTAGCCACCTCAGCATCACCCCGCCACGTCGGCAGGGGGACGGCGCCAAAGAGGCTGGCGCCGTCCTGTTGAACGACGGCGCCAGCCACTCTGGCGCCTCAAAAAGGACCATTTTTTGGATAAGTTTTTCTAGGGGTCTACTTGCGAAATAAGTTTTTCAAAAGGACCAAAATGTGAAAAATCCAGGGCCAAGACAGGTGCCCCACCTGCCAGGTCTGCTTCAAGCGCGGGCATACCGCAGCAGACTGCTGGTATCGCTTCGACGAGGACTACGTCGCAGATGAAAAGCTTGCCGCTGCTGCTACTAACTCATATGGTATAGATACAAATTGGTATATTGATACAGGTGCTACAGATCATATTACCGGTGAGCTAGAGAAACTTACCACCAAGGAAAAGTACAACGGCGGCGAGCAGATTCACACGGCTAGCGGAGCAGGTATGGATATTAGTCACATTGGTCATACTATTGTGCATACCCCTAGTCGTAACATTCATCTAAATAATGTTCTTTATTTTCCTCAAGCTAAGAAAAATCTTATATCTGCTAGTCAGTTAGCCGCTGATAATTCTGCTTTTCTTGAACTTCACTCGAAATTCTTTTCCATAAAGGATCTGGTAACGAAGGACATTTTGCTTGAAGGGAAATGTAGGCATGGTCTCTACCTGATCCCTAACTCCTTTGGCTGATCAACCAGCAAACAAGCCCTTGGCACCGTCAAGCTATCCTTGTCCAGGTGGCATAGCCGTCTAGGACATCCGTCTCTTCCTATTGTTAAGAAAGTTATTAGCAAAAATAATCTCCCATGCTTAGTTGAGTCAGTCGATCAGTCTGTGTGTAATGCTTGCCAAGAAGCAAAGAGTCATCAGTTACCTTATGTTAGATCTACTAGTGTGTCTCAATTTCCCCTTGAACTTGTTTTTTCTGATGTTTGGGGCCCTGCCCCAGAGTCTGTTGGGAGAAATAAATATTATGTGAGTTTTATTGATGATTTTAGTGCTAAAATATAAGTCTCAAGTCTTTGAGAAGTTTAAAGAATTTCAGGTTCTAGTTGAACGAATGTTTGATAGAAAGATTATTGCCATGCAGACTGATTGGGGGGGAGAATATCAAAAACTTAATTCCTTTTTTTGCAAAAATAGGAATTGATCATCATGTGTCATGTCCTCACACTCGTCAACTGAATGGGTCAGCTGAGAGAAAACACTGGCATATTGTTGAAGTGGGTCTCTCTCTTTTATCTTATGCATCAATGCCTCTTAAATTTTGGGATGAAGCCTTTGTTGCAGCCACTTATCTCATCAATCGTGTGCCTAGTAGAATCATCCAAAATTCTACACCTCTAGAAAAATTGTTCAAACAAAAACCTGACTACTCATCCTTGAGAGTGTTTGGTTGTGCTTGTTGGCCTCATCTTCGTCCTTACAATACACATTGTGGAGATTATGGGTACCCCATACCCACACGGCATGGTTATCCGACTAGTTATAGGGGATAACTTATATGTATGGAATATGTAACAGATTATGACTTGGGTATTACGTTTCCTTGTATATTACGGAACGGCCTAAAGTCCTGGTTTGATAAGATTGTAAAGTAGAGTTAGGAAACCGATACCGTATTGGATAATGTTTCTATCTTGTAATCCTGCCCCCCATTCTATATAAGGTGGGCAGGAGGCCCTCTAGAGGGCATGAGACAACCTGATCGTCAGATCAATACACACTCAGCGGATTCAAATCCCCAAACAGGAGTAGGGTATTACCTCTCATTGAGAGGGCCTGAACCTGTCTAAATCCTTTGTCTCCACATCCATCCACTTTTAGGTCTCGTGCGCTACCCCGTTTTATTATTGCCGAATTCATGTTTCGACAGTTGGCGCGCCAGGTAGGGGCTGCGTCGAGTTTCCTATCAACGAGCGCGATGGAATCAATTTCATGAGTCGCCGACTTCGCTTTCGCTTTGGGAGTTTTCACTTCCTTTCCGTCGACCACTTCTTCAAGCTCCTCTTCTCTGACTTGATCCAAATCAGTCAGGGGGAAACTCAATCTGATTTTTATCATTATTTATCATATTGATTTTTAATCTCAGATTAATTTCTTGCTATTTTTTGTTGTTGTTCGCATATAACTACGCGGCACTATTGAGGCGATTGATGCTGGTCATGGACTCGAGGCGTCTCAGCTTTCCGGTCGATCGGCCGCGAGTCCACTCCGCCGGCTTGTCCTCGCCACCGCCATTGCTGATAGCAACAACGACTTCACCGCCGGCCTGCCTCCGTCGCCGCCGACTGGTGTCATCGCCTATACGGTTGGTCGGTCACACCACCGTTCATGGGCGTCCATGTCTTCACCGACCGGCTGGCCTTCGCCGCCGCCGACTGGTGTTTCCGCCTGCACGGCTGGCCTATTATGCCGCTGCTGTTGGGCGTCTACGACTTCACCACCGGCCTGCCTCCGTCGCCGCCGACTGGTGTCCTCGCCTATACGGTCGGTTGGTCACACCACCGTTGATGGGCATCGTCATCTACACCGCCGGCCTGCCTCCGTCGCCGCCGACTGGTGTCCCCGCCTATACGGTCGGTTGGTCACACCACCGTTGATGGGCATCGTCATCTACACCGCCGGCCTGCCTCCGTCGCCGCCGAGTGGTGCCTCCGCCTACACAGCTGGCCTATTATGCCGCCGCTGTTGGGCGTCTACGACTTCACCGCCGGCCTGCCTCCGTCGCCGCCGAGTGGTGCCTCCGCCTACACGGCTGGCCTATTATGCCGCCGCTGTTGGGCGTCTACAACTTCACCACCGGCCTGCCTCCGTCGCCGCCGATTGGTGCCTCCGCCTACACGGCTGGCCTATTATGCCGCCGCTGTTGGGCGTCTACGACTTCACCGCCGGCCTGCCTCCGTCGCCGCCGAGTGGTGCCTCCGCCTACACGGCTGGCCTATTATGCCGCTGCTGTTGGGCGTCTACGACTTCACCACCGGCCTGCCTCCGTCGCCGCCGACTGGTGTCCTCGCCTATACGGTCGGTTGGTCACACCACCGTTGATGGGCATCGTCATCTACACCGCCGGCCTGCCTCCGTCGCCGCCGACTGGTGTCCCCGCCTATACGGTCGGTTGGTCACACCACCGTTGATGGGCATCGTCATCTACACCGCCGGCCTGCCTCCGTCGCCGCCGAGTGGTGCCTCCGCCTACACAGCTGGCCTATTATGCCGCCGCTGTTGGGCGTCTACGACTTCACCGCCGGCCTGCCTCCGTCGCCGCCGAGTGGTGCCTCCGCCTACACGGCTGGCCTATTATGCCGCCGCTGTTGGGCGTCTACGACTTCACCGCCGGCCTGCCTCCGTCGCCGCCGAGTGGTGCCTCCGCCTACACGGCTGGCCTATTATGCCGCCGCTGTTGGGCGTCTACGACTTCACCGCCGGCCTGCCTCCGTCGCCGCCGATTGGTGCCTCCGCCTACACGGCTGGCCTATTATGCCGCCGCTGTTGGGCGTCTACGACTTCACCGCCGGCCTGCCTCCGTCGCCGCCGAGTGGTGCCTCCGCCTACACGGCTGGCCTATTATGCCGCTGCTGTTGGGCGTCTACGACTTCACCACCGGCCTGCCTCCGTCGCCGCCGACTGGTGTCCTCGCCTATACGGTCGGTTGGTCACACCACCGTTGATGGGCATCGTCATCTGCACCGCCGGCCTGCCTCCGTCGCCGCCGAGTGGTGCCTCCGCCTACACGGCTGGCCTATTATGCCGCCGCTGTTGGGCGTCTACGACTTCACCGCCGGCCTGCCTCC
The DNA here is from genome assembly GCF_034140825.1 of Oryza sativa Japonica Group. NCBI lineage: Eukaryota > Viridiplantae > Streptophyta > Magnoliopsida > Poales > Poaceae > Oryza > Oryza sativa. Next base: position 30,212,237 of record NC_089038.1, on the reverse strand, counting down.
GTCGCCGCCGAGTGGTGCCTCCGCCTACACGGCTGGCCTATTATGCCGCCGCTGTTGGGCGTCTACGACTTCACCACCGGCCTGCCTCCGTCGCCGCCGATTGGTGCCTCCGCCTACACGGCTGGCCTATTATGCCGCCGCTGTTGGGCGTCTACGACTTCACCACCGGCCTGCCTCCGTCGCCGCCGATTGGTGCCTCCGCCTACACGGCTGGCCTATTATGCCGCCGCTGTTGGGCGTCTACGACTTCACCGCCGGCTTGCCTCCGTCGCCGCCGAGTGGTGCCTCCGCCTACACGGCTGGCCTATTATGCCGCCGCTGTTCGGTGTCTACGACTTCGCCGACCGGCTGGCCTTCGTCGCCGCCGACTGGTGTCCCCGCCTATACGGTTGGTCGGTCACACCACCGTTCATGGGCGTCCACGTCTTCGCCGACCGGCTGGCCTTCGCCGCTGCCGACTGGTGTTTTTGCCTATACGGTTGACGGACTTCGCCGCTGTTAATGGGCTTCATCATCTACACCACTGGCTTGGTTCCACTGGCGCCGACTGGCGTTTTTGTCACCATTGATGGACTGCTTCGTTCCCACATCGGCTACTTCTGCCATCACCAAGGGGAATATTACAAAGCTAAGTCATCATTTATTTTATTCTTTATATGATATTTTTCCTTTTCCTCTGCCTCACTACACCAATTGGTCTTCCATTGAGTAGTGAGTCGGGGGCTACAGATGTTATATCATATTTTTTATAATATTTATCTTGATTGCTTGCGACATAATCTGAGTACAAAAGTACCTATCGAGTTATGGAGTTCTATCTTCCTATGCTTTCCGTTTGGTTTGCCAATGGATGGTTGCCTTTGGGCCGATTCCTAGCACCCGGGGGCTCGTTGGATGGACCGAGTAACGCAAGGTGCTAAGTATTATTCGGAATAAATCAAAAGCATAGAGATGAGATAAATTTATTTTCTGCTCTTAATAATTGCAAAAGTACCCGAGTAGTAAACTCCGATCCGTGAAACTTTGACGAACTCATGTCACTCATATGTCGCCGCCGACTGGTGTCCTCGCCTGCACGGCTGGCCTATTATGCCGCCGCTGTTGGGCGCCTACGTCTTCACCGACCGGCTCGCCTTTGCCGCCGCCGACTGGTGTTTCCGCCTGCACGGCTGGCCTTTATGCCGCCGTTGTTGGGCGTCTACGTCTTCACCGACCGGCTTGCCTTCGCCGCTGCCGATTGGTGTTTCCGCCTGCACGGCTGGCCTTTATGCCGCCATTGTTGGGCGTCTACGTCTTCACCGACCGGCTTGCCTTCGCCGCTGCCGATTGGTGCTTCCGCCTGCACAGCTGGCCTATTATGCCGCCGTTGTTGGGCGCCTACGTCTTCACCGACCGGCTCGCCTTCGTCGCCGCCGACTGGTGTCCACGCCTGCACGGCTGGCCTATTATGCCGCCGTTGTTGGGCGCCTACGTCTTCACCGACCGGCTCGCCTTCGGCGCCGCCGACTGGTGTCCTCGCCTGCACGGCTGGCCTATTATGCCGCCGTTGTTGGGCGCCTACGTCTTCACCGACCGGCTCGCCTTCGCCGCCGCCGACTGGTGTCCTCGCCTGCACGGCTGGCCTATTATGCCGCCGTTGTTGGGCGCCTACGTCTTCACCGACCGGCTCGCCTTCGCCGCCGCCGACTGGTGTCCTCGCCTGCACGGCTGGCCTATTATGCCGCCATTGTTGGGCGCCTACGTCTTCACCGACCGGCTCGCCTTCGCCGCCGCCGACTGGTGTCCTCGCCTGCACGGCTGGCCTATTATGCCGCCGTTGTTGGGCGCCTACGTCTTCACCGACCGGCTCGCCTTCGTCGCCGCCGACTGGTGTCCTCGCCTGCACGGCTGGCCTATTATGCCGCCGTTGTTGGGCGCCTACGTCTTCACCGACCGGCTCGCCTTCGTCGCCGCCGACTGGTGTCCTCGCCTGCACGGCTGGCCTATTATGCCGCCGTTGTTGGGCGCCTACGTCTTCACCGACCGGCTCGCCTTCGTCGCCGCCGACTGGTGTCCTCGCCTGCACGGCTGGCCTATTATGCCGCCGTTGTTGGGCGCCTACGTCTTCACCGACCGGCTCGCCTTCGTCGCCGCCGACTGGTGTCCTCGCCTGCACGGCTGGCCTATTATGCCGCCGTTGTTGGGCGCCTACGTCTTCACCGACCGGCTCGCCTTCGTCGCCGCCGACTGGTGTCCTCGCCTGCACGGCTGGCCTATTATGCCGCCGTTGTTGGGCGCCTACGTCTTCACCGACCGGCTCGCCTTCGCCGCCGCCGACTGGTGTCCTCGCCTGCACGGCTGGCCTATTATGCCGCCGTTGTTGGGCGCCTACGTCTTCACCGACCGGCTTGCCTTCGCTGCCGCCGACTGGTGTCCTCGCCTGCACGGCTGGCCTATTATGCCGCCGTTGTTGGGCGCCTACGTCTTCACCGACCGGCTTGCCTTTGCCGCCGCCGACTGGTGTTTCCGCCTGCACGGCTGGCCTTTATGCCGCCGTTGTTGGGCGTCTACGTCTTCACCGACCGGCTTGCCTTCGCCGCTACCGATTGGTGCTTCCGCCTGCACGGCAGACTTATTATGCTGCCGTTGTTGGGCGTCTACGTCTTCACCGACCGGCCGCCGCATCCGCCGCTGACTGGTGTCACCGCCTGCACGGCTGGCCTGTTATAACGCCAACTGATGCTACCTTCTTCACGGCTGGCTACATCGCTGTCACTACTAATAGGCATCAGTATCTTCAACACAAGCTGCCTACGTTTGCCATGGCTGCCGACTGGTTTCTTCACTTCCATGGCTGCATGATTCTGCCAGTGTTGATTGGCCTTATCTTCTTCACCGCCGGTCGTCTCGTCTGCTGCTGACTAGTGCCCTCACCTCTACGTCTGGTTTATACAGCTACCACTACTGATGGACATCATCGTCTTCCGTTGCCGACTGGTTATGCCGCCGCCGACTAGTGCTTTTATCTTCACAACTGCGCGTCTTCGCTACCAGTTTGCTTCTGTTGCTGCCGACTCGTGTTCACTTCATCACGGCGATGCAACTTTGTCATCATGGTGGAGCGACTTCTTCTTTATTATCTTCGGCACTGGCAAACTCTATTGCTGCTACTTCGCAAGTTTTACTACTTCACCAACCACGACGTCTTTGTGAACCTCGACATCTCGGCATGCAATGCCATGATATTTTACTACAACAAGTGACTCTCCAATATTCAGGATTTCTACTTGGACACCTTCAACACATATCTTCAATCAAGCAATGACTACTCGACGACAAGAAGCTATAATTCTCGACTCTATGTTCAGTTGTTTTCCAACTAACCAAAGAGTCGGGGGCTACACAAATATAAGGCTCAAAATTTGACAAATTTTATGTCAAGCTGAAGAAATCAATTAATCAGCCAATGAGTCAACTCCAGGAGTCATTATCTTCATCTTTGCTTCGGAACAGACATTCTACTTCAACAACTTCAAATATTTCGGTTTAGACGAGTTGGGCAACAACATCAACTCTCCTCCAATTATTTGTCTTCACGGTTGGCCTACTACGCAACTGCCGATAGAGGATCTCATCGTTATCATCGGCTGCTACATCGCTATTGACTGGATCACCGACATCGTCATCTTCATCAACATCTTGTCAAGCCTCATCAACATAGCCTACTCTGCTGCCGTTGATGGGAAACTTCGTCATCATAGTCGGCTATCTCTGTTGCCGCTAATCATCATTACCGTCGGATGCGTTTGTCGCCGCCGATTATTTTCTTCATCTTCATGATTGGTGGATTTCGCCATCACCGTTGATGCGCGTCTACATCTTCATCGTCGGTTTGCTTTTGTCACCACCGACTGTTCTTTCGTTGTTGTTGGGCGCCTACATCTTCACTGCTAGCTGACCTGACTGTTGCCGACTGGTTTCTTCGCCTCCATGGTTATGCAACTTCATTACATTTGATTGGTGGCATCTTTACTACCACTGACATCTTCCGTTACTTCTGATGAGCAATTTCGTCTTCATGTTGGTCATTTCATCTCCATGCCGACTGCGTCAGCTATTGCCAATAGACAATTTTGACTATGACAGAAGAACAAGCTATATGCTCAGGGGCTCATCAACTCAAGCGTGAGGATTATATCTCCAATTTGGACTTGTTCCGGATACATTCCACATGGATTCATAGTCATGAGTCTATTTTCTATGCTCAAAGACTGGACCAATTATTATTCCCCGTAAGGGCTATCAACCGAATACTTGCGCCAGTCGGGATTCAATTATTATATTTATTTTGGAGTATCCCATAAGGGATAATCATTCAGATCAGAAGCTATTCATATGAGCTACACTTGGTCTATATTACCCGGAAGATTTATTACTCGGGAGCATGTTACATGCGTCATCCTTTAAAGGGTGTCGAAGGCATATTTTTTGGCCTAGGCCTAATATGTCTGCAGCCCATATTTTCAGGTGTGGCCTGTCACGTTCTTTTAGGGACTTAGGCACTTTTTGCTTAGGCCAAAGTGCGCGTGATCAAGTGCCCAATACCTTAAAATCCTTTTATACCGCAGTTACTCAACTTTTTAGGAGTTGGTACAATGCATCTTAAAAGGTGTCAAACAGTAAAGCTTTATATAGCTGTCCCGCTGACTTTTTAATATAGTCATGGTGCTGTTTGGGTTTTAAAGCAATTGATTGGTTACAATATCGTTGCTTTTTGCCACGTAAGTGTGCATTTTTATTGACCAATATTATGGCTTAGGCTGATTATATATTGTGGTCATTTTTCAGGCGGTTGGTAAATCCTTTATGAGTTTATTTACTCGGATTTTATACCACATATGCCGTATATTTCCAGGTGTGGTGGAACCATGTGTCTTCTAGGGACTTAAGCACATCTGTTAAAGCAGTGTGCGCATGGCGTATGCCCAATACTTTGGAAATTTCTTTATTCACAACATACAAGCTTTTTTATAGCTGTTTTGCTATGTGAATTTTCAATAATGTAGCCAACTTTAGGTTACACTCATCATATTTTACAAAGCAGTCGGTATATCACTCGGATCATGTTATTCAGGGATTTACACCGCATATGCTACATATTAATATCAAGTCGCTTGGTTAACTATAATTATCGAAGCCACTCGGTTGGTTGGATTATTTATTCCTTGACTATATGCTTGGTTTGTTCACTTAACCGCATAGTCGAGGGCTACACCTATTAGGTGCATCTAGTCGATGCACCTGACTTTATTTTTCAGCCCTCCACAGTCTTCAGATTTGGTAAAAGTACTCGGGAGACCATGGCAAAGATGATTGAAGTACTCGGCCTTGGAGTAATCTGGTTCGAGAGAAGATTATCTTTTCGACTGTGAAGGTCTCAGGGGCTACTGTGGAGATTATGGGTACCCCATACCCACACGGCATGGTTATCCGACTAGTTATAGGGGATAACTTATATGTATGGAATATGTAACAGATTATGACTTGGGTATTACGTTTCCTTGTATATTACGGAACGGCCTAAAGTCCTGGTTTGATAAGATTGTAAAGTAGAGTTAGGAAACCGATACCGTATTGGATAAGGTTTCTATCTTGTAATCCTGCCCCCCATTCTATATAAGGTGGGCAGGAGGCCCTCTAGAGGGCATGAGACAACCTGATCGTCAGATCAATACACACTCGGCGGATTCAAATCCCCAAACAGGAGTAGGGTATTACCTCTCATTGAGAGGGCCTGAACCTGTCTAAATCCTTTGTCTCCACATCCATCCACTTTTAGGTCTCGTGCGCTACCCCGTTTTATTATTGCCGAATTCATGTTTCGACACACATAAACTCCAATTCCGTTCCAAACAGTGCGTGTTCCTAGGTTTTAGTACTCACCACAAAGGATTTAAATGTCTTGATGTGTCATCAGGCCATGTCTACATCTTAAGAGATGTTATCTTTGATGAAAATATATTTCCCTTTTCTACTCTTCACTCAAATGCAGGAGCAAGACTTAGGTCTGAAATTCTTCTATTGCCTTCCTCCATGACAAATTATAATACGACTAGTCCAGGGGGCACACATGTAGTTACACCAGTGGCTAATATTCCATTACCTAGTAATAATTTAATTGTGTCTGATGCTGATGATGTTGTTTCTGGAGAAAATGGTACAACACATGAGCAGGAAATGGAGAATACCATGCATGGGGACGTGCATGGCAACATCGTGCATGGGGAGGCGGCACTGGAATCGACGCTACAGGACAGCAGCACTGTGCCTGACCAGGACGCTGACAGCAGTGGCGCAGCCTCTGCTGCAGCCTCTGGCGCTGGAGGGGACAGTGTCAGTCTGGGAGATGCCGAAGCAAATGGCGCAGCAGCAAGTGGCGAAGCTAGCAGTGCAGATTCCCAGCCGGTGCAGCCTGATGTGACAGCTACAGCAGCCCGTGCACCGAGACCACACACTCGCCTGCTGAGTGGTATTAGAAAAGAAAAGATATATATTGATCGAACTGTTAAATATGGTTGTTTTAATTCTACTTGTCGAAACTAGATTTCGGCAATAATAAAAGGGGGTGGCTATCAAGCTGGAGAAGTGAATGGGTTTGGAGACAAAGGATTTATACAGGTTCAGGCCTTCTTATTCAAGAAGTAATACCCTACTCCTGTCCGGGGATGAATCCGCCGAGTATCTTATTGATTGTATGATTTGGAGAAAATCAACACATGCCCCTAGAGGCACCCGGACCCCCCTTATATATGGGAAGGAGTCCGTGTTACAAAAGATAATCTATATCCCTAACGGAATATGCAGATACAGATAAAATACAGTCGTAACCGACTAAGTCTCAAGGTATTTCCTTGATGTACAAGTTGAGAAACAAACCCGAGATACAAATAAGATATTCTATCTATATTCGGTATCCTATATTCAGTCCAAATATCATCGCCGTGTAGATATGGGATATCCATAATCTCCACAGTAGCCCCCGAGACCTTTGCAGTCAACCATCATAGCCTTCTCAAAGATAATAATCCGAGTGCTTCAAACTTTTCATGCCAAGGCCTGCCGAGTAGCGAAGACGAAGACTGTAAAGGGCGAAAAGATAAAGAATATGGTGCATCGAATAGATGCACCTAATTAGGTGTAGCCCCCAACTATGTGATTAGTTAACAAACTAAACATATAGTTGAGAACAAAATAATAGCACAATCGTGCATCATATGACAAAAGCATACACGGCGCCTAAAGAAGCATTCTTAGCCGACTGCTTTTTAGCCATAATTAAAAGGAATCCGAGTGGTTAACACTCTAAAAGGTTCACGAATGAACACACTTGACAGGCATCCGAATAGAAAACTCTAAAGATTACCCACCAAATATTATAAAAATTATGGTAATGAATAAGTCTAATAGCCTAGGCTATGACTATTTACCATAATGAAAACAGGCATATAACATACCAAGGAAATGACTATGGTAAAAACAAGTCATTCCAAGTTAACCCAGACAGCTTTTGTAGCCTAAAAAAGCTTACAAAAACAGCATAACACCTTTCTGTCGGGCACCTTTTAATTTGCATTGCAATAATTCCAAAGAATTATATGACCGCGTAAAAAGGATTTTATCAGCATTGGGCAACACTATTGTGCGCATAAATTGCCAAAGCAAAAAATGCCTAAGTCCCTAAGGAGCACAATGGGCCACGCTGTTAAAAGTACTGGGCTGAGGTACTGTTCAGGCCTAAGCCCATTCGCACCTCCGATACCCTTAACAAGAAATCCCGAGATCCAAGCGACACTTCATCTTCCCCGCCGGAACTCTCGCCATTTTCCCCACTCCCTGCTACAGTACAGAGCTACGCCGGCAAACTAGGGTTCACCATTCCACTCGAATCCACCTTCGAAAAGTTCATCAAAATCCTTCCCGTGATCCACCGCCTCAATCCCTCACCTCTCCCTAGCCATCCCTCGAATCAAATCAGCGCATTCGGAAAAAATCAATGGCGGAAGAGAAGGAAAGCTTTGAAGGCCAATGGGCGCCATCCGACGTGACGGAGGAGAACCTGAAGGAGATGGTGGCGCACGGCGTTCTCCCTGCCAAGGAAATCATCGGGTGGCGGCCAGCGTGCGGTGAGGCTTTTCCGACCCCCGATATACACGAGGCTGTGGTCTTCTCCCATTTCTTCTATGGCGGCTTCGCTCTTCCGACCTCAAAATTTTTCCGCGGGATATTAAGCTTCTATGGAATCAGCTTGCATCACCTAAACCCAAATTCCATAGTTCACATCGCCAATTTCGTCCATGTTTGTGAAGCCTTCTTGGGAATTAAGCCCCACTTCGCTCTGTTTCGCCGAATCTTCTTTCTCAAGCCCCAACCAAACAAGAGTAAGCCATGTGTAGTCGGAGGGGCCGGATTTCAGCTGAGGGGGACTCTGAGCCAGAAGTACTTCTCTATGCCCTTCAAGACCTCAAACAAAGGGTGGCATGCAAACTGGTTTTATATTCAGAATCCTGAGCCTGCTCTTCCCGAGTACTCTTGTCTTCCTCCGGTGTACCAAGATGCCTGGAACTCTCTTCCGATTGGGGATGAAGCAGCCCAAGCCTTGGAGCTGATGGATCGCATGCTAAAACTCAAAGAACAAGGCTTACAAGGAGAGCAGATTACTCGACACTTCATCAAATGCCGATTGGCACCAATTAAAGAAAGATCCCGTACGGCATTCGAGTTTGACGGCAAGCATGATCCTAATCGTGAAGAACCAGATTCTCTGGATTTTAAAATCATGAAGGAGAGAATGTGTAAAATCTTCTCAAATGCTATTGTCGTCAGCTACTCACATCAGCTGCCAGTTGTGCCATATAACGCATTCAATCCGCCTCCGCAGGTACGTATCCGAAATCTTCAACCCATGACCAAAACATAATCTTGTCTTCATGTTGAGTTAACTAACCGTGGAGGCATCTCATTCAGGAATATGTATTGATGAAGTCTGACCCCCCAATCACTCAGCGCCGGTCTCCTCGCCAGCACACCGTTCAGGGAGGTGGAGGGCCGACAATCAGATCAGATCCGCAACCTCAAACCTCCAATCCGACTGGGCAGACAGGTTCTCGCAAGAGAAAGCTGGTGCTTAATGACGACAAAGGCGACGACGGCAACAAATCTGGGGACAAAGGCTCGCCCAATAAACTCCCAAAGCATACCACTCCCAGGAAAAAACTGGCTAGTCGTCCAAGGCCAAAGATTAGAACATCTTCCAGGTATAAACCTTTTGGTACCATTTCACTTCGACATGCTTCTCTCATGGAAATAATACTGAATATTGAAAGAACACTTTGCAGGAAACCATCCGACATAGATCCAACTGGAAAAGATCCTGATCCGACTGTGACAGAACCAAGTTCATCCAAGGATTCTGAGCCGACTGCCGAAAGCCAGCCGACTGGCGCCCATACTTCAGGTGATAAGGCCAATCCGAGTGACCAGCCTCCGACTGGAAACCAGTCGGCAGCAACTGAAACTACAACAACCCAAGAGCCCCCGACTGGAAACCAGTCGGATGTAGGTCCAGATCAAGAAACTCCCGAAGTTGAAGCGCAGACAACAACTTCTCAAGGACCAGAGGCTGGTAACGACTCGATGATTGGGTCTCCAGATAAAGAACAAGGATCACCCCACGCTCAGCTAGGAACATCCTCAAGTAACTCATCTTCTCAAGTGATGCCGATTTAAATAACTTCAGCTTATTCGTCTAATATCTTGGAAATACATCAGGACCACCAGGCGATGACGAAGAAGAAATTCCTCGCATAAAGGCAGCTGATGACTCTCGTCCTCCTATCTTGCTCAAATGGTGGGACGAGAACTCACAAGCTGCCGGCATCGTCATAAATCGTCAAAAAGAAGATGAGGAAGTGTGCCAGTTGAAGAAGGCACTTGGAGAAGCCACTCGCATTGTGAATGTAAATCTTCCGGGTGACTGCCTTTGATGACTTTGTTTTCTCTTCAGCAAAACTAAACCATGAACCATCATGCAGAGAATCCATCTTCGCAATGAGGCCAAGACCGCAACTTTAGAAAAGCTGGTTCCTCATTTGGGAACTCTTGAAGCAGTTAGGGACCAGCTACACGAGGCCAAGGAGCTCGCCAAAAAGACAGAGAAGGAATTAAGGGACCGAATTGCTCAGCTCCAGGATTCAAACTTCGAGCTGAGTGGTTCATCAAAAGGTAATCTCTAGATCTGTCCCATTAATTTACGCTGTCGTAACTGTATCCTCAACCATTTGGATTTCAAACAGCGCAAGCCGCCAGGATGGCTCAAATGGAGAAACAAATTGAAGCCCTGGAAAGAGACAAGGTAGAACTGGCTGCGCAAAGGGACTCGGCCTTGAAGGAGGTTGAAGGTACTGCCAGCTGACAATCTGAACTTCTCTCTTTTTAATGCAGTAGATTTTTATCATAAATGTGTTTTGTAGACCGCAAAATCAAATCTCAAGCTCAATTTGACGTCCTGGTTGGTAAGATCAAGAGGCTTGAAGGAGCAAGAGATGAAGTCGCTAATGTCGCTACACCACTCGTCCAAGCTATGTTCCTCAATAACAGTGGTCCGAGTGCACTCGACGCAACCGAAATCTTCGACAAGCTGAGAGTTGCTCCGGATGTATATTTCAAGAATATCAAGAAAGCTGGAAGTATGGGAGCTAGCACGGCATTGGCGATGACCAAATCCTTGTACCCGAGGATTGAAATTGACGCCATTGATGGCTTTGCAGACGGGACAAGCGTAGAGGCTGCTCTTGATCTTATCAGCAATGCTCAAAATGCGGCTGACAAGATTGCAAGTGACGTCGTAGATCAATTCCGCAACACCGACCTTCAGCCGAGTAGTAATAACTCTGATGATGAAAGGACTGATTCTGACTGAGCATAAATGTAGCAAATGGAGGCATAACTTGTACAATACTGGTGTATTTATGCTGTGCTTGATAATTCTAGCCAAGTCTTTGATTTCTTAAAAGCTTTTATCAAGCTTTGTTGAGCCTAAAACCCAAAGAAGCTATTAAAAACTTTCAGTCCTCGCAGACTAAGTAGAAAAATCAAACAAGGCAATGATAGACCAAGGAAGCAAATTGAATTGATAAAAAATCACACTCCGTTATTATGATGATAGCCCCCGACTGACAACTTCAAGAAGAAAACTTGATGTTGACAGTCAAGATAGGGAAGTACAGTGATAAGCTTAAGCGTAGAAACGACGAAGATGTTCGATGTTCCAAGAGTTGTCGACGAGTGTACCGTCTTCGCGCTTGAGTCGATAGGAACCTGGCCGGGTGACTGCAGAGATGATAAATGGCCCTTCCCATAGAGGAGATAACTTGTGCCGATCTCGTGTAGTTTGAATTTTCCTCAAAACGAGGTCGCCGACTAGAAAGGCACGGGATCGAACATTGCGATTATAATAACGTCGCAACCCTTGTAAGTATCGAGCCGACTGAATCAAAGCTGCTTCGCGGACTTCTTCCAGTCGGTGCAAGTCATCCACTCGGTCCTCCTCGTAGCGTTCTTCGCGGAAATTACGAAAGCGCAAAGACTCGAATTCAACTTCACTCGGCAACATTGCTTCTGCCCCATAGACAAGGAAAAAAGGTGACTGGCCTGTGGTCCGACTGGGTGTAGTACGCAAAGACCAAAGTACTGATGGTAGCTGTTCCACCCATTTGCCGGCATAGGGTTTTAGCCGGTCAAAAACTCGCGCTTTAATCCCTTGAAGTATCATGCCATTGGCTCACTCCACCTGTCCATTGCTCATGGGATGTGCCACTGAGGCATAGCAAATCTTAATTCCAAAGTCTTCACAAAAGTCTTTAAAAACTCCGCCAGTGAATTATCTGTCATTATCAGTGATGATCCGATTGGGCACTCCAAATCTATGCACAATGTTGATGAAGAAGTCTCGAGCGTTATCTGCTGTGATTGTGACAACCGGTTTAGCTTCAATCCACTTGGAGAATTTGTCAATGGCCACAAAGAGGTGCGTGTAACCGCCGACTGCCTTTTTAAACGGGCCAACCATGTCGAGCCCCCAAACCGCAAACGGCCAAGACAGTGGGATGGTCTGCAACTCTTGAGCTGGTAGATGAATTTGTCTGGCAAAAAACTGGCAACCTTCGCACGTGCGCACAATTTTGTCGGCGTCGGACACTGCAGTAGGCCAAAAAAAACCCTGCCGGTAAGCTTTGCCGACAATGGTGCGTGCGGCAGCATGGTTTCCGCATATCCCAGAATGTATGTCTTTCAGCAATTGTCTCCCTTCCTCTAAAGATACGCAGCGTTGCAGAATCCCTGAAGGGCTTTTCTTGTACAACTCAGCTTCATGCATAACATAAAGTTTGCTTCGTCTTGAAATCCGCTCGGCTTCATCTTTGTCTTGGGGGAGTTCTTGAGAAGTCAAGAATCGTATGAGGGGCTCTCGCCAGTCGGCTGAAACCATAGCTACGTCATGAGTGCCCGCAACTTGAGTAGTATCTTTGTGAGGTACTGTCGGCGTATAAAGGTGTTCGACGAAAACATCGGAGGGCGCCACCTCGCGCTTGGATCCAAAGTTGGCAAGTCTGTCGGCGGCTTCATTATTGTGTCGAAGAACGTGACTGAGCTCGAGTCCATCGAACTTGTCTTCCAATTTGCGTACCTCTTGTCGATATGCCATCATGTTGTCGTCAAGGCAGGACCACTCTTTCATAACTTGGTTGACGACCAGCTGTGAATCGCCTCGAACTATTAGACGCTTTATCCCTAGGGAGATCGCAATTCGCAGTCCATGAAGGAGCGCCTCATACTCGGCGACGTTGTGGGACGCCGAAAAATGTATCCAAAGCACATAGCTTAATCTTTCTCCAGTTGGGGAAATTAGAACCACTCCTGCTCCAGTGCCCGAAAGTCTTTTTGATCCGTCAAAATGCATGGTCCAGTGCTCCATCTTCTCCGCGGGGGTATCCTCCTGGCACTCGGTCTATTCGGTGACAAAATCAGCTAACGCTTGGGACTTGATTGAAATTCGGGGCTTGAATGATATGTCCAAAGACATCAACTCCAAAGCCCACTTAGCAATCCGTCCGTTTGCTCCGCGGTTATGCAGTATATCACCGAGTGGAAATGATGTGACCACCGTTACCGAGTGACCTTGAAAGTAGTGAGATAGCTTCCTGGTAGTAATTAGAATACCATATAACAGCTTCTGAACCTGAGGGTACCTCGTTTTGGAGTCGGCTAGGACCTCGCTGACAAAGTAAATCGGTCGCTGGACTTTCTGGACATGGCCTTCTTCCTCACGCTCAACGACCAAGACTGTGCTCACAACCTGGGAGGTGGCTGATACATACAGCAACAACGGCTCCTGCGGGTGTGGTGAGGCTAAGACCGGTGGCTCGGTGAGGAGTTTCTTAAAATCTTCGAAGGCCTTCTGTGCTTCGGGTCCCCATTGGAAATCATCTGTTTTCTTCAGTAGCTTAAAGAAGGGCATCCCCCGCTCGCCAAGTCTCGAAACAAATCGGCTGAGCGCCGCCATGCATCCAGTCAGCTTCTGAACATCTTTCTGGGTACTTGGCGGTTTCATGTTGAGGATAGCAGTAACTTTCTCCGGGTTGGCTTGGATACCCCTGTGAGACACCATAAAACCAAGCAGCTTCCCTGACGGTACTCCGAAGGTGCACTTTTCAGGGTTTAATTTCATCCTGAAAGCGCGGATGCTCGCGAAGGTTTCTTCTAGATCCGAGATTAAATCATCCTTTTGTTTGGTCTTGACGACTACATCATCCACATAGGCTTCAACGTTGCGGCCGATCTGCGTTGAGAAGCATCTCTGGATCATACGTTGATAAGTTGCTCCTGCGTTTTTTAGTCCGAACGGCATGGTGACATAGCAGTATGCTCCAAAGGGCGTGATGAATGAAGTCTTCAAGCAGTCGGATTCCTTCAGTCGGATCTGATGATACCCCGAGTAGCAATCCAAAAAACTGAGAAGCTCACAGCCGGCGGTCGAGTCGACTACCTGGTCAATGCGAGGCAACCCAAAAGGATCTTTAGGGCAAGACTTGTTGAGGTCAGTATAATCAACACACATGCGCCATTGCCCCGTTTTCTTCCGAACTAGAACCGGGTTTGCCAGCCAGTCGGGATGATGGACTTCTTTGATGAAGCCTGCCGCTAACAGCTTGGTTAATTCCTCCTTGATCGCGTCCTTCCTGTCTTGTGCGAATCGGCGGAGTCGTTGTTTGATAGGCTTGGCATCTTCTTTGACATGTAAGGAGTGCTCAATCACCTCTCTAGGAATACCGGGCATATCAGATGGTTTCCACGCAAAGATATCTTTATTGTTCTGAAGAAAGGTGATGAGCGCGCTTTCCTATTTACAATCTAACTCGGCGCCTATTACAGCAGTTTTAGTAGGATTAGAAGGATCTAGGGGAATCTTCTTAGTCTTGGCTTCGCTTTCTCCACTTTTTGAAGTCTTGGTAGCGGGCACTTCTCCTTCGCTCGCCGTGGCTGCAGCCAGTCGGATATCCTCTCGGGCAGACGCCATCTCGCGGGTTTGGGCCATGTCGCAACTCTCCTTGTCGCATGTGACGGCTTGCTTGATGTCGCTCCGTAGGGATAGGACTCCTCGGGGACCAGGCATCTTCATCATCATGTAAGTGTAGTGCGGGACGGCCATGAACTTGGCTAACGCCGGGCGTCCGAGTATGGCATGGTATGCTGTCTCAAAATCGGTGACTTCAAAGCTGATATTCTCTGTGCGGAAGTTTTCCCGAGTGCCAAAAGTGACCGGGAGGGTGATCTGGCCGAGTGGAGTTGCGGATAATCCTGGAATTACTCCGTGAAAAGGCGCATTGCTTGGTTTTAGCTTGGAGCGAGGAATCTGCATATCATCCAAGGTCTTGGCGAAGAGGATATTGAGTGCACTGCCTCCGTCGATGAGGGTTCTGCGAAGCTTGACATTACGGACCACTGGGTCTAGTACCAGGGGGTACCGCCCCGGGTGGACCACTCGGTCAGGATGATCCGAGCGGTCAAACTTGATTGCAATCTCTGACCATCGAAGATATTGGGGCGTGTCGGGCTGAACAGCATTGATCTCCCGTTCGGTCAACTTTTGCTTCCTTTTAGACTCATAAGCCAGGGGGCCGCCGAAGATATGGTTGAGCTCCTTGCGGTGGTCTTGAAATCCTACCGGGGTGTCGCCGTCGTCCTTCTTCCTCGACGTGCTTTGTTCTTCGTCGGAGTTCTTCCGTGTAGTCTTGGTGTATTGCTCCGCGAATTGCTTGTAGACGAAACAATCTTTGGCCACGTGGTTGGAGTTAGGATGGTGCGGGCATTGGGAGTTCATGATCTTGTCGAACGTGTTGACGCGCGAACGCTGTCGAGAAGAGTGAATGGCGGTTGCAACAAGTTCCTCAGGCTTACGCTTGCGGTCCTTATGATTGTTACTTCCACCTCCTCCCGTAGCCGGCGTATCCTTTTTTGGCTTCCAACTGGGACCCGACTGCTTTGATGCGGTGACGGCGTCTTCGGCTTTGGCGTACTCGTTGACTTTTTCAAACATAAGTTTGACTGTCCTGGGAGGTTTACGCCCGAACTTGCCGACCAATTCTTCGTGGCGAATCCCTTTGGTGAATGCGGCGATGATAACGTCGTCGGTGATGTCGGAGATCTTGTTACGTTGTTCAGAAAATCGCCGGATGTAATCTCGAAGGGATTCTCCGGACTTCTGAACAACGTTGTAGAGGTCGAATTGTGTGCCGGGACGCTCGAAGGTGCCTTGGAAGTTGGCGATGAAGTGGTCGCGTAATTCGGCCCAAGATCCAATCGTACCACGGGGCAATCCATGGAGCCAAGATCGGGCGGAATCCGCTAAAGCCACTGGTAAATAGTTCGCCATGGCCTTGCTATCTCCTCCTGCTGCGCGGATCGCGAGACCGTAGACGGTAAGCCACGATTCTGGGTTGGTGGTACCGTCGTACTTCTCTATTCCAGTCGGCTTGAAGCCGGCTGGCCAATCCACTCGACGCAGGTCGTCGGTGAAGGCTGCTACTCCATCAAGGTCGTCGTCGTGGCGGTCCGGCGAATGATGATGGCCTCGAGCTGCTCGGCGCTGTATGATTGTGTCGCGAAGATCGACGGGGCGGCGACGAGGTGGTGAGCGAGGCCGTTCCACTCGGCGCTCCCTATGATGGTCGGGAGGCGAATGAACGGACCGCTCGTCGTGACCCCTGCTCCTGCGATTGGATCCTGCGCCAGTGATGCTGAGGCTTGGATGACGGTAGTCATGAGATCGGAAGTGGGGGAGTCGGCTGCCAGTCGGCGTGCGGACGCTTTCGGAGTTAACTGGGACCGAAGCCGCAATCATGGTCTTTGTCTGGTTCAAGATGTTGACGACGTGATCAGATTGATTGAGCTCGTTTTCCTTGAGGAGGGTGTCGAGGAGGGTGATCGCGGCAACCGCATTCTGTTGAGGGGTGCGGAAAACCGGTGTCCCTTCAACATCTTGTTGGCCGTTGAAATCACGCGCTCGGCGCCCTGCTTCCAAGGCTCGCTGCCGTCGGTCCTCAGCCTCCTTCGCGGTTCGCTCACGCTCCTGCTGCTCACGCCGTAGCCGTTCTTGTTCTTGTGCTTGACGCTCCTCCTCCAGTCGGCGACGCTCAGTCTCGCGACGTGCTTCGGTTTCCCGGGCTTGGCGTTGCTCCTCCGTCTCGTTATCGGCCATGAAGACGCCGAAGTAGAGAGGGGTGTAGTTGTCATCTAGGCTTCCGTCGAAGTCGTCGAGATCCGGGTCGTTGTAGCGAGAGCTAAACTCGTCGTACTCTACGATGTCGGTGGGACGCGAGTCGACGGTGGGAGAGCTGTAGTAGCCATCCAGCTGATCCGTCGAAACCGTGCCGAGTGGTTGGAGGATGACGCCGACTTCCCTGAAGCTAGGCGAAATCGGTGTTGAAGCCGACTTCCGCCTAGGCCTACGGGATGGAGACGCTGTCGTGATGGAGACGGCCGCCAAATCGTCGGGGAGCTTCATCAGGATCGGTGGGTAAGCCTCATCATCTTGATCTGGTGACATTGGAGAAGATGCGATCTCGCCCGAGTGGTTTGAAGCCAACTCGATTGAGATGGTCTTGAAGTAACTTTCAGCCGCGTTTGGGAGTCCAAACGGGACTGAAATCCGGTTCTCTCCCGACTGGTCTGACTCCGAGTCAAGGAGAGAGATCTTGCCGAAGTTGTTGGTGACGAAGTCGAGGCTGCCGAACCGAAACGTCTGCCCGGGTGGGAAGACGAGGTCGTCGATGCCGGAGACGGAACCCATTGCACTGATCGGCGAAAAGCTTGACGCCCCCCTACCTGGCGCGCCAACTGTCGAAACTAGATTTCGGCAATAATAAAAGGGGGTGGCTATCAAGCTGGAGAAGTGAATGGGTTTGGAGACAAAGGATTTATACAGGTTCAGGCCTTCTTATTCAAGAAGTAATACCCTACTCCTGTCCGGGGATGAATCCGCCGAGTATCTTATTGATTGTATGATTTGGAGAAAATCAACACATGCCCCTAGAGGCACCCGGACCCCCCTTATATATGGGAAGGAGTCCGTGTTACAAAAGATAATCTATATCCCTAACGGAATATGCAGATACAGATAAAATACAGTCGTAACCGACTAAGTCTCAAGGTATTTCCTTGATGTACAAGTTGAGAAACAAACCCGAGATACAAATAAGATATTCTATCTATATTCGGTATCCTATATTCAGTCCAAATATCATCGCCGTGTAGATATGAGATATCCATAATCTCCACACTACTCGTGAACCACAAAATGATAGAGAGGCCACAAAATAATAGAGAGGCTCTAGGAGATAAAAACTGGATAGCTGCAATGCAAGCTGAGTATGATGCTTTGATAAAAAATAATACATGGCACCTAGTTCCGTATGAGAAAGGACAAAATATTATTGGGTGTAAATGGGTATATAAGATTAAAAGAAAGGCAGATGGAACACTTGACAGATACAAAGCTAGACTTGTAGCAAAGGGCTTTAAACAAAGATATGGTATTGACTATGAGGATACCTTTAGTTCTGTTGTTAAAGCTGCTACTATTAGAATCATCCTGTCTATTGCTATTTCTAGAGGTTGGAGTCTTAGACAGCTAGATGTTCAAAATGTCTTTCTTCATGGATTCTTACAAGAAGAAGTCTATATGCAACAACCTCCTGGTTTTGAGTCATCCTCTAAACCTAATTATGTATGTAAATTGGATAAAGCATTGTATGGTTTAAAACAAGCAACAAGGGCATGGTATTCCAGGCTGAGTAAGAAACTTGTTGAACTTGGTTTTGAAGCTTCAAAGGCCGATACTTCATTATTCTTTCTTAACAAAGGAGGGATAATTATGTTTGTATTGGTTTATGTTGATGATATAATTGTAGCTAGTTCTACAGAGAAGGCAACTACAGCACTTCTGAAGGATTTAAACAAGGAGTTTGCACTTAAGGATTTGGGTGACCTGCATTACTTCCTTGGAATTGAGGTAACTAAAGTTTCCAATGGTATTATTTTGACTCAAGAGAAGTATGCTAATGATTTATTAAAAAGAGTTAATATGTCAAACTGCAAGCCAGTTAGTACTCCTCTCTCTGTCAGTGAAAAATTAACTTTATATGAAGGATCACCCTTGGGACCTAATGATGCAACACAATATAGAAGTATAGTTGGTGCTTTACAATACTTGACCTTGACTAGACCTGACATAGCTTATTCAGTAAATAAAGTTTGTCAGTTTCTTCATGCTCCTACTACCCGTCATTGGACAGGAGTAAAAAGAATTCTCAGATACTTGAATCAGTGCACAAGTCTAGGACTTAATATACATAAGAGTGCGTCTACTCTTGTTCATGGATATTCTAATGCAGACTGGGCAGGTAGTATAGATGACAGAAAATCAACAGGAGGATTTGCTATATTTGTGGGGTCTAATCTTGTGTCCTGGAGTGCTAGGAAACAATCCACTGTGTCAAGGTCGAGCACTGAGGCAGAATATAAGGCTGTGGCGAATACTACAGCTGAGTTAATGTGGGTACAAACCTTGTTAAGAGAATTGGGAATTGAGTCTCCTAAAGCTGTCAAGATTTGGTGATAACTTAGGAGCCAAATATTTATCAGCTAATCCTGTGTTTCATGCAAGGACAAAGCATATAGAGGTTGATTATCATTTTGTAAGAGAACGAGTGTCACATAAGCTTTTAGAGATTGATTTTGTTCCTTCAGGAGATCAAGTTGCTAATGGGTTTACAAAGTCACTGTCAGTTCCTTCAGGAGGGGCTGTGAAACAACCTAACTCTATCCTGTGCGTGGTGCATGGCGCATGCATGCGATAATGGCGCACTACTGGAGATGGGAAGGCTCCCGTGTGCATGCGAATATTACCGGGTGTTTCTCTGAACACACGGTAACTTACCGTGAGTAGAACAATAAACTCGGGAACCATCAAGCGCTTACCGTGTGTTAGAGATGACTCACGGGAACACCGGAATCCACCTACTTTCCGTCTGTGCGCGTCAAACTCTGTTGGCGCGAGTAGTATTTTTCTCTTTGGCGCGAACGGATTTCTTTTGGCGCGCGCCTAGCTCCGTTTGGCGCGGCCCAATTTTTCGCTGGCGCGAAACAGAAGGGGTGTTCCCGTGTTTTTTTTTCATTCAGCGCACGGGAAGTGAGTGATGGCCCACATGTCGATTGGATAAAAAAAAGAAAAAGGAAAACAAATCCTAACCCTAAAACCCCACCGGCTCCCACAGCCCACGCCGCCACAGTCCCAAACACCTCGCCACTGCTGCCCTTCTCCTTCTCTCCCTCCTCGCGGCACCTGCGCGCCGCCCCTTCCTCGCCGCACCTGCGCCGCCCCCTTCCCTCGCCGCACCTGCGCCGCCCCCTTCCCTCGCCGCACCTGCACGCCGCCCTCTTCTCTCCGCACCTGCACGCAATCTGCCCAACATCAAGGTATGTGATTGTCGAATGTTGGCTAGCTTGTATAGTCTCTTGATGTTTGATGAAGAAATAAGAAAGGAGAAATTAATCCCTTTGTTCTCTGGATTTATCAAATAAGAAATATAGTCTCTTGATTATTGCTTCAGTAATCTCATGTTTTGCTTTAGATCGTAGACTAAAATGCTTGTGTCCTCTAGCAGTCTTTTTAGCTTTAGGATTTTAATGTGATGGCATGCTGTTATTTCTGAAGTAATTCTGACCTACCAATACTTGTGAAGTTGAAGAAGTATTGCAGTTGTATACTGTTCCTATTTAGCCTTGCAATTCTAGATTGTTTTGGTGCCTATGGATGTCCTGCCTGATGTTCTATTAAAGGATGTGTTTTTGGTGCCTTTCTTCTTGTAACAAGAGATGATTGTTATATCCTGTCGGGATGGTTATGTGCTTGGGTTTCAGTTAGATGTCTACTTTTGGGAGTTTGGTGGAGGGAAACATCTGTAGTCCTGCTGTTAGAAAGCTTGCAATCCGAGCATCTGTTTGTTCTATTTGTTTGACCTTTTCGTGTAAAGGGTCTATGTTTGGGCTTTTCCTAAAGCCGTGCAATCAAAAATTGTTTGTTCTCTAAATATGCTGAAATGTTTTGCAGGAGGATGCGACGATTAAGCTCGGGCTCTAGAGGGGCCTCCAGTTCTGCAGATGGTTCAGCTAGTGCTGCCATCTCATCTAGGAATAGGACAAGGTCATCTTCCTCTCAGCAACCTACTGATCCTGTTCAAGAAGAGGAGCAGGAAGATGATGAGTTCTGGTTTTGTGGCCCTACAAGGGTGCCACCACGACCTACACGAGAGGAGGATAAACCTGTGCTTAGGCCAATAGGGGATATGTAAGTGTGTTGCTTGTGCTATATATTGCTGTTATTTCAAGTATGAAGCTAATATCTAGCTTTTGGTTGGGATTTGTGCAGGCAATGGGAGGTACAAGATTATGGTCAGAGTACTAGAGTCCCCAATGGTATCCTGACTACATTGATAAAAGAAAATTTCCCTGGTGTGGTGAAATTCAAGGGTAGAGATGAGCCTGCATGGTCTCCGGAACATTACTTGCTTAAACCTGATAATGCAAAAGCTAATCAAGCACGCTTGCCAAGCCTCCTCCATCGCGTTGAGGAAGAATTCTGGGTATTTCTTTACCAACTTAGTTTCTTTCAAGTTACATAGATCATGTATTGTTTGGTTAACTTTTGGTAGTTGCAGGGGTTCTATAGGTGGGCAGAGGGGACAGAAGTGGAGGCTAGAAGAGTTGTGCACAACTGCGTCAAGAAACTCTTTGTTGATATATTCTATGAGGCTCGTATCCTAGCTGTGATTACTTATCACAAGAAGATTCTGAAAACAGATATAGATCGGCCAACTGCTTGCAGGACTTATCTCACAAAGGCGGAGTATATGAAAGTAAGCTCGCTTGAACAAGAAAATGTTATTAGATGCTTAGCTTTTGAACATATTAGTGACTAAGCGCAAGTTTGTTTGTTATAGGCTAAGCCATGGTGGTTCCTAAATGCTGGTCGTGCGTGGGCATTATTGTCAGATTTGAGGTGGTGCAATCCAGAATGGCAGGCTTACTCCCGTGCTTGTAGCGAACGCAGGGCAAAGATGAAAACGCCAGCCCATCGCCAAGGCAGTGCTAACCTTCATCGTTACCACAAGAATTTGGTTCGTTAGTTTTTCTTAGACATAATACCAAGACCTGCATAGCTTTAGACTTTAATTGTACGGTGTTCATTGAATTGCAGCAGCACATTATTAATAGTGTTAAACTATTTATTTTGAATGTAGGAGAAGAAAATGGGCACACCAGTGCATGTATTGAAGGCTTATGCTCATGCCAATAGGGTAGACCCAGACGAGGGCTACTGTGATGAAGATTCATCTCAGAATATGTTGCTCGTAAGTGCCTTACACATTGAAATTTGTGTTGTACTACTCTATTGTCTACATTCCATTTGGTTAACTGCCATTTTCATTTGAATCTGTAATAGGAGGCCTATGCTCGCGCTTTTACTGAGAGGCACGGAGAAGACAGTAATTGGCGGACTGAACCCATTGATGGTGTGGCTGTGCACATGGCTGGTGGTGGCAAGAAACATGGACGCTTCTTCCTGCTTAATGGACTCCTTAAGACACCAGATGTTCTTGCTGATGTTGGGAGAAGCAGGTGCTCACTTGATGATCCACGGCCTAGCAGACGGCTGAGGCCAAACCCTGATGATAGTGCCCGGATTGAGGAGCTTGAGCGTCAACTTCAGTGTGAGCGTGAGGAGAGGGAGCAGGAGAGGGAGCGGGCACGCGAGGAGAGGGAGCAGGAGAGGGAGCGGGCACGTGAGGAGAGGGAGCGGGCACTTGAGGAAATGGAGCGGACACGCAAGGAGATGGAGCAGGAGAGAGAGCAGGCACGTGTGGAGCGGGTACGTGAGCACGAGTTGTTCCAGGAGAAAACAAGCTATTTTACATGTGCTTTGGAGGTAACTGGTAGTATCCTGTTTACACAACTGTCCGCATTGTTTGCTGCTGAATCAATTAATTGTGAGTGCCTTGAACTGGTGATAATTTTAACCTAAAACATTGTCTGAATAAATTGCAGGTACTGCAAAGAAAGCTCAACATAAACTTTCTGCCTCCTTGCACACCTACGTTGACTCATCCGGTGAGTGTAATGTTGCAGGATAGACATGTCCTGTATGATTAATACAAACTTGTTGTTTGTTTTCTAACAAACATTGCTAATTCAGGCTACATCTGGATCTGAAGTCTCTATTGGAAATCCAGTTACCACCACTGAGTGACTGGTCCATGAGCCAAATATCCCAGTGCAAGTTAACCTGGATGTTGGTGCCAGTAATAGCAGGCAGCAGCTTTAGGCGTGCAGTATCTGAAAATCGCTCTTCACCGAAAGAACTAGAAATTGGGAAGTCTTTTGTGATACCAGAAACTTGTGGGTGTTTTGGTGTGATGTAACTGTGAAGTAGGACTGTGCCAAGTCCTGTTTGTTCTGGTGTATGTCCTGGTTGTTGTGATGGGCTCATGTTGGTACCCATTGGTTGTTCCCACTAATTATCTGTAGGTTTGTTGAGCAGTACTAATTGGTACCAGCTGATGAGGTAGTATATTTTGTGTAGTCGTTATCAGCTGATGAAGTTGTATATTTTGTGTATGCCTAACGGTGCTGTGCGCTGTGGTGAGATGCACATTTAGTGGTGGTAACTTAAGTACTTTGTAGGGAAGAACCTATGCTGATGGAAAGTATTAATGAAGCTTATGAACTTCATTATGTTATGCGCATGGAATTTGATTCTCAGAAAGATGTAAATTGATTTGGAAAATGTTGATAGCCAGATGTGGTGTTGAGACCATGTCAAACTTGTCTGCACAATACTGGCTCAATCTGAAATCACAGTGACATGGTTTTCAATTCGACACTTGATCATAGTTTACAAATATGGTTACGTGTGAATATTGAACACGGTGAATTTGCAATTAACCAAGTGGCTATAGAAAGTATAGAAAAATGTGGAAAGTAGTGGAAAGTAATTTATAAATATCTATATTTTGGATTTAACATCTATCTATTAACTTATTTAAGGAATAGAAAAAAGAGCCTTAACGTTCGCTTTCACGGCCTAGAAATTCTCATATTAATTAGAGAAAAAGAAAAACAGAGTCCATATAGAAATACAATTTAGAAATAGTTGAAATTCGGAGAAAATATAATGATGCTAGCGACGCAATCTGCGCGGGCCACCATGCTAGTTACAAATATTAGGAGAGTCCATAGGGTTTCAATGTGAGGATCAAGTTATCAATAGAGTAAATTTGACACCGCGGTATTATAGTTATAGTTGCAAAAATCTAAAAGGGTTTTGATAAAGTTGTTAGTATCGAGATTCTAGTTAGTATTGTTTTTTTTTCCTAAAGTAGTATTGAATTGTATAATTGAATTATTTTATTTTCTTTTTAACTTTTTAAAATTTTGAACTGTAACAATCGCAATGTAAGCCGTGTCAATGTTGTTTTGCGACGCCAGGCAGATTGGCGTGGTTAAAAGGTTCATATTTTAGAAATAAGTTCAAAAATAAAAAAAATCTCGTAGGATCCTACAAAATATAGTAATATTGTTTCGATGGAAACTATCAGTATACTGATTTTTGTGCGCTTCTAATTATTCTATGCTTCGTATCCCGACACTAGAGCGATACCACCCGAAAACGATACTACAACCGACACGTGTCGTTTTACCCGGATAATATCGTACGATAATGACGTATCCCAATACCGTTAACCTTGGGTTTTGATAAGTACTAAATAACAAAAACGAAATTAGTCAATGATATGATATCTAAACTAGTTGATTAGAATAAATATATTTAGAGAATCTTATCAAATGATATTTTAGCAAATAAAAAACATTTTTAGTTGTTCTCATAAATCATAGATGTTATCTAATCATTATTACAAAGGCACAAATTAATTATTATACACAGGGGAATGTATAATAATGAAATACTGTAGAAGTCAAACTAGTTGATTAGAATGAATAGTAACGAAATAGAAATAGAACTAGTTAAGATAGAAACAGAAATATGTAATTTTTCTGTACTGCAGGTAAATATGACACAGTGGCCCACAATGTCAGAAATCCCCCCGCCATATGTTTCTCTACTGCAGCTTGTTCTATCAGCCGAACACGCTTTCCCCAATTTTGTTTTCGCGCGAACTCCCTCACAGCCAACCCTAGAATCGATTCCGCCGCCGCCCACCTCTTTCCTCTCCCGCGCGCGGCGCCTGCCTGCAACGCGACCGGCTGCTTTCTCCAGCTTCAACGCCGTCGGCTGCCTTCTCCGTCCGTCCGGATTGCAGCCACCTTTCTTCTCGGAGACCCTCCGTCAGCCCCGTTTTCTTGGCCTGCGCGGTCGTCAGCCTCCTTCGTCGGAGTCGCAGGCCCCTCTCCTGCTGGGAGCCTCCGCGCGGAGCGCAGCCGCAGGACGCCCTCATCGGCCGCAACGACGCTGCTGGCCACCATCGCCATCTGGAGCACTGGAGCCTGTGGCCTCTCCTGAAAGAACACTGTGTAAGTGAGCAGTAGCCATTTTTATTTTTCTCTCTTTCTCATTCCCAAAAATTCAATATATGAATCAACCCTTAGTTTTTGTTTCGTTGTATTTCTTTGCAGCAAAAAAGGATGGAAGAGGATCGCAGTTGGATGTACAATGGACGTAGAAAGCGTAATCAGGTTAGTGCTGATTGGATTTTAAAGACTACAGATTTTTTAGATCGGGCATTCAGTAGGGACACAAGTGGTGATGGTGTTATGTGCCCATGTAACTATTGCAACAATACACGGCCCCAAACAAGGGATACAATGATGAAACATCTTTTTAAGCATGGGTTTAGGCCGGAGTACACTGTGTGGGTTTACCATGGCGAGTCTGACTCAGACCCTACACGCGATGATGTGCTCCGGCAACGTACTTTTGATGAAGATGGGGATGCTGAGGTTCATCGGATGGATGACATGGTAGATGATGTGCGTGATGCACATATATCAGTTGAGGAGGAAGAACCGGAACCTATAGCACGAGCTTTTTATGAAATGTTGACTGCATCAAATCAATCTCTCCATGCACACACAGAAGTATCTCAACTAGATGCCATCACACGGTTACTAGCAGTGAAGTCTCAATTTTCCATATCCATTGCAGGGTTTGATGCATTGTTGAATGTGTTTGGTGCTCTCCTTCCACAAGGCCACAAGCTACCTCTCAATTTATATGAGGCTAAGAAATTTCTAAGTGCACTGACCATGCCATATGAGAAAATAGATGTATGCCCAAAATATTGCATGCTCTTTAGAGAGGAAAATTCAGAGAAGACCCATTGTGACAAGTGTGGTGAGAGTAGATATGTGGAGGTGCAGAACAGCTATGGTGAAAAGAAGCAACTAAATATTCCAATGAAAGTCCTTCGTTATATACCATTCATCCCAAGACTTCAACGGTTATACATGTCTGAACCACAAGCCAAGCAAATGACTTGGCACAAGTATGGCCATAGGTACCATCCTAACAAGATAGTACACACCGCTGATGCTGAAGCATGGAAGCAATTTGATCGCGACTTTTCGGAATTTGCATCAGACGCTCGGAATGTTAGGATTGCAATAGCAACAGATGGGTTTAATCCATTTGGTATGGGTGCTGCCTCCTACACCTGCTGGCCTGTGTTTGTCATCCCTCTCAACCTTCCACCTGGTGTTTGCATGCAGAAACACAACATGTTCCTTAGTTTGATTATCCCTGGACCTGATTATCCCGGCAAGAAAATTAGTATGTACATGGAGCCTCTAGTTGATGACCTACTCCATGCCTGGGAGCATGGTGTGCAGACATATGATCGGGCCACTAAACAGAATTTTAACATGCGGGTGTCATATTTATTCTCGTTCCATGATCTTCCAGCCTATGGGATATTTTGTGGGTGGTGTGTACATGGTAAGATGCCATGTCCAGTCTGTATGGAGGTGCTTAAAGGAAGACGGCTGAAGTTTGGTGGAAAGTACTCCTTCTTTGATTGCCATAGACAATTCCTTCCTCATGGTCACATTTTTAGAAATGACCCAAACTCTTTTCTTGCAAATACTACTGTTACGACTGAACCACCTCATCGGTTCAAAACTGAAGAGGTTCATGTTCGCTTGCAACGTCTGCAACCTGCTGCCAATGGAGAGGGGTTTGAAGGTTACGGTGAGGATCACAATTGGACACACATTCCAGGCTTGTGGAGGCTCCCATACTTCCATAAATTAGTACTTCCTCATAACATTGATGTCATGCACAATGAAAAAAATGTTGCTGAGGCAATATTTAACACTTGTTTCGATATACCAGAGAAAACGAAGGATAATGTGAAGGCTCGACTTGATCAAGCAATACTCTGTAACCGACCTGATCTTAACATGATCCGGAGGCAAACATCTGGGCAGTGGTTGAAGCCAAGAGCTGATTTTTGTTTGAATAGGACTCAAAAGAAGGAAATATTAGAATGGTTTCAAACACTCAAATTCCCTGATGGGTATGGATCAAACCTAAGGAGAGGAGTGAACTTCAAAAAGATGCGAATCAATGGGTTAAAAAGCCATGACTACCACATAATGATGGAACGCCTTTTACCAGTCATGTTCCGTGGCTACTTTCAACCTTATTTGTGGGAAGTGATAGCGGAGTTGAGCTTCTTTTATCGTAAATTGTGTGCAAAAGAGGTAGATCCAATTGAGCTTGAAAGCATGGAACTTCAAGTGCCTGTTTTGCTTTGTAAGTTAGAAATGATCTTTCCATCCGGATTTTTTAATCCAATGCAGCATCTAATTCTTCACCTACCATACGAAGCAAGGATGGGAGGGCCAGTACAGTACCGATGGATGTATCCAGGTGAAAGAGACCAAAAGGATCTTAAGAGCAAAGTAAAAAACCGAGCTCGTGTTGAAGCATCTATAGCAGAAGCATATATACTAGATGAAATCGCAAACTTCACAACCATATACTTTGCTGATCAAGTGTACACAGTTCACAATCCAGTCCCTCGGTACAATGTTACTGTTGAGTCGAGAGAATGCTCACTTAGCCTCTTCTCTATTAAGGGTGATTCTACTAGCCGAGGAGTCACTAGACACTTAACTGAAGTGGAGTGGGAGGCTGCCATGTTGTACGTCCTCACAAACCTGCCTGAAGTGGATGACTACGTTGGGTAAGCACTTTATTTGGGTCACATCCAGTTCATAGCATGAAATAATTTATCCTTTCTTGACATGCATGAGTTCTGTGTTTACAGGAAATTCTTACATGAGGAGTGGAGTAGACGAGGCGAGCCAACAAGACAGCAAAAGGAGAACCTCTTACGGAATGGTGCTAGGAATGGTTGTCCTAATTTCGTAACCTGGTTCTACCAACAAGTAATTCCTCAATTTCAATATTCAACTTGAACATCTAATTTCTGCACCTGTTAATAACTATAATTCATCAAAATTATTTCACTTCACTTGTAGAGTCTTATAGACATGAATATGAATGATGATCTGAAGCAAGTAGCTAAAGGATGCCATACTAGAGTGAAGACCTATAGTATTTATGATGTGAATGGCTATCGATTCCGTACAAATAAATATGAGAAGGAGAGGCCAAATGCAACCACCATAAATAGTGGCTTGGTGACAATAGGACAAGGAGAAAATAGTGATATCACTGATTATTATGGCTACATCAAAGAAATAATTGAACTTAGTTTTCATGGTGATAGTGAACTCACTCTTGTGCTTTTCAACTGCCATTGGTTTGACCCTGCCCAAACAAGGTACACCCCACAGTATGGTTTAGTGGAAGTTGCCCATTCATCAACACTTGCAGTGTATGAGCCATTTGTTGTAGCTCATCAAGCCACACAAGTTTATTACATACCATACCCATGCAAATCTGTACCAGCCCTGATCGATTGGTGGGTAGTTTACAAGGTTCAGCCAACTGGAAAAATAGCAGCCCCTGTGGATAAGGACTACGACTTTCTTCCCAACAATGATAATGTCCATTATTTCCAAGAAGATGGTCTCCAAGGCACTTTTGTAGTTGATCTTATGGAAGGACTCCATAATGTTTCTGAAGCCACCACTAGAGATGCCGAAGGCATTGTCAATGACAAGGACTTGCAGCTTCTAAATGGATCCAATGTGCTACAACAAGATGAATCTGATAGTTCTGAGTTTGATGAAGATGAGGAGGAGGGCCCCATCATTGATGAATATTTCTAAGTAATATTTTTGCTTTTTTACATGTTCATTTTATTCTACAATTGATGAAGATGACTCATTTGATGTCTTATTCTATTGATTTCCACCCTGCTTTAATAGAACCGATGAAGATGACAACGACGAGGACCACTTCTGTGCTGACTTGCTAAGTATGCTTTGCTTAATGTATTTGCCTTTTCTTACACTTTAGTTTCTTCTACATGGACATGATCTGTTTTTCATTCAAACCTTCCCTACTTAATCATTTCTCAAATAATTACAATGTATTGATCAGTCTCCTTGCATGTTCTTACTAATGTGTGGCTAATTCCTACAGGTTATGAAGCAATATAAGTAGCATCATTAGAGCTGATCAGAAAAGGTATCTACTTTCATCTCATCAGTTTTAAGATCAATTCATGGATGGTGGTTGGTGCTGTACATCAACAGATGCATACATTTTATCAACTGTGAAAAACTGCTCAAGTTACATTATTGATTGTTCTTAACCATATTGACAAATCACAAGATATATAGTAATGCATGTTTCATTTCATTACTTATATGATAGTTCTGCTACTCTGCATAATGGCAAGTGTGTAGGTTTGCTAGGTGGATACATATTTTCTCATGTTTTTATTCCAAGCAAATCCATTTCTCAGCTTATAGAACTGACCATTTGGTCTTCTTTGTTTTGGTTTAATTAGCTTGTAACAGTACATGGGTCCGAATTATGGAGGATAATTTGATACTAGCTCATATTATTCTTTTGCTTCAAATTAAATGTCAATACTTCTTTGTAAAGCATCAAACATGAGGCTGGTGCAGATTAGTGAAAAAATTCATAATATGAGAAATGCACAAGGATACAGCAGCACCCATAGCACCATTTTCATATGGTTCCTACTCAACAGTCCTTGCAAGAAAAATTAATTTCTTATAAGTTTCTCACAATTGCAGGTGTATTCTCAAGTTTCAACTGCATGTTCTAGGACCAATGAACTAAATAATCTGGTGCTAGCTATTGTCTCAAAGATTTGAGTATTTGCTTTAAGTGACATGGACCATGATCAGCTTGTATGCTTATTCATTACAACCAATTTTTACCAAAATATATGCCTATGTCTGGGATTTGGCATCTCTTCTATGCTTGGTGAATTGTATTGTGATGAAAATTTGTCTTGATGAATCTCAAATGATAGGGATGCAATGCAGTGAATTGTATTGTGATGGAATGTGTCATGATGAATTGCAAATGATTGGGATGCATTGCAGTCTTCTGTGTGACTTTTTGCAGGTGATCTATATTGGCATGCAAATATAGAAATAGAAATATAAATAAAAAAAGAGTGCTGAGTGTGACTTCCCGTGCGTCAATAGCATACAGCACACGGTAACGCTAAAAAGCTTACCGAGTGCCCGATGGTGCTGAACTCTCGGTAACGCTAAAAAGCTTACCGAGTGCCCGATATTGCTCAACTCACGGTAACACTAAAAAACTTACCGAGTGATACTGTGGACGCACGGTAACAAACAAACTGTTACCGTGTGATCCTGGTGCACGGTAACCCGCCGTTCTGTTGGGAGCGCCGTTACGTCGTGAGTGTTACCATGAGTCCCGAGTTTTGAGTACACTCGGTAAAATTTTCAACCATCCCGTGCGTTTTTCGTGCGAACTCACGGGAAGTCCACATGGTAAACCGATGAAGCCGCCGTGTGAGCGTTACCGTGAGCTAGAACTCGGTAACGACGTTACCGTGTGTTTTTGGCCTGTTCCCGTAGGTTTTGAGCACACGGGAGCCTTTCCATCTCCAGTAGTGGCGCAGCTGCTCACACCCGTAATAGCTCATCCAGTGATAAGGTTGTTAGGATTAGTTTCTTATCTCCAAATCTGTTCTATCTCCTTATCACTTGTAACTGAACATTGTAAGCCACGGTAGAGGCTGTTTCTACCACTATTTAACAGAGATGCGGCCCGAGGCAAATGGTTCAATGCTTCACATTTTATCACAGCCGCAACACCACCGTCACTGTGTATGAGCGCCGCCGCGTCGTGCCTGCCAAGTGCGGCTGGCGCATCCGTGACCCTGCCGCTCTGCTCGACCGCGTCATCGTCCTCAAGAAGCCCGACCCCGACCTCTGGAAAAGGGTAATCAAACACACACTGTAGTTAAAAGACTGAATTGATTTGTACGTACAACAAAAAAACCCTTGATTTTTTGTAATGTTGCTCTTAAACCGGCGCGCGTGCAGTCTCCAAGGAGGGATTGCTGCAGGGTGATGTCGTCACCCAAGCAAGGGAAGGACCGGAAGATGACCATCTATGTTGGCGTCTGCAGGGCGGGAGGTCAAAGTGAGTGTCTGAGCCGGGAGGCCGCCGGGCATCGGCCGGACGCGCTGACGCGGGACGGAGAGGGCGCGGCCGTGCAGGCGCCAGCGTGGTGCGTGAAGGCAGCGGGAGGCACGGACGCGGGAGGCGCGCGCCGCCGCCGCCGCCTGCACGCCCGCACCGTTCCCGCCTCACTACCGCCTTCCCGGGCCCATATTCGGCCACCGAGGAGCTTCGCTGGGCCGCTGCCGGGGTCTCCGTCCTCGACCTCGCCCGCGCGGCGACGCCCTCCCCTTCTCCCATGTCGCCGCCGACGCCGACGCCAACGCCCTCCCTTCTCCCCTCCCCCGTCGCGGCCCCCGCCGCTGCCAGCCGTCGTCGTGGACGCGCTACCCCCGCCTCGCCGCGGCGCTGTGGAGGCGCTACCGCCGCAGCTGCCGACGCGCCGACGCGCTACCGCCTGGGTGTGTGACTGTGTGTAGAAGAGAGGAAGAGATGAGGAAGGGGGAGGCTGACGTGGATTGACTGACATGTGGGGCCTACGTGGGTCCCACGCTGACTCAGCCGCCACATCGGACAAAACCAGGGTCAAAACCACCGAGGGACCTAAAGCGAACTGTCTTGTTAGTTGAGGGACGTCCGGTATCTGTTTTTGTGATTGGGGGACGATTTTGTATCTCGATGACAAGTTGAGGGACCTTGGGTGTACTTTTTCCTTGGATAAATTTGGATACTCCGCAGCGGCCAATTCATGTATTTCCAAGGTAAATAAGTTCATATGAGATCCCTTAATTGTCGACGAATCCTATTTTCGTCCTTCAACTGGAAAACCAGATACAACATGTTCCTAAACTATCAAAACCAGTGGATATAGGTCCCATGGCAGTTTGGATGGTGGTTTTAGCTGACGTAACATCTACGTGACTAATTTGACTCGGTCTTCATTTGACGTGGCTTATGAAGCGAAATTTAACAATTTTAAAAATAAAATAAAATATATGGGACCACATGTTAGTCAAATAATAAGATTAAAAAATAGTGGGCCCACATGTCAGTGGGCCCTACTTCCTCTACCTTAGCCCCTCTATTCTCTATCTCACCCCCTTGTCCTTCCACCCTCTCCACGACTTCACCGACAACTCCGCAAAGACATTGACCGAGCTGCCGGCCATCTCGATGAGCCTGACGTCGTGCGCTGACAGCCGCTCGCCGGTTGCCACCTCGACGATCTCTAGTCCCTCCACTTGCTTTGGCTACTGGCACTGAGGCGAGAACGGTGACGAAGATGAGGCATTGCTTGTCGAGTTCTTGCTTGGCATCGGTGTTGCCGGTATCTGGTCCGGCAACAAGCGTGTCACGAACCTTTGACGGTGTCGTGTGCCGGTTGCGGTTGCGGCTACGTCGGCCTCGCTCGCGACCAGGGCACCGGAGAAAAATCCCGCACAGCTGCGATCTTCGAGGAAGAGGAGCAGCTTCATCTTCCCGCCATGGCCAGGGTGCGGGAGGCCGTGCAACGTGCTATTCCACCCTCGCCGGCCTCCCCGCCTCGTCCCCCTCTACGTGCACTCGCCAGCAGATACTCGCGGGCTTAGTGACGGTGGGCAATGCGCGAAGAGCCCGGGCCGGTGATGCTCCTCCCTCCCTGCCCTTGCTCACCGGCCTCCGCCGATTCCGCCTCTGTCGTGCCTCTACTCCTATTCGCTGGCGTGCTGGTGCTCGTGGTGACCACCTCTAGGGAAGAAGGGGAAGAGGTGAGAAGGAGAAGGGAAGGAGATAGTGAAGAGAGAGGATGAGGTGGATGAAGTGGGGTCTACTGACACGTGGGTCTCGCTGTTTTTAATCTTATTATTCTGACTGACATGTGGGCCTATATATTTTATTTTAATTTTTAAATTGTTAACTTTTGCTTCATATGCCACGTCAAATGAAGATCAAGTCAAATTAGCCATGTACATGTCACATCAGCTAAAATTAGCCATGTGATCTACATTGCACCGGTTTTAACAGTTGAAGGAAAAATATTTTGGTTGAAATATGAAAATCAGATTCGTTGACAAATTAAAGAACCTCGAGTGAATTATTCCTTTCCAAGGGGCCCTACAGATGATGGATACACGGTTTAAAACCTAAACAGTATCTCAAAACACAAGCCGATGGGCCTACATGTCCTCTGTGTATTGGGCCTCAGGCGAAAAGTAGACGTGAGCTACTTTCGGTTTGTTGGGCCGTGAGAAAACGCGGGCCCCTCACGCGGGCGAGTCCGGATCGCTGCCGGCGCGCGCGGCGCAAACGCGGCACTCCGCCGCCGCTCTCCCCTTCCCGGCGCCGGCCGCGCGCCGGCCGTCGATGTACTGCTGGTACGCGTACGAGAGGAAACCCCAGACGGCCATGAGCATGGATACGGCCTTGATCCCGGTCATCCTGTCCCCGAACAGCGCGACGGCGAACACCGGCACCAGCGGCAGCGACAGCGTGCCCGTCACGTTGGCGAACAGCGACGACACCCTCACGATCAGCCGCAGCGAGCCCACCGCCATCACCTGCCACGACACCGCCGTCCCGACCAGCGTCGCCACGTACCTCGCCCTCCCGTCCTTGAACGCCGCCATCTCCGCCGGTATCGTCCTCCAGTCCCCCGACGCGAGCAGCCCCACCGCCGACACCGTCGACGCCACCACGTTGGTCCACAGCTGCGCGCGCAGAACCCACCGGAGCGTCCGCGTCCGGACCACCTTCTCGAAGGTGGCCTCGAACAGCGACAGGATGAGCGCGAACACGGCGGAGGCGGCGAGCGTCAGGGCGAACCCGGCGGGGTACTTGCCCCTCGGCACGCTGCTGGCGGTCTCGTCGGAGGAGGCCCCGATGCCGAGCAGCGCCGCCGAGAAGGTGAGCACGACGACGGAGTTGGCGATCAGCACCGTGAACCGCTGCGCGTTGATGAGCCTGGAGGTGACGGAGTTGAAGCCGAGCTGCGTCGCGGCCACGAGCGAGAAGGTGGACACCGGCAGGTACTGCAGCGCGTACGAGTACATCAGGTTGTCGAAGCCGATGATGATCCCGAGGCCGACGTAGATGGGCGCCATCTTTGCCGCCGCCGGCCTGGGCTCGTCGGCGGCGGGCGCCGGCGTGAAGAGGAGAAGGATGGCGAGCAGCGGCGAGCCGGCGGACTGCGTGAGCGTGGCCATCCACTTGCTGTTGCCGCCGGAGTTGTAGTACAGGCGGCCGAGGAGGGTGGCCACGGTCTGGCCGCAGAGCACCATGAACATGTCCGCCGCCACCGACAGCCACCACCGGACGCCGCCTCTCGGTGACCCACCACGCACGGCGGCGGCTTTTGGTGCAGAGCCGTCCTCGCCATGGTCAGACTCTTGTTCTGGCATAAGTTTGCAAACAGAAGACATGGCTGTTTAGTGTCACCGTCATCAGTAAGCTTACTTCTCAAACACAAAATGTAAGCAACGGAAAAGATCAACTTTATCATTTCTCATCTGATAGTTCTCCATTTTTTGAAAGAATATTTGTAAAAAAAAAGGTACAAATATCACAAGGAACTGGAGTGACGATCTAGTTTTAAGGGATCGTGGATAAAATAAGGGAAATTTAGGGGGAAACAAAACAAAAGGTTACATGTAAAATAAGAAAACGGTTTTGCTAAAAAAATACGACATCATATACTATTTGATTTCAGCCACTTTTTTCAATGTAATTGCTACCTCTCTGAATCTCATATGTCTCCTCTTTTAAGTTGATTTTTATATACTACTTTTAAATAGCGTGTGTACTGCGAAAAAAATACCTTATAAGTTTCAAAGTAAATACTTCCGCCATTCTAAATTGATCATCATATATATTTATACACCAAGACCAATAATAATTTAAATCGCATCAATCAAGACAACATGCACACATTCTTCCACAATGTATACATCAATTAAAACAATATGCCAATTACGCCCTAGCATGCACACATTCTCTCATGTTATATTAATCGTATTCCGATAAAATTTGTGTCCATACAGTTATATCATGCAGTTATATAATGATCAATTTAAGAAATTTTGGATTTTGTTCTATGATGATCAATTTGAGAAGTAGAGAATATGTCATTTACGTATATAAAAAATATTCCTCTGTGTGTTTTTTTGTCTTTTTGTTTTTCTTTGCAAAATACAACGCGATGGGGCCTGTGGACCATGCCTTATGTGTTGTTGCTAAGCCTGCTTACGTCTACTCTGGTCTTACTTGTGTTGAATTCAATGACACTAGTCACACTACTATATGATGAAGATAAGACTAAGAGTGCCCTCAAAAAAAAAATAATAAGAGGGCCCATGCATGGAGAAGTGATGTTTCCCACTTTCTCTATATATTTTTTATTTATTCCTCAGTGGCGGAGCCAGGATTTGAAAGTTGGGTATTCCCGTCTAACAAAAAAATTCATAGTAAAAAAAATCAATGGTTCACAGTATGTCAATACCGATAATCTAAGAAATAAAATTACAAATTATTACATGGTACCTCTAATTTTCTATTTCGGTTCCTTCGTGGCTTGGAAGAGTAGCTTTAATTCTGCGTTCCTTCATGGCTTGAAAGCGGTTTATAATATCACACTCCTTGACTTTCAAAAACATCTCACGCTCAATAAATGTGACCAAGCAATCATTCAAGTATTGATCCCCCATCCTGTTTCTCAATTTATTCTTCACATAATTCATGGCAGAAAATATTCTTTCAACACTAGCTGTTGCTACTGGAAGTACCAGAACCAATTTGAGAAGCTTGTAAACAATCTCATGTCTATTGTGCAATTTTGTTTCAACAATCATAATGGAAAGATTAGCAAGATTTTTTACTTTTCTAAACCTTTCATCTATACGCATCTCAGTGAGGAAGAGTTTCAATGCTGATGGAAGATGGTTCATCTCTGTGCTTGAGAAATCATTAGGATAAAACCGTGCAAGCTTAATCAACTTATCTTTGTCCCAACTAGCAAAGTTATCTATAGGACTAAATGCAGCCATACAAAGGAGCAAATCTGTGTTTACCTCATCAAACCGTTCATTAAGCTCTTGTAGTTGTCTATCAATGACACTTAGAAACATGTCAACATGGAAGCGATGCATATTCTTGATTTTAATAAAGAACCTCCTATCTCTTCCAACCGGCCGATAGAAAGAGTCCATATCAGGAATCTTGATCTTATGCTTCACACAAAAAGATTGCACTTCTTGAAGAAAATCATCCCATCCAGGATCCTCGCGTAATTGCTGCAATTGAAACTTTGTCAATAAAATCAGTCCTACTGCATTAACAATGTCTTGATCCCTCTTCTGCAAAGCATGATTCAAGTCAGATGTGAACCCAAGTACTGTTTGCATCAAGTGTGCCATAAAAACAAACTCAAATGATTGGAATATTGTCAACACTGTTTGTGCATTTGCACATTCTGCACCAAAAGAGCGATCCTTGCCAACCATTATAAGAACTTTTTGAATTGAAGGATACAAAGATAGGACATGCATAACAGTTTTATAGTGAGATCCCCAACGAGTATCTGCTGGCCTGCCCAAACCCATTTCTTGATTCAAACCCTTTCCAGTTTCAATGTCACCCAAATCTAGTTCTTCTACAATTCTTTGAGCTTGTGCAACTCTAAGCATTTCTGTCTTCTTACAAGAATTCCCAAGAAGATTTAACAAAAATCTAAGTTGCTCAAAGAACCACACACAATCTGGGTTTTCCTTAGCAACAGCCACAAGTGTTAATTGGAGTTGATGTGCAAAGCAATGGACATAATAGGCAGAAGGGCACTCATCCATAATCAATTTCTTTAGTCCATTAGCATGACCCTTCATGTTACTAGCACCGTCATAGCCTTGCCCACGGACCTTAGACAAGCTCAAGGAATGCTCCATAAGCAATGATTCAATTGCAGCTTTAAGTGTCAAGGAAGTAGTATTTTCAACATGAACAACACCAAGGAACCTCTCAACTACCCTTCCTTTTTTATCAACATATCTCAAACAAAGAGCCAACTGTTCTTTTTGGTACACATCACTAGATTCATCGGCAAGTATTGCAAAATATTCATCACCAAGGTCTTCCATGATAAGCTTAGTAGTTTCTTTGGCACAACAATTAGCTATCTGTTTTTGTATTTCGGGAGCAGTCAACTTACAATTCTTTGGAGCATTATTCAAAACCACCTTACCAACTTCTTCAAAGTTTTCTGCTAGCATACTCAACATCTCAAGGAAATTTCCTTTATTAAGTGACTTTTCACTTTCATAATGTCCACGGGCAGCCAAACCTTGCCTTAAAAGAAACTTCAAGCACTTCATTGAATAGGTTAAACGAGCCATATATCTAGCCTTGTCTTGTTCATTGGTGGCAGCAAAGCTCTCAACAATATTTGTTTTAGGTGCAAGGAAGTGATTGTATTTATCTTGTGCCACATTGTGAAAGCTAGTCATACCACCAACATGTTTTGCAATCCTTTTTCTCATGTGCCAATTCCTAAATCCCCTATTTACAAATGCATCTCCACCAGAATTATTAATTTTATGCTTGAATAAGTAACAAATAAAACAGAATGCAGCATCTTGTTCCACACTATATTCAAGCCATTTAAATTCGTCATACCAACTAGGAAGGAAGCGCCGAGGCTTACCTCCAATTTTCCTTATAGGAAAATTGTGGCTGCGTGGTTGGCATGGCCCTAATGCAATATATCCCCTTATCACAGAATTCCGTTCATTGACATCATAATTTTTGATTGCAATTCGCCTTCCAGGATCATGACAAAGTAAATCAATGTCATAAATAGCTTCATCACTTGAGTCATACTCTGTCTCTTCATCATCACCATCTCTGATGGGAGACCAATCTCTGATAGGAGACCAAGTGGAAGGTTGCTCCTGCTGTGTCACTGCTGTTGCTATGTCTGGATCATTGCTAGCTACCTCTGTTTCAGGTTCTGTCACATCTCTTGCTGCATCACTGGCTGCTACCTCAGGCACAACCTCAACTGCAGTAATCTGAATCTGAACTGGACTCTCATTTGCATCTGTAATCGGCTGAACAGAAGGAACAGCAACTTCACTGTCAATTCTAACTGGTTGTGTTGTTGATCCAGAACCAGAACCTAACCCTACCTTCCTAGACTTTGAATGTCTATCCCACAAAGTCTTCAAATCAATCGATTTCTTCTTCATTTTGAGAGTTCTTCAATCTACAGAACTACAAAAGTACAGGAAAAAGAAACTACTCAGAGACTAAGGTAAAAAAACATCAGACATGGACACATAGTGAGTGGATTTAGGACTGATTGAATCTTGAACTCTTGATTTGTCACCTGAAATTGCGCCTGCCGCAGTGCCGCTGGGCGCTGTCCCGCTGAGCTGCAGCTGTTGGCCGGCCGCCGCCGCGCCCCTGCCCCTCGGCCTCGTGGCCTCGCTCCCGCCGTCACCGGTCGCCCGTCGGTTGCCGTCTCGCGGCTTCGCCGCGCCGCCGCCGAATGCCTCGCCACGGCGTCGCGCCGCTGCCGAATGCCTCGCCGCGCCACCGCTGGTCTAGCTCCCTGCTCCCGTCGCCGGTCGCCGGACGCCTTGCCGCTTCCGCCGGTCGCCGCGCCGCCGCGCCGCCGCCGAACGCCGCCACCTAGGGTTTGGAATCAAATGGGGAATTGGGGAGCGGGCGAGCAGCGCATTTGCGCGTGAGGGTGAGGCGTGAGCCGAGCGAGGGACTCTGGAGGAGTGGGGACAACTAATATGTGTATATGTGTTATGTGTATATACTGAAGTATAGTTGTTTTTTGATAAAAAAAGTTGGGTATTCCTGGGAATACATAGGCATCACTGTAGCTCCGCCCCTGTTATTCCTCTAATGGTTGCTACTAGTATTTCTCTATTTGGAAACTGAAAAACTATTTTCTATTTCTATTGAGCACTCCTTGTACGCGGTTACCTCGCCCAAGTTTGAAGAAACTCCTAAAATAAATCCCAACAAGAAGAAGAACAAGAGCGATGATCCCAACAGCTCTGTCTTGCTGGCTCAGGACGGCTGCCAGCGAGCCAGAGCAAGAACAAACTAGGCTGGACATTTCAGACGCACATACCATCTAGGTTACCATGCGCCAGAACTCGATCCTTGGAAACAGCTCCTAAGCTGGACATTTCAGACGCACATACCGTCTTTCTCGTCCATTTCACTCGCAAAACTCCAAACTTCATTAGAGCGGAAGCAGAAAACCACACCAACTAAACATCGAGAAAACGAGGGCAATTTGCAAAACCGAGAGCCGTTTAAAAGTTTTAAACCATTGTCACGAGATTAAGCACCAGAAAGGAAGGGTTACACGAGAGGAGACTAAAGATGGTGAGGAGCAGTGGAGGCACCTCTGATTTGGAGCTGAATTTCTTGAGCGTACGCCATATTGATAGAGGGTGTCTGCTACAGCTTCTACTTCACGTCTTCATTAGCCTTCCTAACGCAGAATGGACTCATGGCTCCCTATTGGCATATATAACGACTCGACCTAATTGTTTAATGTAGCAAAGCGACATCTACTACCAGAACGGTTGGATGATTCTCGTTCTATGCCAAAATATTGCAACTTATATCATTTAAAATTTATCACAAAATATATTAACTTCTTCTCTTTAAACAATCATAATATTCTCATTTAATTTTTTTATCTATTTTTCCAATCAATAATAACATTCCCTATTTAAATTTACCTATTATTTTTTTAAATAGTTATTAAAAATTTTAAAAACTCTTATATTTTGAAATGAAAGGAGGGGCACGTTTTCTCTTCCGTGGGTCATGGCCCATGGACCCTGTCCCCGAAAGAGGACAAAATCCGGGACTATATGGTAATTTAGTGGTGATTTAGGATATACATGTTTGAATAATCATGGCTCACGTTTTACTCGGTCGCAGTCACTCAGACCCATCATGCATCATTTGATCCTTTTTCGCTGTCTACTACCTCTGTCTAAAAAAAGACGAATCCTGGTTTCCGTACCGAACGTTTTCATCTTATTTGAACAAATTATAAAAAAAAATTAAAAAGACAAGTCGCGCATAAAATATTAATCATGTTTTATCATCTAGCAACAATGAAAATACGAATTATAAAAAAAATTTCATATAAGACAGACAATCAAAATTAGACATGAAAACCCAGGGTTTTCTTTTTTTTTTTTAGGGAGGGAGTATGATTGAGGCGAATTCTTGCATAGGACCCGGGAAGGCCGGGATGCAAGAAAAACTAGGCACTTGGTGATGCAGCAGTGCAGCACAGAGTATGCTACTCGTAGTATTCTTCTGTGCTGCATCACTCGATTAATTATCAGTTCTGGTAACATGTTTTTCTACTCACATAACCAGCCATGTGCAGTGCAGCAGTGCTGACGGTCCATGCCGGGACATGGAGGACCGTCTGAGATAGATATATAATATCCCGGCATTTGCTCAAAAAGAGCTACAGCCAATTATTACAAAGTTCCACTCCAGAAGAGAGTGTAGTTCAAGACAAGTTGAACACATCAAACAGAAAAATAGAGGACCCAAACTAAGAAAAGCAAAACAAAAAGTGGAGCTAGAAGGCCTCGTCAAAGCCTAGGACTGAAGTTCGAAGCCAATGCATAGACCCTTGACAATCCTTGCACGAAGAGGTTTCTCCAAAGCGGTGCCCCCAAGGAGGACGCGACGTGGATCGCCGCCACCGCTCGTTCGGAAGGAAGCAAGGTTTTCACCCGGAGAATATGGTTAGGAAAGGAGATGGGTAATCTAACACAACGCCTCCAAGGAGGAGAACGGCGACGGGCGTCGCCGTCGTCAGCTGGCCAAACGGCTCGGCAAGGCTTTCGCTCGCGATTCCCTGTCCAAACCCACACCACCAATCCGCACAAGAAGGATCTTCGTTGGTCAACAACATTGTCCCTTCAGAAATTCGGCCAAGGCCACCGCCCACAGTTCTCGATGGTGCGCCCGCACCCGGACTCCTCCTTCCTTGCCTCCACATGCCGCTGCCGACGACGACACACCGTCAGCCCCGGATGATGGCCTTGCACCACCGTCGACAGCCACCACTGCCAGCCACCATCGCCACCGCCACCGCCACCCCCGTCCAGCCGCCACCGTCAGCCACCACCGTCCAACTGCCACCGTCAGCCACCACCGTCCAGCCGCCACCGTCGCCAGCCGCCAGCCGTCCAGACCGGCCGGGGTGGCATAGACCTGAAGGTGCAACGCGCAGTGCGGGTCGCCGGCGCCATGGAGGAAGGCGTCACGGGCACGGCGTACAATTGATGGGCGCCGCGCCCTCCTCGTGGTGGCGAGGTTCTTGACGAGGGCCGGCGTCGCGGCACACGCCGTAGTCCGCCGCCTTCGTCGCCGCCACATCCGCCACCATCGCTGTCGCCAGCCACCCCCCTGCCAGGTCCGTGGAGCGGCGCCGTCATCGACCGAGCCCGTCGCCGGTCACCCCGGCCAAGCGGGGCGACCGGATCTGGCGCCTGCCCGTCGTCGGAGCCGCCGACCTTTGCCCCCCCCCCACCTTCGCACGGGCGCCTCCCGCGCCGCTGCCGCGGCCGCCGCCTCCGTGCACTCCGCCGCCGACCCGCGCGTCCCAGCCCAGATCCGGCCAAGGGGCCAGATCCAAACCCAACGGCGCCGGATTTGGCCGTCATCGCCGGGGCCGCGCTCTCGCTCTCTGGTGTCGTCGGTGCCCCAACCGGCTGACCGGGAGTGAGGGAGAAGGGAGCCCCGCCGTCGCCGTCTTCGCAGCCGCCCGGCTTTGCCGGCGGCTGTTCGGGTGGCGGCGAGGTGGGGGAGAGGAGGAGAGTGAGGAGGCGACGGCGAGGTTTTGCCGCCCGCGTCGCCCTGGAGCGGGGCGACCAGGCGTCCTTGGAAATATTCGTGACCGGAGCAGTATCATATTGGGACATTGAACGAAGGCTGTTTTTGGATCCAAACTCCAGTCCTTTCCATCACATTAACCTGATACACACACAACTTTTCAGTCACATCATCTCTAATTTCAACCAAAATCCAAATTTTGCGCTGAAATAAACACAGCCGAACTCAACAAGTAAGAAATCGACAACGAGTACGAGAGCAGACGACGGATCGCCCGCATAACTTTGAGCCGTGCCCCGGGGCTGCAGATAGATATTTCC
Source organism: Oryza sativa Japonica Group (assembly GCF_034140825.1). Lineage (NCBI taxonomy): Eukaryota > Viridiplantae > Streptophyta > Magnoliopsida > Poales > Poaceae > Oryza > Oryza sativa. Next base: position 30,169,835 of record NC_089038.1, on the reverse strand, counting down.
CCCAACCATGAAACAGACGTTCTTCCAATTTGCATCATGATGTCGATAAAGACTACTGTACCAGTGTGACATTTCTACGTCAGGTTCATGATACCTGTAGCGATCAGATACGAAAAAGAGGCAGTTTGACAAGTTCATCTCCCCCCTGTTGCAGCTAGTAGGACGGACCAAGTTACCATACACGCCATCTTACATGAGATTCAGTGAAGATCCAAAAGTAAAGCTAGTAGCAGTACAGTTTTTGCCTGTCAGTATCGTTTGCACGCCGAGCACGAGCAGTGCTGCTGCTGGCACCAATCGTAATCGGTCGCATTCGCGTTAGGCGGAATATTACACTGAGGCCGTGTTTTGGCTGTGTGTTTAGTTCACACTGAAGTTTAGAAGTTTAGTTGAAATTAGTACGATGTGATAAAAAAGTTGTGTATGAAATATTCGATGTGATGGAAAGTTGAAAGTTTGGAAAAAAAAAACTTTAGAACTAAACAGGGCCAATTTGTTGCGACATTTTTCTTCAAACTTCAAACTTTTCCATCACATCGAAACTTTCCTACACACAAACTTTCAACTTTTCCGTCACATCGTTCTAATTTCAACCAAACTTTTAATTTTAACGTGAACTAAACACACCCTGAGATCTGGGTTTATCTCTTGGCTTAAGGAAGCAAAATTCTGGGTATATTCGACCAATCCTATGGACCATGGACGTTTTGATTGCTAATGTCAAGTCGGCAACATCAGTCGTTCAAATCTAGACAGATTTCCCGCTGTAATCCCTTAAGATTTCATCTGTCGTCACACGGTGAAACTAATGAAAAACAGTCTTTACCTGAGATGACCCTCTACTGTCAGAAAGTATTGACAACTACAGTGTCGTTTCAGAAACTGATGAAGACGGGGATCTTCCTCGATGCTGTAATGTTTTTGAGCAAAAAGCGATTATCGAGTTCCTGTTATTCTGCAGTTACTCTGATTGACCCCGTTATTCCAGGGAAGATAAGACCAGTATTCCAAATTTCCAATTGATTCCGTGAAAAAAAAGAGATCAAGTACAGTAAAATTCACTCTGGGTATCACTATCAGGCGTATCAGGCTTCAGAGTTTTGCTTCTGAAGTTTGTGTGACGTCAGCTGACCCAGCTGTGTTCTTGCTCTTGGCGTCATCGAGGTAGTGCTGGTAAACGTAGGACAAGAATCCCCAGATGCCAATGAGCATGGCTATCACTTTGGCACCGTCCATCCGGTCGCCGAGGAAGATCACCGCCATGATCGGCGACAGCGGCATCCCCACCGTGCTGATCACGTTCGTGAACAGCGACGACACCGTCGCGACGAGCCCCACCATGCCCATCGTGGCGAGCTGCCACGAGATGGCCGTCCACGCCAGCGTCATCCCGTAGGCCACCTCGCCCTTCTTGTACCCGTCCATCTCCGCCGTCAGGGAGCTCCACTCGCCGGAGATGAACAGCCCGGCCACCGACACGCACGACGCGGCGGCGTTGCTCCAGAGCTGCAGCTCCAGCACGGCGTGTGCCGCGTTGCTCCTGAGCACCGTGTCGAACGTGAGCTGCATCAGGGACAGGATCAGGGCGAACGCCGCCGACGCCGACAGCGCCAGGACGAACCCCAGCGCGAACTTGCCCTCCGGGACGCTGCTGTTGGTCTCCTCCGAGGAGTGGCTCACGCCGACGAGCGCGGCGGAGAAGGTGAGCAGCACGACGGAGTTGAGCACGAGCGCGGTGAACCTCTCCTTGTTGAGGAAGTAGGAGAAGACGGCGTTGAAGCAGAGCTGGGTGGCGCAGACGAGGGAGTACGTCGACAGCGGCAGGTAGAGGAGCGCGTAGGAGTACATCAGGTTGTCGCCGGCGAGGAGGACGCCAAGGCCGGCGTAGATGGCAGCGATCTTGAGCAGCGGCGGACGTGCCACCGGGGAGGCCTCTGGCCGCCGGAAGTAGAGCAGCAGTGGGACGGCGAGCGGCGCGCCGCAGGACTGCACCACCGTCGCCAGCCACAAGCTGCCGCCGCCCTGGTCGTAGTAAATCCGGCCGAGGAGCGTGGCCACGCTCTGCCCGCCGAGGACGAACACGATGTTGGCAAGGACCACCGCCCACCACCGCAGCCGCTGGCTGGACACAGGCGGCAGCGGCGCCGCCGCCGCCGCCGCCGCCGCAGTTCCATCTGCTCGAGACGTGCTCTTGTCAGACTCTGCTACCACGTCTTCTTGGCCTCGGACACCTGCACATACGAATCATCCGTCTCATCAGTATAAAAACTGGACTAGTTTCGATCGATCTCACATCACATCTCAATTCGAAACTGTGATCGATTTGGCAGTTCATGACCGAGAGAGACCTGTAATCTGCAGCTGAATTTCAGTAGCATCGCTCATTGTGAGGTTCAGAAAAAGGATAAACAACAAGATGGGCCTAGTGCTCGTCATCCACTCGTCCAGCAGCAGCGGAAGGCTGAAACTTGCCAACTTGGAGTCGTCATCAATCAATGAAACGATAAAAAGATAAAAGGGTTGATAGGGCATGCGCAAGGGGCTAATTTTGCCGTCAAACGTTTCAAAACTACTCCGGCGAGTCAATGTTTATGTCCTGCCTCTTGGAAAATTCAATGCGTGCGATGCCAAAATTTCCAAGTGAGGACAACGTCGATCGCTGCATCCAGACGGAATCAATCTTATCTCCAATTTGACAAAAGAGTACAAAGATTGCCAATTATTGTTCTTCACCCAAGATTCTGCGGAAGTGTCAGATTCAGATGTAGTTTAATCAGATACTAATTGTTTTCCACAACTGAAATAGAAGTAGTACCAAATTATTCGTGTCCATCAGCCACCAGGATCAACCTGACATAAGACAGGACGAAGCAAATAAAGAGTTCTTTACTAGTCTAGTACTACTATTTCTATTCTTTCGTGATATACAATTATGCGTCATACCCTTACACAAACGCACATGAAGAAAAGAACAAGAAAACTACTAGTAATCCAGCAAAATTGTACATCTGAACACGTTGGCAACACAAAAAAACAAAGTACGTACTAGTTTTTATCTGACGAACAACCTGCAACATAACATAAGTAACGAACATCTAGTACCTCGCAGCCAACAAAACTAGCTAAGATTATTGGCGGAGAGCAATCAATCTCTACCACGATAATATCACTGTGGCCACCTAATCTGATCACCCCTGCGCACTATCACCCGATGAAGCCTTCTTCGCTTTCTTGCCATCTAGATAGTGCTGAAACAGATACGAAATAAATCCCCAAATTGCAATCAGCATGGCCACGATCTTCACCCCGTTCATCCTGTCGTGGAACACCACCACCGCGAAGAACGGGATGACCGGCAGTGACACCGTGCTGATCACGTTGGAGAAGAGCGCCGACACCTCGAAGATGAGGCCGAGCACCCCGATGTTGGCCACCTGCCACGACACGGCCGCCCACAGCAGCGTCATCAGGTAGGAGAACTGCCCCGACCTGAACGCGTTCATCTCCCCCCTCAGCGACCTCCACTCGCCGCTCGCGAACAGCCCGACCACCGACGCGGCCGTCGCCACGAGCGCCGTGTAGATCTGCATGTTGAGGACGGCTGAGAAGGTGTGCTTCTTGATGATGGTCTCGAAGGTGAGCTGCATCAGCGCGAGGATCAGCGAGTAGGTGCACGACGCCCCCAGCGTCAGCACGAAACCGAGCAGATACTTCCCTCCCGAGACGCCGGTGACCCCCTGAGACTCCTTGCTGACTCCGATGAGCGAAGCGGACATGGTGAGCAGCACGACGGAGTTGAATATCAGAGGAGTGACCTTCTGGGAGTTGAGCACGTATGAGAAGACGACATTGAACGCGAGCTGGCTGGCACAGATGAGCGAGTAGGTCGAAGCGGGGAGGTACTTGAGGCCACCAGTGTACATCATGTCGTCGGCGGCGATGATGAGGCCCAGGACGATGTATATCACGGCGAGCTTGGCCATGGGAGTGTTGGTGCAGGAGGACGGTGACTTCGAGGGGAAGAAGAAGAGGGTGAAGAACAGTATCGGGAAGCCGGCCGTCCGCACGAACGCCGATATCCACTTGCTGCGGCCGCCTTGGGTGTAGTAGTATCTGCCCAGCAGTGTCGCCGATGTCTGACCGGCGATGAGGAAGAAGACGTCCACTGCCACCATCGCCCACCATCGAAATGGCTTGCCTGCTGGTGTTTCCGGAGCTGCTGCAGCTTCAGCCTTGGATGGAGCTGTGATTTGTAATGAAGATGGTAGAAAGTTAGTACCAAACGTAACAGGTAAAATTTTTTTAATGATGCTTTACATTTCATCAGTGGGTGAAAGTTTCTGAACACGATGCAATAGAGGTCCATGTAAGAGCAACAGAGTTTAAGTGTAACAAATCGTACTCACAAAGGCTAAAAACAGATCATCCCTAAAAATTTCCCCAATGTACCAACGGAATGATCAATTCGCACGAGTGTTCACGGATAATCCAGCACAGGTGCTTCCCAGGTGCACAGCACGATTGGAACGCAAAAGCATAGCCCGCTTCTCATGTTTTTTTTTCACCCTAACCCTTCATGCAATAAGATGAAATGGAAACATAACAGCGACCAGAGCGGACCAGACTGAGACTGACCTGGGATCGGTATCTGGACCTCGGCGTTGTTCGCGGCACCGCTACTGTTGTTGCCGCCGGCGTTACTGTCCGCCATTTTTTTATTCGAGGAACTGCCACCCTGTGAGATCCAGGACAGGAGGAGGAAGAAGACGAGGAGGAGGAGGAGGCGAGAGGAGCGCAGGGTGTGGTGGCAAAGGAGAATTGCGGGGGCTCATGTTTCGCGGTGGAGAGAACAAGAGGGCATGCATGGGGGCTGGGCATGCAGAGGTGTTGGAGAGGGAGGGGCCGGAGACCAGCGGGAGAAGAAGAACCGGTCCGCCCGTTCGTTTCACCGCCGCGGCCGCGCTCGTGTCGTCGTCGCGCGCTTCGGGGAGTTTTTCCTTTTCCGCTTTGCAGCGGTATGCAGATGCAGAGTTTTGCGGGTTTCCACGGTTTCCGGGTTAAAGCGCGATACACGACGAACGTTTACGTGCCGCAGCGGGGCCTTCCGCGCGCACCGCGATAGCGGAAAGTTGTACTTCAAGCGGCCGATACAGAAGAGAAGGTTTTGTGCACGTTGACGTCGTCCACATTTGTCTCGTCTTACTGTGCATGGGCCGAATCTTTAGCTTTCCACGACGGGTGGGCCAAAATCCACTTTTCAGTATGACCTGGGCCATAGGCTGACAATACTTGGTAGGAAAAAAAAGTCTATTTTACTATTCCATTAACCAATGAAATAGTTCGGAAAATAAAATGGTTTTTTTTTTCCTTTGGTGGTTTGGTGCATAGTTTTGGTCACACTAAGATGCCTAAATTTCGGTCGTTTCTAATGGCCAATACCACTTCATGATTCGTGCTGTCATACTAGAGATACCATCTCTCCTCGCAAAGCTTGGATAAAACCCTTGCGCCACTGCCCACCCATCCTCACCCACTTGCCCCCCTTTGCATGGCTTGCGCTATCTAGATGCTAACCAGCCCAGCTCAATCGTCCTCCTCCCTTTCACCCCCTTTCTCTCCCTTCGCTTCTCCTCTCTAAGCCTAAGCGGCGGCCAGGCGCCCTTGCCGCCCTTGCCTTGCCCTTTTTTTTTTTTTGTCTTCAGCGGCCCCTAGCATTGGAGATGCTACCATTGCCTCTATCTCCTAACTACTCTAGATCCCATGTCCATACCATCAATCTCATGGCTATGATGCCAACACCGCCTCGTCGCACGTCATATATGTCACCACAGGTTTACCATCTCCCTGCTCCTTAGTCATTTCTCTAAGCTCGAAAAACTGCATCTTTCCCTCACCTTAATTCTTCTCCCACCCGTATCCTAATCCAAATATCTATCATCGTCAACACCGAAAAAGTGGAAGAGCTTGCTGTTGTTGTCGCTAAGTACTACAGGCATCTAACTACAAACCCAAAGATATCGCATTGGACTAATGGTGAGGTAGATAGAGTAGAGAAGAGTGAAGAGAGAAAGTACCACCTCTCATGGAAGAAACAACTCCTACATAAACTTCAATAAAAATGTGGAAATACATATTACCTCTTACTATTATATGGTATGCATGAAATTAGCTATAAAACTTGCTCCAAGTATTCAACAAATCTTCATCCCTTATCCCTCTCCCCCGGGAACGAAAAGGATTTGGATTCCTTTTTTTTTGAAGGGAGATTTGGATTCCTTTTGGGAATTTAGCCCAATTCGTGCATACAGGTCGGCCCAGGTAAGGCAAGCAGAAAGCCCAACAAATTGCATCACCAAAGCTCGCGCCGCCGCTGGCTCGGAGCCTCGGACGCCGTCACGTCGTGATCCGTGGAGACGTGCATGACGTTTACAGGGCGAGGTAGCTGCCAATCTCCGTTGGAACGGCCCAGCAGATTGTTGTTTTTTAAGCAAAGATGCCGGCCGATTATATCTTAGCTGAAATGCAATAATTTCTTCACAAGATATGCCGTAAATTAAGTGTGCGTTCCACTGGGAAAAAAACAACAATCGTACGTGCATCTCATGGCTAATGGCCGGATCGGTCTCAGAATAGGTGCACAAGGAATCCAACCAGTTTCTTCCAAAAATGGAAAATTATATGACAACGGAATTAGTGAGAAAATGTAATTTTGTCCTGTGATTTTCCAGAGTAATTAATTTATTACGCAAAGGATTTATAGGATTACAGACGCTGTAACTCTTGTGACGTCATCCTAGCTCGGCGGCGATAAGGCCGATGTGACACCGAGAGCGATGGCCGACTCTTTGCTGAACTCCTCGTCCTCGGCGACCAGCGGCGAGGCCAGGCCGAGCTCGCGGAACCCGTCCTCGCACGTGTCGGGGGTGTCCAGCGCGGCGCTGAGCACGGTCACCGCGTCCCGCAGGCCGTCGGCGCTGCGCGACGCGATGCCCTTGGCCGCCTCGTCGAGGCTGTCCACGGCGGAGTCGTACACCTCCCCGCACGCGCTCAGGCAATCTTTCCTCCTCTTGTCGCGCTCCAGGTCCTGCAGGTCCGCGATGCGCTTGGCGGTGCCCCTGGCCGTCGCCGCGCTGATCTTCACGGCGATGGCGGCGAGGCCGTACCTGTCCGCGGTGGCGCTGCCCTCGTCGGACTGGAAGAACCTGACGCAGTAGGCGTAGCCGATGTCCGCGTGGCTAGCCGCGAACGACGTGCAGGCGTCGTCCACGAGGGAGGCTCTGGACGTCGTGGAGGAGGTGAGCAGGAGGAGCAAGGAGAAGACGATGAGAGGAGAGAACGATCGCACAAGCTTCATGGTCGTCATGGCTTTTCTTGTCCTGGTGCCGCTTGGTTACTTGTTTGGTGTGTTTTTTCGTGGTAGAACCAACAACTTTATACTAGCAGGTATCGTCATCTTAATCTCTGAACAATAAAAGAGGATCCAGCTGTTGATTGCACTGGAATCATTACGAGATATTACACCATTCATTCATTCATTCAAGAGGATTTCCTGGATGACGCCTGCTGAAACGTTGGCGGGTGTCTCGCAGTCTCTTCACGCCTGCCGCGAGTCTCGGGATCCAGGAACCAGGATCGCTCTTCTTCAGAAATTAGGATCAGCCACCTGCTGACAGGGTCCCTGTTCCTTTCGAGCCAAATCTAATCTATATAGTTTCATGTCATGACGAAATGTTTAGACACCACATGTCGAACTGCCAGAGTCTTAATCGGGGGAAGTTCCAAAAGGTCCCTTTACAAATTCATGGTCGAAATTCGAAAATCTCTTATTACGAAACAGAGTCTGCTTAATAATCGTGAAATAAGAGAATAACTGATAGTTGCCACCTGGGCCTTAAATTCCGTTGTCCGGATGTTTGCAGTTTGGAGAGGTGAATTTGGCGTGGGCAGTGGGCTGGAAGGCCCGTAACAGATATGATGTAGATACACAAATCTTGCAAACGCCAACAGTGGTGATAGATACTATCTCAAGAGAAGGATACGTTTATTTTTAGTTCCTTCCGTTTCTAGTAAAATAAGTTAATTTTGGAGTAATCATTGCATTGAAGTTTGTGAAAGTATTTGTTTGATATATGCATTGGAAGTGGATAAAATAAGAAATAATTGCATTGATATTTAATAAATTAGAGTTATTTTAGTCTATCTCAAGTGCAAAGTATTTTAGTCTTCTTAGTTTGATAAAATAGTTTGTATTTTAGTCCACTTTTTAGTTTGTATTTGTATTAATCTATCTCAAAAATAGACTTATTTTGGTGTAGAGGTAGCATATCACTATATTTCAAGTGCTTGTTGGCTGTTATACTTTGCATCGAAAGTACTACTAACATTGTTGACGCTTTTTTTTTTTTTTGCCAAACACACTCAACTGATGATTTACGGTATAATTAACGGAGTAGTTAAAATCAATAGATCAAATTAGCTAGCGGAGCATATTTTAAGATTAATCCACTTTTATCAAATCACACAATTTATTAATTTATAAGTAAATTAGCAAAGATAACTATTCTACTTATGCGACGATGAATGACTATTTTCTAAACAAAGTAGCAAAGGGTGACTTCATCTTTTTTTTTTCAAAAGCATAACCGGTTTTCAACGCAAAACTCGGCCATAAAAATGAAATAGAAAATAAACAAAGATAATAGTAACAGGAAAACAATAGATTGATAATTGCCATGTTTATTCATCTACATTGTTTGGCTTACAAAATCTGAGAGTAAAAACACACATTCACTGATCACTCGGTGGTGATATCGCCTCTATCAATGCGAGAGCAATGGACGCACTCTGTCTAAACTCGGCGTACTCCGCAACCAGCGGCAGGGTCTCCTTGTTCCCACGGAACCTGCCCTCGCAACCATCCGCGACATACCGCGCGACGTCGGGCGTTGGCGGCGACGCCGCCGCATGCTGCGCGCCGCCGTCCACCAGGGCGGCGGCTTTCGCCTCGTTGCCGAGAACGGCCAGCATGTAGGCGTACAGGTCGGAGCTTATGCGGAGGCACTCCTGCATCTTCTCCTCCTTGTGCGAGGATCGCAGGGCGGCGATGCGCTTGGCGGTGCCCTCGGCGGCCGCCTCGGTGATCCTCACGGCGATGGCGGCGAGGCCGTGCGTGTCGGCGGTGGCGCTCTCCTTGCTGGCCTGGAAGAACCTGACGCAGTAGGGGTAGTCGATGGCCGTGTGGTTACCGGCGAGCGACTTGCAGGTTTCCTCCAAGATGGAGGCGTCGGATGTGGAGGCGGCGAGTAGGAGGAGCAGGGTGAAGACGAGAGGAGAGAGTGCCCTCAGAAAAGCCATGGTGTTCTTGCTTCAGTCCTCACCTTTGTTTGCTGTGCTCGATTGTTTGGTGTGTGTTTTGTGATCTAGCCAAGGAGTGCATGAATATATAGATGGTGTGGGTAGGAGTGTGTGTGCACACTATTGGCTTCACCACAATAAATGAAGTACGTGTATATATGTTTTGCTTAATTTAATGCTTCTAAATCTCTTTACAGAAAAAAAGACAATAAATACATAAACATGGATATGTCATTATCGGATTCCCAAACATTAATGGGAGTGGAAGCTACAAAATTTGGGATTAGACTGATGCATAAATCCCTATGCCTGTATTTTTCACCTTTTCCTCTTATAGGTCTTTGATTTATTTTTGTACCCTCGAAAAGAGAAATTAGGCATGTACAATTAAAAATACAACGATACATAGGGTGCTTTATAAAACTCCTTTTGAAAAATATAATTGAAAATACAACGATACATGATATGCTTGAAATACATTAAATGAAGAAAATTATGGATCCAACCATTTTTTATTCCAAAAATGGTAACTAACAAATGGAAGCTCAAATATTTATTTTTTATTTTAATATATATTTTAAATTACAGGAATATATTTTTCGCTTCTGTAAATTTTTTTAAAAAATACTCCTTCACCGTGGGAGTGTTTTTTTAGGGATTTGCTTTAAAAACAGCCCTTCTAGAGGGCAGATCTGATGACGTGGCATTAGGCATGGGACATTTGCGTATAGCCCCTTATCACACTCCTAGAGAATAATTTTAAATATCCCGCCCACCTAGAGAACAAAAGTAGTCTATGCAAATTTCTCATGACCGTTATTTTTCTCGCAAGCATATATAGGCCTTAATTTCACTGTCTTTGGGTTGGGTGGCATATAAAAGTCGCCTCTAAGGAGCATGGGAAAGGCATGTACGCAATATTCAACCACCATAATCTCCATCAGAACCGCCTTTTGAGAGGCAATTTATGAAAAAAAAACTCTCCCATAGGGTGAAAGGAGTATGATGTTTGTAAATTTGTAAAAGAAAATTATATTTATGTATTTTTTGTTTAAAAAATAATAACAAAAAGCTCAGATCACCATATGGGCTACCGCCAGCACCTGAGCGATTTAGCCCACTCAGATGGGCCGTTTTCTATGGGCTTAGACTACCGTGATCCCCATGAGCGTTTAGCGGATAAGGCCCACGAGTATTATCGGGCTCTCGGCCTCGGCCGCGACCGCTGCAATCTGGCCACGCTGATGGGCCGTTGCCCATGTAGAGGGCGTATGGTTGGGTACTCGGGCTCTGTTTGGAATAAGTCCACTTTGACTCCCTTAAAAAGTAACCTGAATCTAATCCGTGACCCTCAACCGCAAAACCGGATAGAACGACTCCCTAAACTATTGAAACCGGTGCAATTTGACTTCCTTAATGGTTTTGGATGGTGGTTTCGCTGACGTGGTGCTTACGTGGCGGTGTTGATCTACTCTGGTCTTGATGTGGCGCTTAGGTGGCATTTAATTAAAAACATATATGTGGGACCCATTTGTCATAAAAAAAGTGGGGCCCACTGACATGTCATCCTCTCTCTTTCTTCTTCCTCCCCCACTTTCTCCCTTCTCTCTTTCTCTCCCTTTCCACCGTCCGCGGGGAGCACGGCTGGAGCGGCGGTGGGGCAGGGGCCGAAGTGCTGGCGGCCAGCGGGAGCTGAAGCGGCGGCGGGTTGGAGCTAATGCGGGTGGAGGCGGAGGAGAAGGAGGCGGCGACAGGAGGGGCTTGAGTGGCTGCGGCGGTGGAAACCACCCCACGCCACAGACCTCCAACGAGGCGGCTGCGGCTGCGGCTGCCTCTGACTAGCGCGCTGGATTATTCCTAGCCTCCGTCAGCTCCAGCCCACTTCCACCGCCGCTCCAGCTAGCTCCCGTGTCAGCTCCTGCCGGCCGTCACCACTCCGGCTCCCGACGGCGGGGAGGAGCCTCGACGACGGGAACAGGTCAGCGACGCCGAACCTAGTCGCCTTCTTCTGTGCCTCGCCCAGCGTCTCCAGGAACTCCTCATGCCACCGGAAGCCGCACTCCCCCATGATGGCGTGCAACGTCAAGTCGGTCAGCGTCCCGGTGATCTGCCAGCTCACGTTCAGTGCCGACAGCGGCGGCGATGGCGCCAACGAGCACACCCGCCAAAGAGTATCCCCACCGTGGTGCCGATGGAGTCCCTCACTGTACGCCCAGCCATAGAGGTCGAAGCCCCTGGGCCAAGCGCCAGGAGGAGGCCGAGCTCCATCCTCGCCTTTGGCCATGATGGTATGCATGTAGCGATGCCTGCCTTGGGACGAAGGCGAGGCATATCATCACCTTCTCGACATGATTTTTGATGAGCAGGAAGTAATCGAGCTATACAGCTATACACATCCTCTTGCTTGCTCGCCTTCTCCTATGCTGCTACATTGGTGTGTTTGTTGTACTGCTGCTCGATTCTGCCGAGGCTGACCCGTGGAGCATTGTGGGGGTTGGCCGGATTGCCAGGCTGGGTTTATGGACTGCATCCGCGGAGACTGTCACACCCCGAAGTTTTCCTCCCAAGCCAAAATTGTAATTTATAAATGACCCTAAGAAAATACCGGTGCAAATCAGGAGAAAACCCTAAGAAAGTAATGCAAATAATAATCGGATTTAACATGTGGAATTTTTTTTCTTGAGTTCTACATGTCGAAATTCATTAACTGGATTTTTAGTGGAATTTTCAGAGCTCTAGAAATAATTTTAACCAGTTAAAATTGAGCCAGCAATATTGTAATTCCAGGGAAAATACTTTTTCCTTTTTCTTTTTCTTTTCCCTCCCTTTTTCCTCCTTTTTTTTTCCGAATGGGCCGCCGGCCCATTCTCCCCTTTCCTTCCCCCTCCCCCTTGCTGGGCCGACCGCAGGCCGAGGCCCAGCCAGGCCGCCCGCCTCCCTCCTCTCCCGGGGTCGCCGACAGGTGGGGCCCACCTGTCAGGTCTTTCCCCTTCCTCCGGCCGACGCCGCGCCCGCAACCGCCGCACCCGAAACCGCCGCCGCGTCCACGTCTCCGCCTCCTCCGGGCCACGTCGGCCACGCCCGCGCGTGCGCCGCGTCTCCCGCGCCCACTCTCCTCTCTCTCCCGCTCGCGTCCGCGCCCGAGATGGCCGGGATTCGATTTTCGAATCCCGCCTCTCTCTCTTCCCCCACTCCCCCACGTCGGCCGGCGATTCCCGCCTCTCCCGGCCACGTCCGGTCCTCTCTCCCCCTATTTAAGCATCGCCGTCGTCCCCTCTCACTTTTTCCCCATTCCGCCGTACTCTCTCGAGCCTCCCATCGCTCTCACGCCGTGCGCCCATCCGCAGCCGCTGTTTCCGCTACTCCGGCCGCCGCTAGCCGCCGTTAGGGTCGCCGCCAGGCCGCGCCATCGCCGCCGTCGGGTTCGCGTGGCCGGGATCCACCCCGTCCACCTCTCCTCCGTCGAGGTTCGTCGCCGGAGCCCTCGTTCCCTCGCACTCGAGTGAGCATCACCTCTACCGCCGCCTTCGGCCATGGCTTCCGGTCGCCGTGGCTCATCTCCCTCTCAATAATCCCTCTCTCCTCCTTCCTTAGGGCACCCCGAAGCTCGTCCGCTCGCCGACGTCGTCCTCCCGTGGCTTGCCGTCGCCGTTCGCCATCGTCTTCCTCCGCGCCGGCCACCCTCGGTGAGGCATCCCCTCCCCTCTTTTCCCCTTCCTCTCCTCTTAGTGCCGCGCCGCCGCTTCAAGTCGCGCGCTGTCGCCTTCGACCGCCGCCGCCTCGCGTGCCGCCGGTCGCTGCCGTCGTCGGTCGCATGCGTCGCTGGCAACGCGTTCGCGCGCGCGTCGTCGCCGTCGCCGCGGTCGGTTGGCCGGCCTTGAGCCAATCCGAGCCGCGTGCCGCCGCCCTTTCTTTCCCTCTCCCGGGTCGCTGACCAGTGGGCCCCGCATGTCGGCGCCGCTCCTCCCCGGTCCGTGGACCCGATCCGCCGTGGACCGCCCTCTCCCGGGTCGCTGACCGGTGGGCCCCGCATGTCGGCGCCGCACTCCCTCCGTGCTGACGTCAGCCCTGGAATATATTGCGCAATAAATAGTTTAAGGTTTTTCTTGTATAGTTTTAAACACAGTAAATCTTCTAAAAATCATAACTAATTCATCCGAGTTCCGTTTAAGCCCATTCAAGTCTCAGTAAATCAAGAAAACTGTGCAGAATCCATTAAAAATGGTTTTGTTCCCTGTTTCAGTAGTCTTATAGCCTGTTTGCAATGTTTGCTTTGTATGTCGCTAGATTCCGTTTCCTCCGACGCTCCGGTGTACTTCGAGATAGTCGCCAAGGTTCCTCCAGCAGCAGAGCAAGGCAAGTCATGCTTGTCACTTGAACATGTTGATCCTATATTGCAAATGCTCTATTGTTTTCTTTCAAATATTGCATTGTTTTATAATATTACTATGGGATGGTTACCTATTGTTACAGCCATGCTTTTCGGATACCATGCTCCTTTGTTAGCTTGGGGTTATAACATGATTAGAGTTTGGACTAGGAATTGCTTAGCCATGCTTAGTTCAACTAGTTCACAACGGGGAAAATCATATTAATGTTTAGACTGTTGGTTCCAATGGTGTTGTTGGATTAGTGACACCGTTTGGGTGTTGGTTAATTAAAATAAACCACATGGTGGGCTGTGGGTGCATGGTTTTGCTGGTCGCACCCATGGCAGTTAAGGACCGGTTCGCGGGATGCCCTGGAAGAACATATCGTACTTACCACAAGCCAGCGTAGGCAACGGCTGGACTTGTAGTATATCTTTCCTCTAGTCGACGCATCCAGGCAAGGGTGGGCGTGATGGAGCGGGGCGGGCCCTGCGACGGCCTCTGTCGCTTCCGGATTCACCTAGGCACGAGAGGGGACTGCCCGTTGCCCGCTGGGGACGGGGGTGAAACCTGAGGTGTGGTGTGCTTGGCTAGAGGGGGTTATGCGAAGGGTCCTGTCACGGCCTCTTTCCGGTATGTCGTGGTGGCATGTCGGCGCACGAAAACGTGTCGTGGGGCTGTGTCTTGTGGGTACAGTTGTACACCTCTGATCAGAGTAAAACTATTCGAATAGCCGTGCCCGCGGTTATGGGCGGTCAACCAGATTCACCGTGATTAGTCTCACCTTAGTGTAATCTTTTAATTTGGATAGTTTAGGTGGATGGTTGGGCCTGTCGCAACATGGGTTAGCGTTGGACAGTGGATAGTTGATGTTAATTAATTATTACAACTGTTTAAATCTTTCAATTTCTGTTTTTAAATGCTCGCTTTATGCAAATGAACCACTTCAGCTCTTCTTTGATGAATCCCTGCATCATACCCCTATTCCGGTATGACTTGCTGAGTACAGTGGGTAGTACTCAGTCTTGCTCTACTTTTCCCAACCCCAGAGTTCGAGTTCGGGTCAGATGAAGGTTTCTCCGAGGAGTAGGCTTTGTCCGTGCCGTCGAGGATGCCTGTGGAGTGGTGTTCCCGCTGCAGTTCAAGTCAAGGCTTAGCTCCTGTTGTCTTTCTTTCTTTCCGCTGCATTTATGTAAGACTTTTATGATGTTTGTAAGACGTGGATCTGAATGTCAACATTGTCGTTTGTGTACCCTGGCTGGTCCTGGACGGGGATTTTAATGCACATTCTGCTTGGAATTCTATTCGGGAATTTCTGGGCGTGACAGAGACCGCCGCCATCACGCATGCGGATACGCCGAGGTCGAGGTCGATGGCGATGGGGAAGCTGGCGCCCGCCTGCTGCTGCCGCGTCAGCCATCGC
Organism: Oryza sativa Japonica Group; assembly: GCF_034140825.1. Lineage (NCBI taxonomy): Eukaryota > Viridiplantae > Streptophyta > Magnoliopsida > Poales > Poaceae > Oryza > Oryza sativa. The sequence continues at coordinate 30,154,688 of NC_089038.1, read as the reverse complement.
CGTCGCCGCCACTCCGGCTCCCGCTTGCCGTCGCCGCCCTTGCCTGCAGATTACGCTACGAGAGAGAAGGTGAAGAGAAAGGGGGGAGATTGTCACGCCCAGAAATTCCCGAATAGAATTCCAAGCAGAATGTGCATTAAAATCCCCGTCCAGGACCGGCCGGAGTACACAAACGACAATGTTGACATTCAGATCCACGTCTTACAAACATCATAAACGTATTACATAAATGCAGCGGAAAAATGAAAGACAACAGGAGCTAAGCCTTGACTAGAACTGCAGCGGGAACACCACTCCACAGGCATCCTCGACGGCACGGACGAAGCCTACTCCTCGGAGAAACCTCCATCTGACATATACTCGTACTCTGGGGTTGGGAAAAATAGAGCAAGACTGAGTACTACCCACTGTACTCAGCAAGTCATACCGGAATAGGGGTATGATGCAGGGAATTATCAAAGGAGAGCTAGAGTGGTTCATTTGCATAAAGCGAGCATTTATAAACAGAAGTTTAAAGAAGAAAACAGTTGTAATAATTAATCAATATTAATCATCCACTGTCCAACGCTATACCACGTTGCGACAGGCCCAACCATCCACCTATACTATCCAATTTTAATAGACTAAACTAGGGTGAGACTAATCACGGTGAATCTGGTTGACCGCCCATAACCGCGGGCACGGCTATTCGAATAGTTTTACTCTGATCAGAGGTGTACAACTGTACCCACAAGACACAGCCCCACGACACGTTTCCGTGCGCCGACATGCCACCACAACATACCGTAAAGAGGCTGTGACAAGACCTTTCGCATAACCCCCTCTAACCAAGCACACCACACCTCAGGTTTCACCCCCACTCCTCGCAAGGCAGCGGGCAGTCCCCTCTCATGCCTAGGTGAATCCGGAAGCGACAGAGGCCGTCGCAGGGCCCGTCCCGCTCCATCACGCCCACCCTTGCCTGGATGCGTCAGCTAGAGGAAAGCTACACTACAAGCCCAGCCGTTGCCCATGCTGGCTTGTGGTAAGTACGATAAGTTCTTCCAGGGCATCCCGCGAACCGGTCCTTAACTGCCATGGGTGCGACCAGCAAAACCATGCACCCACAGCCCACCATGTGATTTATTTTAATTAACCAACACCAAAGCGGTGGCACTAATCCAACAATACCATTAGAACCAACAGTCTAAACATTAATAGGATTTTCCCCATTGTGTACTAGTTGAACTAAGCATGGCTAAGCAACTCCTAGTCCAATGTCTATTCATGTTATAACCCAAGCTAACAAAGGAGCAAGGTACCAAAATAGCATGGCTGTAACAATAGGTAAACATCCCATAATAACATTATAAAACGATGCAGTATTTGAAGAAAAACAATAGAGCATTTGCAATATAGGATCAACATGTTCAAGTGACAAGCATAACTTGCCTTGCTCTGCTGCTGGAGGAACCTCGGCGACTATTTCGAAGTACACCGGAGCGTCGGAAGAACCGGAATCTAAGCGACATACAAAGCAAACAATGCAAACAGGCTATAAGACTACTGAAACAGAGAACAAAACTATTTTTAATGGATTCTACACATTTTTCTTGATTTACTGAGACTTGAATGGGCTTAAACGGAGCTCGGATGAATTAGTTATGAATTTTAGAAGATTCACTGTGTTTATTACTATAAAAAAAGTCCTTAAATAATTTATTGCGCAATAACTCCCAGGGCTGACGTCATCAAGGGGGGGTGGCGCCGACGGGCGGGTCCCACTGGTCAGTGGCTCGGGAGAGAGGGGAAGGGGCGGCGGCACGTGGGCCCCACTCGGCAGCGGCTCAAGGGGAGGGCACGGCTGGCAAGCGGGCCCCACGGCCCCGGCTCCACGGGCCGATGTACCGGCCAGGCCCGGCATCAAGCCGACCGGCCGGCCATGGCAAAGCGGCGGCGCGCGCATGTGACCACCGGCGACGGCAAACGGCGGCGTGGACGGCGGGCGGCGGCGCGAGCGGCGACGGCCGAACGCGATGGCGAGCGCGCGAAGAGGGCGGCGGCGCACGGGAAAAAAAAGGAAGGAAAGGAAGGGGAGGGAGACCTCACCGGGGGGGGCGGCAACGGCCGGCGGCGGAAAACGAGGGAGGCGGCGAAGACCGGCGATGCCGAGGTGCGGAAGAGCGACGGCGACACCTAGGGAAAAGAGAGGAGGAATTAGGACGAAGGGAAACCCTCACGGCGACCATCCACGCCGGCCGGAGTCGGAGGGGAGAGAGAACTCACCGGCGACACGAGGGAGATGGGGTTTCGGTGGGATTCCGGCGACGCAAAGCGGCGGCCGGGAAAGGTCTTGCGGCGGCGAAGCTAGGGGTGGCGGTGGCTTAGCGCGGCGACGGCTCTAGCAGCGGCGGCACACGGCCGGAGTGCGGCGGCGCAAGCAGCGGCGGCGCGAGCTCGGTAGGGGGCACGGGATGGAGCGGTGAGAGCGGAAAACGAGAGAGGAGGGCATGGGGAGCATTTTATAGGCGGAGGGGGAGGCGGACGTGGCCGGGAGGCACCCCGATTTCGCCGGCGACGTGGGGGAGGAGAGAGAGAAGGTGGGGACGATTCAAAATCGAATCCTGCCCTTCTCGTGCGCGGGCGCGGCCGGAAGACGCGGGGAGAGGGGGGAGTGGGTGCGGGAGGTGCGGCGCATGCGCGGGCGTGGCCGACGTGGCCCGGAGGAGGCGGAGGCGTGGGCGCGGCGGTGGTTGCGGGCGCGGCGGCGCGGCGCGAGGTGGGAGACGGGTCCGATAGGTGGGCCCCACCTGTCAGCGACCCGGGTGAGAGGAGGCGGGCGGCCGGCCCGCGCGGCCTAGCTGGGCCTTGGCCTTCGGCCGGCCCAGCGGGAGGAGGGGGAGAAAAAGGAGGAATGGGCCGGCGGCCTATTCAAAGGAAAAGGGGAAAAGAAAAGAAAGAAAAAGGAAAAAGAAGGAAAAAGGATTTTTCATAGGATTAAAATTGCATGTGCTCAATTTTAATTGGTTAAAATTATTTCGAGAGCTCTGAAAATTCCACTAAAAATCTTGTTAGCGTATTTCGACATGTAGAACTCAAAAAAAAAATTCCACATGCCAATTTCGATTATTATTTGCATTAATTTATTAAGGTTTTCTCTTGATTTGCACCGGCATTTTCTTAGGGTGATTTATAAATTCAATTTTAGACTTAGGAGGAGAACTTCAGGGTGTGACAGAGATAAAGAGAGAGAACGGGGAGAGAGGGAAGGGGAAGGAGAGAGTGAATGACATGTAGGGCCACATGTCAGTGGGGCCCACAATATTTTTTATGTGTGAATCACATGTGGGTCCATAGATTTTTTTTTTAATTCTAATGCCACGTAAGCGCCACGTGGGACGAAAACTAGGTCAACATCGCCACGTCAGCGCCACATAAGCAAAACCACCCTCCAAAACCACCAAGGGAGTCAAATTGCACTGGTTTCAATAGTTTAGGGAGTCGTTCTATCCGGTTTTGTGGTTGAGGGTCACATATTAGATTCGGGTTACTTTTAAGGGAGTCAAATTTAAGGGAGTCAAAGTGGACTTATTCCCCTCTGTTTCTAGACCAAAAAAGGCCGGTAGGCATTGTTTACCTTCAAAGCCCAGAGGACATTCCATGTGGTCAGCAAAGCGGGATATAGTAGGTTGTTCAACAATTCCAACACTGCCTTTTTATGTTGAGACCATCTCCAAAAATAATTATCTCCACGAGCCATATCTATAACTAATATAAATATTCGGATTTTTCTGGTCGTCACCTCATCCATACGGTGATTTTTCATCCCCCCTCAAAAAACCCAGTTGGAATTCCATCATCACACAAATAGAATCCCACATTGAGCACACCTTCTCTCCAATCTCAAATCATCACAATCCAAATCCAAATCAAACACAAAATCCCAGTCCAAATCTAAATCGGAATCATTAGAAAACATCATATTAACACGAGATGACTAGGAGAGGGAGGGGCGAGCCGGACCGGAGGCTGCAGCGCGCTGCTCCTCGCCACCTCGTCGTCGGCCACGGACCCACCCGCCGACACCGCCATCGCCGCCGGATCAGGGGCAGGAGGGAGGCGAGAGGGGAGGAGGGAGCCGCCACCGGCCCGCGACCGCCGCCACCTCCGGATCTGCCGAGAGAGTGGTGCGGTGGCCACCGCCCGACGAGGAGAGAAGGAGCCGGCAGTGGGGAGAGGGAGCGGCGCCACCATCGCCGTGCTGCCACAGCCGCCCGCTGCGAGGGAGTGTGCCGTCGCCACCGCTGCCGCCGTCGTCGCCGCTGCTCGGTGGGGAAGGCTGCCGGCAGTGGGGAGGGGGGCAAAAGGCGTCGCCGGTTGGGGAGGAGCGTGGAGAGGTGCGCCGGTGGGGGTGTGGCGTGGCCGCCAGCAGGGAGAGAGGCGGCCTGCGTGGAGGGGAGGAAGGGGAAGAATGAAATTAGGGTTAGGGTTTATTTGGGTTGGGGGTTTTGATAGATTAGGAGCCGATCTGAGCCGTCCCGTGTTGGGCTGGCCTCCATCATCGGGCCGCATCAGTGATGGGCCGCACGTAGGTCGGCCGGCCCAACAAAAAATTAAATTAGATTTCCAATTAAATAATTGTTAAATGATATTTGTATTATTAAAATTAGCAATTAAGCTCTGAAAATTCCAATAAAATTTCAAAGAGCGAAACTAATCATGGAGAATTTAATAAAATTAAATTTAACCATATCATTTTATTTCTCACACTTACTTTACTTGTAAATTTATTTAATTGTATACATACCTACTTAAAGATACCAAATATTTCAGTGAATTTATATTTTAATTAATTGCATATTCTTCTCATCTGTACGCTTTCCGTTGCAACGCAGAGGCACTTTTGCTAAACCAAACAATACTTTTGGTCAATATACACGCTCCGTAATCACCAGGTGCAACGCATGAACACTTTTGTTAGTAAATGTATATAACAATAAAGTCATGGACCTCTCCACGAGCCGTACTGATCGAGCCATGCAGTATGTAGTATGTACGGGAACACCGGCGAATATAAATGTGACTTCGCACTGTACGTACGGCTGTACCTGTACCGAAACGTTGTCTGCACTTCTCGTTTCGACAGCACCGGTAGTCCGGTACTCACACCGTACGTCAGTAAATTGCATCCGTACCAAAGTTGCGCATGCGCATTTCGCTACGTAACGTACCTAGCTAATACGGCACCGCTAAGCAAAAAGCATCAGCAATTCAGCATGCAGGATGCAGCTAATGACGACAAGATCTGATGGTAAAACTATTCGGTCGCTCGAGATGCAATCGTTGCACCAAAACCAAATCGTATCTACGGATCGAAGGGCAGGCAGGTCGTCGGATCTGTGCGTCGTTGCGTGAAGGCAGCAACGCTTGTGCCGTGGTTTTGACCACCAGGAGACCTGTGCTCTCGTCATGCATGGGCGATAGAGTTGGTGACCCGAATCACATCAGCGAGCTAGATAGAGTAGCTAGCTGCTGCTGCAGGCGATTTGACACATTGACTGCCGTCAACACAGCGACTCGGCGTGTGCACGAGAAACGGGTGAAACCGATCAAATTTGGGCCTTTTCTGCCGCTTAATTTATACTCGGCCGCTCGCACTCGGGCTGCCCGTGCAGTGCACTGGCATTGCCACCAAAGCAACAAGCAGCTCACATGTAAATAAGCAGCATCAGCGAACTAGCTGGATTATACATGGATGCACCGGAACTCTGAAATTGGATTTCACGTTTCATAGCTACCGCCACGCATGGCATGCCAAGGCACTCTTTCCCATTTCACCAGGCGCCTCCATGGTGGTGCTCTGACTGACACGTTGTGACACACATGATGAAGTCACACAAAGTACACAACAACAACTACTACTACATCTCTGGGAAAATAAACAAGATGCATCAAACTCGTCCACGGAAAAGAACAATATTTTGCATGCATGATTCCTTCCTACCCTGGCTGCTAATTATGCTCTCCTCGGTTTCCAAAATCCGAACTCCGAGGATAACTATGTGCAAAGAGAGGCCTGCAAACTGCTTACGCCTACCAGTTTGTACCCGATCGAGTCAACACAGAAGCATCCAAAACATTGGATTCACCATTCACCTGAGTACCTGATGAAGGCTATCTATCTGAAGATGACAATTTGACACGAAAGCCTTCCTGTGCCTTTTTATGGTAATTACGTTTATACCCCTGCGATCCACCGGTACAGCACCATGAACGCCGTCTCCTCCTCCTCCGTCCCCGGCGGCGACATCCTCACCGCCTCCGCGTCCCACAGCCATGGCTCCTCCTGGCTGTGGCTATGGTGGCTCTGGTAGCTCTGGCTCCACCGGGAGCTCCACCGCCCGGAGAAGGACGATAGGGATGACGCGGAGGTGGCCAGCCGTTCCACGTACTCCCGCAGCCAGCCGCGCGTCGCGCCCGCCGCTTCGGCCACCGCCTCGCCGGGAGGCGGTGGAGACTGCTCGGCTGCTGGCTTGTCTTCCTTGACTGCGGCGGCGCTCCTGGTTGTCATGGGCGCGGCGCGGGAGACGACGGCCTCGACCTCCTCGTCGATGTGGTAGTCGAACGTGCCGAGCGAGTAGGTGGGGCGGGCGTTGCCGCCGGTGGCCGTCGACGCGCTGCGGTTGCTGACGCTGCCCATCTCGACGCGGAAGCTCCTGGAACGGTCCCTGCTCCTCGGCTCCGGCGGCGGCGGCTGCTCGGCGGCGAGGATGGCGGAGATCGAGGGGTGCGGGAGCGTGACGGTGGCGCGGCAGAGCGGGCAGGACGGGGTGGTGCGGAGCCACGCGTCGACGCAGGCGGCGTGGAACGCGTGGCGGCACGCCGGGAGCAGCCGCAGCTCGGCGTCCAGCGTGAACGGCGACAGGCAGACGGCGCAGTCCGGTGAGCTCTTGGGGAGCGCCGCCAGCGACGACGCCATCGTGAACAGCGGCAGCGACTCGATCAGCCGCTGCTTCTCGTCGCCCACCACCTCCTTCTTCCCCTCACAAACCCCATTACGCCGCACCGGAGAAGCGTCCGCCGCCTCGACGTTGTGCACCTCACGGCGCGTCCGTGGGAGCGGCGGCGGCGGCGGCGGCGGCGGCGACGACCTGGACAGAAGTCTGAGAAGTAGGTGGATCGAGACCGACGCTAGTAGAACGAAGGCAAGAAGAGCAGCGATGATGAGGAGAGACGGGAGGAAGGACGAGGCGGCGTCGGAGGATCCGGTGACGGGATCGGCAGACGGCGGCGACGGAGACGAGAGAGTGGACGCCATGGCGAGGCTTAGCCTTAGCTTGAGAATGGTTTAACTTAACCCGCCCGGGAATGAGACCTCTCGCGCCTTTTATCCCCGGGTTTCTTTGGAGTGCGCGGTGGTGGTGGTGCGGATGCAGAGGCCGGAAGTAAATAGTGGCGGGTTTGCACTCTCCTGATGGAGAGATCCCAGAAATGGTGGAGGTCAGCCTTGGAAACCAATCCACGTCTCGGTTTCTACTTTTCTACCTCTGCCTGCCCTTTGCAACCTGAAATTCTGCTACTACTGCTACGTGGAAAATTTCGCATAGCAGTTGAGCAGACAGCAGCTCAACTGTTTGCAATTCGATAGTTTGTTGCACAATAGTACAATGTTGTACACTGGTTAGTGAACTTAAGTACGTGCAAAGAATCAAATCCGCAGTAAAAATACTGCATTACAGCAGCAACAGTGATTCTGTTTGCAGAGCAGATTAGCATGAAACCTGAACATGCTAGTAAACTCTGCATCCCAGCACGTACCCCTGTACCGCAGTGTTCATGCTGTACCTTTCACCAAACTGTAAAACCAATTAAAAGCCGTTGGATCAAGGGGTGAAGTACTAGGGTAACGTAAAGCAGCGCAAACCCGTTGTTGTACAAAAATGCTGTAATGCAATGCGGCACCAAATATTAATTTGCGTGTCCGGTGTTTATCAACTCTATGATGAGACACGTATCGGACCGTGGGTCCCTTGCTTCGCTAGATGCACCTATGACGTGCAATCAGCATGGGAATTTGAGAAACTAATCCAAGAGGGAAACAAACATACTTCGATGTCCTAACTCAGCAAGTGTTAACATCATGATAAATCAACGTGTATGTTGCTGATAATGATCTGTAGAAACATGGCTACATCTCCGATTATTCAGGTCAATCTCTTAATCCCACCAGGCGTCAGTGCTGAGAGTATGAGTACAGAGTACTGATGTTTGTACTGCTAACTAGTAAATAAATATCAGTACTAGTTGTCACTTGTTGAGCATCACAGGTAATGACAGGCTATTAGCAGGAGTATTTTAGAAGGAAACTAATTAAACAGTTTCAGAGCTACTTGTGACTGCTACTACCCTGTTTTTTCTGTCAGTGAGAGCAGGATCAATGGATCATCCAGGCATGCATGGAGTATTGGAGTACGCAGCCGACTAGAGTGAAGTGTTGGCACCGATCCTGGCAAGTGGCGAGGCCCCTTTTGTTAGTGCAAAAGATCAATCAAGCCCGTGCCTTTTAACCCAAAGCAAAGGAAGCAAGCAGTGTTGCTTGCCTTGCACACTTAGCATGCGGATTTTCTCAATGGGTTATATTTCTATCGCCATGGCCACCCACACAGTCTGGGTGCCATGTCTGGAGAAGGGATCGAAGACTTTGGTTTGTTTTGGCGCCGTGGCGATGAATTCTCCATTTCTCCTGCCTCTGTGTCGTGCTGCCTCATGGCATTCAGTGCCCCTCCCCCAAATTATGATGAGCATGAGCTGCCTGCATTTTTCTTTCCCTTCGTTCACTTTACTCTTTCTGATCTTACTAGAGTTGTCCTGACATGATGATGTTGAGCCTTACACTTTCCAATGGAGTAGCTCTCCTACTCTGAGGATGGCACTACCAAAATCCAAAAAGGCATAACTTGAACGGTCCTCCTTTCATACAGTATTCAAGACTACTGCCATAGAGTTTCAGTTACACCAAAATTACATCGAGACCATACCGAAACCATTGCTTGAGGTTGCCTAATTTTCACTGAAACGGGATTGTTTCGTACGGTAAAAGAGCGTCACATGGAACTTGATTGCTTGACGGGCCATGGAAATAAAAAAGACTTCTCTGCCATGGAGTACCGATGATTAGTCAATTCAGAAACACTACTGAACAGAGCTAGAGCTAGTACTAAGCACTATGCCCTATTCAGGAAAATCCAGCCAATGTACGTGTACTAATATTGATTACCCAGGATGATCACAATGCGATCTCGGTGATGGTGCCGTAAGTGACCTAATTCGCCTGTGACATCACAGGCAAATGCTGTCACCATGCAGGAGGTTTCTTGCTTGGATACACACGGAAAATTTTGCCCCGGGCTTTTGCATTTCGGTTGGTCCACCAGGAATTGTGGCAAGTGCCAACTTTGTGAGGCATGCTGAACCGAAACCAGCCAAATTTGTTAGCATCCTGTTGGTTGGTCGCCCATACAAGCGAAAGGCAAACCACAACCTAATCCAAACATCTGGCTCACACCTTATTGACGTGCCGTTGAGACAGAAGGAAAGTTACGCTACACAGAAATGGAGATGAAATTGCAAGAGCATGTTACATTTTTGGGCTCATTAATATACTTCTTTCAGGACGGCCCAATTTTAGTTATACAGACCTCGGAGGGAAAAAAAACAGAGGGATAAAAATTAGGACAGGAGTGGATCATTCATCATTGACAACTGAGACCCATTTTTTCCTCTTTCTTTCTAATTGTAATGTCATGCCAGCGTTTCGTACCCAAAAAAAAAAAGTAATATCATGCCAGCGTCATGTCAAATAAAATTATTCCCCGCAAAAAAAATAAAATAAAATAATCATTAAAATCGCTTGGGGAGACAAATTAAATAAAGATAATCCAAGAAATACCATTACCAAGCATTCAAGTACCAGAAATGATATCGATAAATGATATCGATAAGTGTGAGTTTCAAGAAGTGCCATCGTACAAACGATTTTGTCCCAAAAATACCATCGCCGTTAAGGTTTCGTCCATTTTGCGCCATTAAATACACTGTTCATCCTATAGAACTTAACGGCGCGGAATGGACAGAATCCTAAGATCGATGGCATTTTTGGTATAGAGTTGTTTGTACAATGGCATTCTTGGAACTCACACTTGTCGATGGCATTTCTAGTATTTGCACGCTTGTCAATGGTATTTCTTGGATTATCTCAATTAAATAAGTTTTGGTAGTTGAGAGATGTGCGATAACTGATATTGCGGTTGAGGGAAATATTTGAGCTCATGCTATAGTTAAGGGAGGTAATATATAGTTCTCTCCTTGAAAAATTGCCAAAGCATGTGATGTTTTTGGGCCCATTTATAATTCTTTCATGTTAACCCAATTATAGCTATACATACCCTATAATATTATCAAAACAAAAGGCTTAAAAAATTGGCCTGTTTATTTTTGGACCGGGTCATAAAGGGCGGAGCCTTTTGTTGGGCCAAGAAGCCCATCAGCCGGTTTCTCCGCCGCGGCCTTCCTCTGCCTCCTGCGAACAGCCCACGCGACGGCGAAGGCAACCAACACCGCAAGGAAGCAACCGGCGGCCACACCGCCGACGGCGGCGCAGACGACGCTCTTCTTCCTGGACTCCGATCTGCTTCCGTCCACCGTGCTGAATACCTGCTTCAGCGGGATCGGCGGGTTTGGCCCGGCAAGGCTGTGGGTTCCGTACTTGTGGAGCTTGAACACCTCGAGGCCGTTGAGTATGGCGTCGAAGTACTCCGGCCTGGAGCTGAGGTCCGGGTGCAGCGCCACCAGCAGATCCATCTGGCCGGAGCCCGCCGTGACGACGAGGTAATCCGTGTACACCGCCCTCCCGATCCCTCCGCTCCACACTATCACGTCCATCTGAGACTGCGCCGTCTGGTTGTTGATGTAGATGAAGAATGATCTCTGGTTCACCTTCGTTATCGGGTACTGGATCTCGCAGAAGTGGAACCTGAGGAGGTAGTAGAAGCCGGCGTCGACGGGGAGGATCCAGGTGAGGTTGTAGTTGAGGTTGATCTGCGCGTTCGGGCCCATCGACCTCGCCGTCGCGTACACGTCCTCCGGTGCGGCGTACTTCGGCACCGACGGCGGGTTGTACCGGACGCTGACGTTGCTGTCCTTCGCGAAGGTCACACCGAAGGCCGCGCCGAAGATGTAGGGCGCGTCGTTGTCCCACGTGCGGTAGAAACCGCCGGCGTCGTCCCGTGGGGTGATGGCCTCGCCGCCGACGTTGAGGCGGTACATCGTCTGGAACGCCGTGTCGGCGCGGAGGGGCATCGGGTTCGGGCGCCCGCCGTTGGCGAAGGCGGGCACCGGCGTCGTGAACATGTCCGGCGTGGGCACGACCTCGATGCCGTTGACGAACGCGTAGTGGTGGGACCCGTGGCCGGGGGCGCCACGCGGCGAGGGGGCGAAGGTGACGTTGAGGCTCGTGGCGCCGGAGCTGACGTTCAGCGAGAACTCGCGGACGATGTACGCGTAGCCGACCGCGAGCGCGGTCTGCGACGCGTTGAAGTCGCGGAGGAGCGTGATGCCGCCCGCGGTGACGCCGAACAGCGCGTCCGCGGCGGCGGCGGCGGCGCCGAGGTTGCCGTAGGCGGACGGGTAGAAGTAGAGACGGAGGAACACGCGGCCGGGCTTGACGGGGAAGGAGTAGGTGTAGCTGGAGCTGAACACGCGCGCCGTCATGTACGGCACGGGGGAAGGCAGCGAGGGGTCCTGGTACGACGCGTCGGCCGCGACGCCGGTCACCGACGGCGCGAACGTGGACACGGCGTCACCGTCCCACGCCCGGCCGTCCCCGTCGGTGGCGGAGGCAGACGCGCCGCAGCTCAGGCGAATTTGTCCGGGGACGGTGGTCTCTGCTTCGCCGCTGCCGCTATCCGCCGCGGCAAGCGACACGATGGCCAGCAGTAAGAAGAGCCATCGGAACAGAGTCGATCCTGCCATGGGCGGGACGAGTATATGCTGTTCTTGCTGGATTGGGTAATTGGGTAGGCCGGCGTAAAGCTCAAATCGGCGCGCGCAGCGGAAGATCGAGCGTGGTAGTTCCTTCGTTCTTGCTGGTTGGGTGAGTGCGTGAAAACTTTTTGTAGTGGTGAGCTGATGGGATCGCGCGGGGGGAACAAGAACGGCTGTGGTGCACCGAGTTTCCCACCCTGGCGCCCATGCGGCTATGCCGTGTGCTTCGGGTTACTCATTCGGCGGAGACGCGGATTCGGCCCTGCAGTACACGCAGAACGATTTGGCACGTGCCGTTCGGCCCAGGATAGATTTTTGGCCTTTGGGGCGTTTGCTAGGAGTACTACTGATTTAAGGACAAAATAAACAGGTGAAACGAACCACTTCGGTTCTCTTTAATAGTATTTGATTGATTGAATCTTTTCTAAACCTAGTGGGATGTTCACTCTTGTCCCCTGAAGAACAAGTAAATTTAATTATGAAAGGAAAATCAAGGTAAGTGAAGTGCATGCACTATATATATCTGAACTTGTTTTTTTTTATATTTTTCGCTATTTAAATCTAATTTAAAATATATTTAGCTTGAAGAGAAGGAACACTGCCCTTCAGTTTCAATTGGACTTTGGGATCTCTCATGGTCAGTAGTTGTAATAGTACGAATGGTCGCAGTTTATTGGGAGGTTCCACGCGAGATAAGTTTACGTGACAGTCCCTCGCCGCTTCTGTCCCAAAAGAAAATTTTCACTGATACTAAATGTGTCCACTCCTATTTTGACATTCCAGCAAGAAACTTACTGTACTACTCCCTCCGTTTCATAATGTAACACTTTCTAGCATTGTTCATATTCATTTAGATGTTAATGAATCTAGTTACAAACAACAGCATAAGAAAAAACTGGCGGCTTATTGTACTTTGTGCTCCCTCCGTCCTAAAATAAGTGCAGTTTTAGCACTATTTATATTCAACGTTTGACCGTTCGTCTTATTTGAAAAAAGATTATGATTAATATTTTTATTGTTATTAGATGATAAAACATGAATAGTACCTTATATGTGACTATTTTTTTAATATTTTTTTATAAATTTTTCAAATAAGACGGATGATCAAAGCGCTAAACACGGATATATATGGCTGCACTTATTTTGGAATGGAGGTAGTACATGATTTGTCTTACTGGGTCCAAGCTGCCAAGCTGATGCTAATTTTTTTCCACGGCGTGTGTGCACCTGTACCTGTGCAGGCAGTAATCCTGCGCCCATTTCCACAGACCAATAGGATCGCCAACTCGCAGCAGCCGAAAAAAAATATATGCTAAAATAGTCGCCGAATCCTCCGCGGAACACACCAACGATCATACTCACCGTGTCAATTAGGAGTAGTTGTGAAAATAACTTATGGATAACAAGTAGCCTCCAGTAGCTAAGAGGTATACAGTTCATCACCAGCGGAACATCATTGACCGAGTCTCCGATGCTGACTGCTCAATTTCTTTCTTGGTAGTTCGATGCTGACTTATCTTAGTCTTCTGTAGCTGGTTCAAAGAATGTGCTTTCTTAGCTACTAATGGTTCTGTATTTAGGTGGTGTTTGAAGGTCGTGAAGATGAACATGAAGATAAAAATTAAGTTTTCATGTAAAACGAGGTGATAATAACGTATAATTAATTGAGTTTTAATTATTACAAACTTGAAAAATGGATTAATTGAGTTTTAACGTATGATCTTGTGTTCTATATAGAAAGTTTTCGCACGAAACACATCGTTTATCAGTTTGAAAAGCGTACCACAAATATCCAAAAGTTTATCCAACTTTTGTTGGAGAAAATAACAGCGCCTTAAACAAATTTTCAAGCGAAACTATTTTAGCGATAGCGACGAGTTTTTGTTTCAAGGAATATTTTGTTTTGTGTTACCTAGGCTGCTGTTTGGCTTGTAAATTTTAGGTTTTTAGGTATTTCATCCGTTTCATATTATAACACATTTTAACTTTTCTCCTAATCAACTTTTATTTTAAATTTGACTATAGTTTATAAAAAAAGCGAGTACAATATCAAATTAGTTGCATTAAATCAAAAGATGAATATATTTTAATACTATATTTGTTTGTTGAAAATGTTGCTATATATTCATTAAAGCTTGGTCAAGTTAAAAAACAACCAAAGCATCTGATAATACCAAGCTGAGATAGAACTTACTGTGATCATTCTTTATTTATCTATGTCAAAGTCAGGCAATACTTTTATTTGCTTGGGTTGTGGGAACCTAAGATAATGGAGGGCAAACAAAATATTGAGTTTATCTCTTAAAAAAGAGGATTGGATCTATTAACTCAATCTATTAGAAGCCAGAAAGGAAAGGCGGATGCACGTGAGAGGATAGGGCAGTGCCATCGGCTAGAGAAGGAGAGGGTGTATGTCATCTTGACCCAATTAGAATGTGGATTGTGTGGCTTGTGAAAGTTGTGTGCACATGTTTAGTACCACATTTCTCCTGAGTTAAGCCTTTTACGTGAAGAGAGGACGGAAGTGTACATGTAATGGTACATGTAAGTGGGCCCGTCCATCAAATGGGCTGGGTTGTGCGGTTTTGGAGGGTGGGCTATTACAAATGGTATTACAGCCCATGAGAGTTGTGAGGACATGTTTAATACCACATTACTGGTTTTGTATTAGTGTAACCAACTTATAAGGTGTTCTGGATGGTGGGTCATTACATATGGTATCATAGCCCATGAGAGTTGTGTGTGCATGTTTAGTACCGCATTGGTAGTTTAGCAATAATGTAAACAACTTATAAAATCTTATCCATCCAATCATATCATATTAACCCTTTTAATGAAAGAAGAATGAAAGTGCAAGTAAAGTGATATGTGTAAATAAGCCCGCTTGTTGGATGGGTTTGGGTTGCGTGGTTCTGGAGGGCGAGCGGTTACGGGCAAGCAACTTATAAGGGCTTCTACCTCCAACTGCATCAACACTTCAACCATATCAAGTTAACCATATTACACGAAACGAGGACGAAAGTGTAAGTGTGGTGGTATGTGCTAATGGGCCTGCCTGTTGGATAGCGAAAGTGTAAGTGTGGTGGTCTGTGCTAATGGGCCTGCCCGTTGGATGGGCTAGATTGTGCGGTTCTGGAGGGTGGGAAATTACAGGGTGGCGGGCGGATGACGCTGAGGAATTGGGCGTCGGTGCACCGTCACTTCGCTGATTTTACTGTGGGGAAAAAAGATGAAGCAGCAATGATGCGAGCTAGTATTGGATACGAATCAGATTCGGTTACTATTTAAGGGAGTCAAAGTGAACTTATTTCTTTCATTAACTAGTTGGGTGCCCGTGCTTTGCAACGGGAAAAAAATATGCATTAATTTCAAATCACCGGGTAAAATGATGTTATATAAGCATTAAGTATAATTTGATTGCAACAGAAAACCTTGATATAACAAAAACAATAACTATGTCCATCTTTTATATTTTTTTCATACATTACCAACTAGAACAACAAAAGTTTCAGCAAGACAACTTTATATCAACAAAAGTTTCAGCAAGACAACTTTATATCGACATTGTAAGTTGCTGCAAAGAAGTTTCTGAAAAAAAAAATCTGCCTTACTTTGTTTCTTGTACAGCTTGATCTGGTTTGACAGAAGAAAAATACAAAATGTAAAAAGCAATGGATTTCGTGAGAAACTGAACATCATTTGATTACATTGAATATTGGACCATCACCGATATTCAGGATTCATAATCATGCGTCATCCATTCTTCCATAGCTCGCATCCCTGCAGCTCACAGCGCCAGCCCATTCGAGCAAACTGTGTGGCTCGCCGTGCAGACCGCATCATGCACATACCTTGCCGCCTGTTCCTCGTGAGCTTGTTGCGCCTAGCAGTGGACCGCCTCACGTGCCGCCGGCCCTCCCTTACTGAGCCAGTTGTTGATAACTGTAGCAAATGCTGTGAGCTGATGCTAAGCACAAGTATAATAGGATGAAATCCACTCTCTTTCGTTAGCCCCTACCATAGTAAAAGAGAACAACGATATCACATCTCATATAAATTGATTATAAACTTTATTAAAATATGCTAAACTTTGGTGACAATCTCCAGATAATCCATACCCTAGTCTTCAGAAATATAAAGAACTAACACTCACTCCTTAGACGCAATACAACAAATAAGTTGAATGCAAAACATGAAGCTATTCAACTTACACTCAATGCTACTGCTGAACGCCTAGCTGAGCACTTAATCTCTTACACTGTTCAGTGCCACCAGGATATGCTCGAAACAGATCTATATTATTGTTTAGGATAATAAAGTTGGATAGTCATGCCATCTATGAAGTTCAAGGCAGCCTATGGATCAAGAAAACCTTGACCTTCTAAGTTCTAAACCTTCACAAGTTAATGGCGCAAAAAAAAGGAACTATAACCATATGTGAAAGAAGATAAATGTCAGAAGAATAATATATCCTCTTTCCTTGGGATTAAAAGATATATTACATCCAAATAAAGTCACCAAAATACTATTGTGCGTGCATTTGTTTATCCACATCTCATATGCTTTCTTGCTCTGGCATGAAAAGAATGAGAAAAGGTTTGACAAACTGAAACTTGCACCCAAAAAAAAATGGATTCAACAATTGGCATAACATGGTAATTCCTGATCAGTATGCTTCATGAAATCAAATTGAATACAAAAGTATTTTATGCAATAGAAGATCTGTATCAAATCTGGAGCTGAGTTCTTTATTAGGTACAGAGGACATCACCTCAAGCCACAGTCCGCTTGGCTGCTCCTTGATCAATACTGTGGCTATGGCTTAAGAAGTGCCAAAGGCATGTAGTGCCCTAAATCCATCTAATGCTCAGCTTCTCGGTCTCTCAACTGATTTGCCTAGCTTTCCCTGCACTTCTACAACTCCAAAATGTGGACACAATCAGAAAAATCATGTATTTGTTTTAGACAACCTGACACTGTAAATAACCAATATTTGATAGAAATTTAACTCAAAACTTGATAAATCTGGAAATTGCGAAGTATCAGCTTGATAATATCATGCATAAGCATGCAAAATCATAATAAACGTGGCATTGTCAAATAGAATGTACACTTGCAGGGACCATGGAATTGACTGCTAAAAAAGGACTTTCATGTATAGACATTGCTCGAAATGAACGGTACCGTATATGTGCAGATTGTGTACTGCTGACTTTTGCTCGACTAAGATTTGACGACTTTGCAAGTAGTAACTTGAAATAAATTTATCTGACATTTCATAATGCAAGAAAAAGGCACGTGCATCTATGTCTGACAATCATTTCATTAAGGCAATCTTGGAAATTATGCTTAGAATATTTTGTAAAAAAGTTGGCTGCATTAAAGCATTACCATTCTAATGTTAAGGACAAAAAATGATATACATATTGTCAAACTGAATGAAGTGATTGGCTAGAAAAAGAAGAGCATTAATACAAACCACCCAAATGTTTGGCCCTGGTATTATATCCTATACAATGTTAGTACAGCAAAACCTCTTTTCTACAGCACCATAATCAATAAAAGAAAAATAATCTAACAGGGTCACCAATCAATGATGTCGTAAGTCACCTGTTTTTACATTTCGTGA
Source organism: Oryza sativa Japonica Group (assembly GCF_034140825.1). Lineage (NCBI taxonomy): Eukaryota > Viridiplantae > Streptophyta > Magnoliopsida > Poales > Poaceae > Oryza > Oryza sativa. Next base: position 30,137,038 of record NC_089038.1, on the reverse strand, counting down.
GGATTCATTTGAACCTTGAACAGTGAAGGACGCACACCTTTCTGTGGGACACTTCTTGAATCGGCCATAGTACCCCCGGAAGGAAAATTAGAATTCATATGAATTTGAAAATTCTATGCAGGTTTACCCAGCTATCTTTCTGAATTATTAGACCAGGCACTGAAAAATGAATAGACAAAAAGGAAATGAAATCAAACAAGATGGCTGCAGTCTCTTATAAATAAAAGAGGAAACATTTTGAGCAGAAATCGAGTAAACATTAAGATACACAGCCATAGGGCCTCTTGATTCCGCAGCTGTCTGTAGGAGGCTAGGAGCCAACACACAAGAAAATAAAAAGAAAGGGAAAATAGTGATGCTACCTTGGAGATGGAGGTTGGGAGAGATTGGCTGAGAGGAAGCCAGACCTGTGTTGTCTGCGAGCGGGAGAAGACTTAATCAGCATCTTCAGTCCACGGTAAGTGCTGCTAGCTTAATGGATCACCAAAAAACAGCTTTATTAACCATCAGAAAGGTTTAAAACAAAATCTTTTTACTCCATCTACCAAAAGCAGAGGATGGTGGAAACAACAAAATCTTTTTACTCCATCTAGCTTTGATGGCTAAATCTCGCACTTGAGAGCAACAAGTGATTTGTTGTAATAACCAGGACAATACAGACTATATTGGTTAATAAAATCCAAAATGGAGTCTGTTTGGCAATGGAAAACAAGCAGTCATGTTTACAACACTTTCATTTTCTCATAATATTTTTTTGGGAGAATTGTGTTTATACCCCAGCTTTCAATCTCAATTGTGATTTTACTCAGTTTTTTAGCGTTTGCAATTTTACCCCCGCTTTCTCTGAACGAAGTTGCCGTTTGCCCCTACTATGGATGGCAGTTAGGTGGGTCCCACAATATTCAGTTAAGGAAAGAGAAATTAGAAGAGAAAAATAATTTTGGAAATATGGGATTACCATTGTACCCTTAAGTAATATATGTGGGTGTGCATCAGTACATGTTCGATATCCTCCTTCCCCCAGATCCATTCCCATCCCGAAGTCCTTGGCGCGGCGGCGCCAGAAGCAGGCGGTGGAGCAGCTCTTCAGCGCGGCCGGGAGCAGGTGGCGGCGCAGCTCCTCGGCGTGGCCAGGAGCAAGCTGCGGCTCCAACTCCTCGGCGAGGCCGGAAGGCGGCGGTGATGGCTCCTCAACACGGCGTCGCGAGCAGCAGGAGGCGGCAGGAGTACCTGGCAGCGACGGCGATCCTCAGCGCTATGGCAGGAGCAGCAGGCGATGGCAGCGACTCCTCGGAGCGGCAAACCATTGGTGATGAATCCTGCTCTTGACGGGTTCATCAGATCGAAAGGACTTGACCAACATGAAGATACCTGATGTGGCTGATACTATGCACTTATGCAGTAAGACACAGGATGTTAATGAACTTACCATTCATAGACATCATTCATGTTCATGCAATGTGGCGCCATTAGATTTTCATACGGATTTTGAATCATTTCACGAAAGCTCAGTACAAAATAAGGGTAAAAAGACAAGTGTTGTTTAAAAAGTAGGGGCAAATATGCAATAGCTAGCAAGGGCATAAAAGTCTTTTCGTGCTCGACTTAACCCCGTTAAATTGACCATCCAAACCAGGGACAAATCTCTACTTCGTTTCAAAAAAGTAGGAGTAAAAACGCAAACCCTAAAAAGCGAGGGCAAAATCACAATTGAACTTCAAAATAGGGGTAAGAATGCAATAGCCCCTATTTTTTTTGAAGGAAATTTTCTGATAATTTAGAAACATACAAGACTTCATGACATTTTCTGATAATCTAGAAACATTTTTCTGATAATCCCAAATTGGTCAATCTAAAAGATTAACACAGACAGTATATAGTGAAGAAGAATTGCAGATCATCAACCATATCATGTATTTGTATTTGTAGTTCTAGATACAACATACTGAAACACTGAATAAGTACAAACTTCTTCCTTAGCTTGAAGGGAATCAAAGCAAAAAAAAAAAAATCCAAAACATGAATCCCTAACCATCACAAGATAAATCAGTTATTCCATACCCAAAATCATAGGTGGTGTAGCAGAGGCGGACATCGACAGGACCAAGATCATAGGTGACAGGACCAATTGGAGAGTCCCTCCAGACTCCCGGCGTCGACGCCGGGTGGGACGGCTGATCGCGAAGGAGACGGGCAAGACACGATGACGGAGGTGGCCAGGGCGCTTCGATGACCGGCAGCGTGGCCGTGGAGGCATCCATCCATCCGTTCCGGGGGCGATCGGGCAAAAGGTGGGGAGACGTGCATCAAGGTGCGTCAATGGGAGGGAGTGGTGTGTGGGAAGGGGAGGGGGTTCCAGGGAGGGGATCTGCTATGGAGGTGGAGCGACGACGAGGGATCGACAGTGGGCGGCAGAAGATGGGCACCTGGGGATGTGGCGGCGTCGCGGGACGGAGGTCGTGGCGCTTGGCGAGGCGGCGCTAGTGTGGCGTGCGTTGGTCGTGATGGAGGTGCAAGAGGGCGAGGGGATTGGGGATGGAGGCGAGGAGGGACTGGCCGACGTCCGATCCCGATCGATGGTGAGGAGACGCGACGATGACGGCGGCAGCGACGGCAATGCAAGAGGGAAAGGGAGGAGAGGAGATAGGGCGACGAGAGGGATGATGGGTTGCGGGGGCGCGGTGCTGCGTGATGCGGAGCAACGGGGGCTAACGGAGGAGCAGCGTCGGCGGGTTCGCGAGCGCGAGCTGCCTTGTGGGGAGAAAAGCGAGTCGAGGGGGAGGACCGTGAGGGGATCCCTCAGGGAGGGGATGCATCGCAGGCGGAGGGGAGGAGCGCGTGCGATGGGATCCCTCAGCACCGTCTGATCTCCCGATCCCATGATCCATATTCCGCGTGTATGGAGTTACCGTCACCACTATAGATTTTTTAAGTAGTAGAGAAGAGATGTTGCTAGGCCTTCTTCCATTGGAAGTTAACGGGATCTGTCTGTTGGGACTTGTTATATCCTCACACAAAGATATCCTTCCACCCGGAGATAGATAAGTGTTATCCTCACACATACGACCCACTTCTTGTCAAAACGTCCAATGTGGAGATAGACAAGTGTTATTACATTGGAATAAGTTCACCGGAAGTCCCTCAACTTAACAGCGAGATTTTTTGAGGTCTCTTAACCACAAAAACAGAAATGTCTACCCCTAAACTTACTCAAACTGTTCACCGGAGGTCCCTCGGCAGTATTTTTGTCCGGTTTTGCTGACGTGGCATCCTAGTCAGCAAAAAAAATAAAAAGGTACGTGGGGCCCACATGTCAGCTGCACATATTTTTTCTTCTCTTTTCTTCTCCTTCTCTTCTCTTTTCTCTTCTCACCTCTCTCTTCTCCTTCAGGCTGGCGGCGGGCGCAGCCGCGATGGCCGAGCGCAACAGCAGAGCGGTGGCGGGCTGTGGGCGGAGCAGACGGCGGGCGAGCCCGACAGTGGAGCGGAGGCAGCGGAGCGCGGCGGCGGAGCGGAGGCTACGGGCGGAGCAGCCGCGCGCCGTGGCCGCCGTCGTCGTTGGCTCTCCACCATCGTCGTCGCCGTGGGCGAGGCTACACGGCGCGGCCGTTCGGCGACATCGGCCAGGCGTCGCAGTGGCCGTGCATAGGTGGTTCAAAGTGCCGGCTGATGATGCACCCCAGTCGCTCACGCTCCTCCTATGCCGCGGCAGCGGCAGTGGTGGCGGCGGCAGCGTCGCCAGCCTGATCCCATGGTCCTCCCGGACGCCCAGCTCGCGCAGCTGCAGCAGGAGCGTGTCCACGCTCGGCGTGCCATCGGCGTCGTGGACGGTGGTCGGCGCGGGCGCGGTGACCCTCGTCGTCTTCGCCGACCTCGCGGTAGCACTTGACGTCGTAGCTCATACGCATATACGCCGGGTACAGACGGCCGCATGTACATGCGTCTTCGTATGAGCATATATATGCATGCATGGAGACGACCAGCTATAGCCTAGCTAGCTTCTTGTTGGTTTGCCGCCCGATAACATGCAGACGTATATATTAGCCAAGCATGTGTATATGGCTGAGCACACTCACATGTATATATGCCATTACGTGCAGCGGAGGAGCGTGGATGCAGGGGGTGCAGCGGAAGGCGAGCGCGGCGGAGGAGCGGCGGCGGGCGAGCGCAGCGGTGGGCAAAGCAGCGGAGGGCGAGCTAGGCGAAGCGGAAGACAGTGGAAGGGACGAGGAGCTCCCCCGTGCTCGGTCGCCACCACCGCCGTGCCCCCGCGGGTGGCTGACGATGCTAGGAGAGGCACCACTGGCGGGAAAAGGGGAAGAGGCAGAGGAAGCGATTGTTTCTTGGTCGCCGGCCGCCTCCCCCTCCCTCCCAAACTCGCTGGTCGCCGCGCTCACTCGCCGCCGCTCCGCCGCCGCGCTCGCGCTCCGCTACTCTGTCCGCGGCCTGCTCGCGCTCCACTGCTCGGCCCGCCGCCACGCTCGCGCCTTCCGCTGCTCCGTTGAGGCGCTCGCCCTCCGCTGCCCCGCCCGCATCCGTGCTCGCCGCTCCGCCCGCTGCCTCCGCTCCGCCGCCGGACGGCCGCGCCGCGTAGCCTCGCCCACGGCGACGACGACGGTGGAGAGCCGACGACGACGGCGGCCACGGCGCGCGGCTGCTCAGAGAGAAAAGAAAAGAGAAGAGGAGAGAAGGAGAAGAAAAGAGGAGAAAAAAGATGTGAAGCTGACATGTGGGCCCCACGTGTTTTTTTTGCTGACTAGGATGCCACGTCAGCAAAACCGGGTAAAAATACTGCCGAGGGACCTCCGGTGAACGGTTTTAGTGAGTCTAGAGGTATACATTTCTGTTTTGTGGTTGAGGGAACTCAAAAAAATCTCACTGTTAAGTTGAGGGACCTCCGGTGAACTTATTCCTATTACAGGTGTTACGCAAACAGCCCAACCCACCCGAAAGAAGCAGCCCACATCAACCTATTTTTGATGGGTCTATGTGGGTTGGTCGTGTTAGCCTCAGGCCCGGCTGTTTTGTGTTACAAAGCGGAAGCTAAGCTTCGCTCGTTGAACCAGGCGACTCCAGCTAGCAACAACAGATTTGCTGGTAGTAGGACTGTAGGAGTACAGTGTTCCCATGTCTGCTCGTGAAGCCATCCAGCTGTGTGCCACGTCAAGATGAGTCCATGGCACGATGGATCCAACGCGCTGTTTCGTCGTTTCCGCGCGGTGGAGCCCACCTGCCCAACGGCTGCACCACTGGGCCATTGCCACGGAAAAGCCACTACTCGTACAAAAAAAAAAAAAAAGAGGTCCCGTCTCCGCCACGCTGGTGGCTCTGGACTCTGGTATTCCCCAGCCGGTGGGCCGTCTCGCGTACCGGTTTTCCAGAACCACCCACGGTTTCCCCCCCTTCCCCCACTCTCCTCCACTTTCCGCCTCCGCACCACGTCACCCCCGCCGCTGCTTTGTCGCCTACCTCTCCCCCGCATGGTTATATACCCCGCCCCTGTCCCCTTCACGGTTACCTCCTCACTTCACTCTCTTCTCCGAAGCACAAGCAAAAAAAGGTTGCAAAGCCAAGAAAAGCTTGGGAGATTCTCGATGGCACGGTCCCTCGCATGCGCCTTCTTCTTCGACGCCGAGCCGGTCGGCGAGACCGGGCGGCACGCGCTGGACGCCTGCGCGCTCTGCACCAAGCCGCTGCGCCGCGATAGCGACATCTTCATGTACAGAGGGGACACCCCCTTCTGCAGCGAGGAGTGCCGCTACGAGCAGATGCACCTCGACGCCGCCTGCGCGAGGCAGGCCGCGAGCGCCAGGCGGAAGCAGCAGCAGCAGGGGCAGCGGAGCAGGCACGAGACCGCGCCGGCGGCGCCCGTGTCCCGGAAGGCGGGGGTGTCCGTGGCGAGCTGTTGATGAGCTGCATACCTTAGGTAGACGAGCGTGAGCTTGCAAGATGTGATGAAGGAGTTGTTCTTGCTCATGTCTGGCCGGCCGCTGTGCCGATGGATGGATCTGGTCGGAGTCGAAGCAGAGAAAGGACGGATCTGAGGAAGGGACTCCGAGATTCACCAGGCACCATGGTTTAATTTAGGCCATGTGTGCTTCTCTTTTTTTTCCCCTTTTGGTTGGCTCCTTTTGTATGAGGAGCTGATCTGAGTTGGTGTGAAGAGCAATTCCGCTGTAAATATTCGAGGCATTCCGAGAAGTTCTATTGAGCCATAATTTTTTGAGCAGAATCATATTTGTGTCTACTCTTTTAGGAGTATGAAACACCCGTGACTTTTCATAATTTGAGCCCTCATAAAAAATCTGTCAAACGCTGCAAGCTCTCAAAGCAAGTCTGTTATTCGAGCAAGTCTGTTTATTCGTCTGCTGCTTTGAAGCTGTACACTTTAAACTGTTCTTTTAGTGAACGAGCGGTAAAACTGTTTTCTCCTTCAGTCTGGCGTTGTTTCCATGAACTGGTAGTAAACGAGAACACTACTGAAGTAGTAGTACTGATCATGTGTGCCAAGAAAGTGGGAAATCAGCTGATTTGATGCTAATTGTTGTTTTTTTAAGTAGAAAACGCCACGTAAACTGCTGCTTAAGAAAATTGGATTATCAGTGGGCGAGGTAACAACCACTTAGACAACTAAAGAAAAGACCAAAGTGGAGGAAATGATAGGGGCTCCAACGTCAGATCCATTGAACGTTTCAACTCCTCTGCTCACACCCTACTCATCACCGAGTCACGCTGCTGAGTCCAAATAAAGCGATGCGTCACGGCTTTGGCTGGACCTACTGTAGTAGGACCGAACATGTGTCCGATTGCTACCAGGCAGAGCGTGACTCGGTGCGGATGCAGCAGCACGTAACGACGCCGCCCACGCCCATCAGATGCAGCACCACTTTTTATTATGTGATCCCCACTCATCGCCCAACATCTGTGACCCAGAGGCGAATACTTCCAATCGACAAACTGGAGGGACCTGTCCTGCTACCGCGACGTAGAAACATTTCTCACCACGCATGCTGCTTAATCTGTGTGAGGATAGCACAAATTATGCTGGTTGTACCTCACTAATGAGGATTTTAGTAGTACGGGCGTATCTCCATCACGAGATTTACCTCGCAAACCCCGATGATTACGTGCAATGCTTCAGTGCTAAGCCTAGTGCACTTAAACTAAACAGCGCGCGGATCTCGAGAAAAGCTGCCTCCCAGGACGAAGCCTGCCTGCCTGACCGGCCGGCAACGCCATGGATGCCACCCATCTCTCCCGTTTTCCCGGGCCGAGGGCAGCAGCCGTAAACTACCAATGGAATCTCGTGGCGTGCCAACCGCGAGTCTGCGAGGTGCTTCCCCCACTGACCACTTCTACCGCTGAAAAAAACGTGCTCGGTTGCCGAGGCGAAACCTGGCGAGATCTAACGGCTAATGAAACAGCAAATATAATCATCTGCCTAAGGGGCTCTTTGGTTTTCAGGGACTTGGAATAAGTCCCTCTCACATCGAATGTTTAGACACTAATTTAGAGTATTAAACATTCACTAATTACAAAACTCATTCCATAAGCTTGGACTAATTCGCGAGACGAATTTTTTAGTCTAATAACGACATGATTTTGACAATGTGATGCTACAGTAAACTTTTGATAATTATAGATTAATTAAGCTTAAAAAATTCATCTCGCGGATTAGCTCTTATTTATGAAATTAGTTTTTTTATTAATCTATGTTTAATACTCTAATTAGCGTCCAAACATCCGATGTGACATGGGCTAAAAAGTTTTAACCCCATCTAAACACCCCTAAGTATATGCTTCTCTCCAAAGGGTTCACTATTAAAAATCACCGATGCTGCACGGTTCGCTTGCAAAGAAGGGGAATTAGTACGTAGAATACGTGCCAACTTGCGGAGCATCCAACTTGCTGTTCACACGGTGCTACCTGGCGTGCATGCACGCGCCACACTCGCCCAAGATTCCCATGGAGCACACAATTAAAAAAGGAGAAAAAGAAAAGAGAAGGCCCTGAATTTCCTTTTTTTTTCTTGAAAGCTCACGTCGATGCTCACTACTACTATGGTGCTAGGTGGGGCAAACCAGGCAGTGGGGGAAGGGAAGCAATTGCCCTCAATTATTAGAGCAGGTACAATAGTAGGCTATAAGTCAGCTGCAAATATATTTTAAGCAGATAAATGAGGAGATAGAAGGGCAGCGGGCTACAGATTTGTAGCTAGCTATAGCACGGACTCCAAGACGCAGCGTGTGTATGACAAGTGAGACCGGATATTAATAGTGTACTATGTAACTATTGTATAAATGAGCTATTAGATTGACTATAGATGAATTGAAGACAGTAGTGGGCTATAGTATTAAACTTGCTCTTAGCGTGCCAAACCATGTGCGGGTGCCTGCCCGATATGTTGGCAAAAAGGCTGGCGCGCTAATTATCAACCCTAAGGCACATGATTAGTTTATAAGCCGCTGTTTAGAGGGCCGTGTAATGATGTAGATTTGATGCTGATGCACACGATTCCGACTAAGAGAGCCGCGCCAAGTGCTTTCCGATTGATTATTGCCGCGAATATATTGTTGCACCTCGCTTTTGCTGCAGAAAGCGTAGCAAGCCGCAAGCATTATCACCACTTGCTGATAGAGCAGTGAGTAATGGCCTAGCCCACGGTTTTTGGGCGGTACTGAGTACTGACTCCACGTCCCTGTAACAACAACAGGGACGTCTTTGGTGCGGTTCCCCCCCCCCCCCCCCCCCCTCTAGATTCCTGTCGTTCTCGTCCGCCACGTACTTGACGCTGCCCATCAAGGCAGCCAAGCCGAACCCAACCCAACCACTACACGGCACCGTGGTCCAGGCCCGAATTGAAAAAAAAGTGAGACAAGACGAACCGCCACCATCCCGCCTCCGGTTGGCGCGCGAACCCGCCTCCCCGACCCGTGTGCCGTCTCGCCCGCAGCTCGGCGCGGAACCACGGTTTTCTCCCCTCCCACCCGCCCGTGCGCGACGCGACGCCCCACCGAGCTGCGCATATAATCCCCGCACTCCCACTCGTTCGAGCTCCACCAACAACTCATCGCCTCGCTTCTTCTTCCCACTAGCCAAAAGCACAAACCACCGAGAAAACGCTTCTCAGATAAACATCATCACCATGGCGGCGTCTCTTGCCTGCGCTTTCTTCTTCGACGCCGAGCCGGTGGGCGAGCAGGGCAGGCACGCGCTGGACGCCTGCGCGCTCTGCACCAAGCAGCTCACGAGGGACAGCGACATCTTCATGTACAAGGGGGACACGCCCTTCTGCAGCGAGGAGTGCCGCTACGAGCAGATGCAGCTCGACGCGGTGTACGCGAGGTCGGCCGGACGGAGGCAGCAGCAGCAGTACTCCGGGAGGGCGGATTCGCGGCGCGGGCACCGGGAGACCAGGAAGGTGTCCGTGGCGAGCTAATCAAGCTGCGTCGATAATATAATGATCAGCTGAGAAGAATTGGCGTTGAATCCAGACGAGATTTCAAGAGCTAAGCCACGCATCAACATGCGGCGACGAAGGAGATTGATTTCTCCAAGGCCGCGATGCCCGACGGCGCCGGAGAAGAGTCTGAGGAAGTTCATCGGCAAGATGAGATCTTTGCCATGTGGGTCGCTCGGGTCGACCTTGTCTTGGCTCTCAGATTGGCGCCCTTTTGCGGGTCGTGTCGCGTTTGTGCGCCAGCGTGCGCGTTAGAGCCTGAGTGTATCATCACTTTGTAAATCCAAAGCAGTTGGGAAGGCTTTAAAGTTTCCAAGTTCCTACAATGCAATTTTTTTAGCAGAATCACGAGTTCAAGTAACATATGATCGCGATTTCACCGTACTCTAATGCAATTAGGGTATGTCCCTTATGAATCAATTTGCTGTGGAAAATCCCCAATAGATCAGATGGCCATGGGAATCATCAGAGTTGTGATGAGAAAACATAGCTACCCCAACGGAGCCGTTCCTAAGATTTTTTTTTCATCCCCAGTTACAGTTTCAACTATTTACGAGAACAATCAATCTCGCCTGTGCGTGTACAGGTCGAGACTAATTTACGAGAAAATTAGGTTCACCTCGCAAGGAATTACTGCAGCAAAAATATCCGTTCTCCAGTTTCTGTTGCCTAGCTTTCACCGAAAGCAAGAGAAAACTCCAGGGACACAGCGATTCAGGCAGCGCGACACGTCGCGGACGGATGCATGAACCCAACATGTGTCAGACCGCTGAAGCGGGGGCCGTGACAGCGCATGCACGGGCACCGTCCATGCCCGCCCCTGCCCGTGGCAGCGACAATTCAAACCATCTCCTTTATGCAGCCATTCGATGCATTCCACTCATACAATACAATTTCCTGCCAATGTGCCATCCTGTTAAAGCATGTACAATAGCAGTCTATAAGCCAGCTATAAACATATTTTAGAGAGATAAAGAAAAAGAGAAGAGCAGCGGACTACAGATCTATAGCTATAGCCAGCTGCATCACGGACTCTAAGACGTAATGTGTGTATGATATATGGGATCAGGTATTAATAGTATAGTAAACAACTATTGTATTAATTGGCTATAGATGATTTGGAGCTAGCAGTGGGTTATGCTATTAAAGTTGCTCTTAGGCCTCTCGAGGTGAATAACGCCAGAATCCGCTTTGCGCTTCTCCGTGAAGTTGCAGGTTAAAAAAAAAGCCGTGCACCAATCTCGACAATGGCCGCTGCCTGCTTCCCGGAAAGAGGCCTCGCCGGCAACGCGAGACCCCATTGGCTCCCGTACGTTTCTCTGTGCAACAAATTAAAAGCAGGCGTGCAATTGCGCAAAGAGGCGTACTACTAGTATTTGTCGAGCCACTCGAGTGTGGGGAGCTAGCTAGCCGGTGTTTCTCCCACAAGCCAAAACAAAAGCTCCACCCGCGGTTTTCCCAAGGCGCAACCTGGCACGCTCTCGACTAAACAAAACCCGCCCAGCTTCGAGCGCAAGGCTGTGTGTGTGAGTTGTGTGACCCATCGTGCGTTGATGCATACGTGTACGGTTGTTTTGCTTGCGTCTCGCCCGGAATCTGCAGATGCGTCAAGCGTCTCCGCATCACTAGGTGTGTGCTTCTGTACATGGCGTGCAGCACCAACATCTGCCATGATTCCCGTCGTTTGGAGGAGGAGCTTAGCTCCACGATTGGCCTATTCTGGAATCTGGACACACCGTTGCAGTGTGCGTGCCTAACCATGTGGTGCTGCCGTCTGATTCGTGGGCAAAAGGCTGGCCATCTAGGTGCCCTACTCAATTTTTAGTTTCTGGTGTTCAACGTTTAACCGTCTGTCTTATATGATTTTTTTATAATTAATATTTTTATTATTATTAGATGATAAAACATTAATAATACTTTATACATGACTTATCTTTTTAAATTTTTTCGTAACTTTTTCAAATAAAACGAACGGTCAAATGTTAGTCACGAAAACCTAGGAATTAAGATTTTTTTAAGGACGGAGGGAATAAGCATTATGATTTGGGAGTGTATGACGGTTGCCTACTTAGTTTAAGGCTTTTAAGCAAAAGTTTAGAGGCTGCCTAATCGTACGTGTAGATTCGAGCACATGACTCCATCACCAAACGCATGGATAGTTAATTCGTGGTCTTCTATACTCCTCTCCTTTGCTGGGAAAACAGCAGCAAGGGCTCCTGTTTGTCCAAGTAAATTAAGCAGAGGGGATTAGTTGATGTGCAAGTAAAGAAAGGAATTGGTAGAAGCTTGATTACTCATGTTGGCTAAGCAGCTGGTACACGTGTGCCGGCTTAGATCTAGCATGCATGTGCACGAGTCTGAGTCAGCAATGAGTATGATGTACGACGAGTCATGAGTAGGACTAGCCAGTGAGAGCCTCCCGCCTAAGTAGCTGGAGACAATGTGCTTATGAAACGATGAGCTGTTGTTGTTTGGTTCATGCTGGTTAATCATACAGCGAAAAGTCAATGCCACCAGACATGTGGGCCCTGTTAGTGGTTTTAGTGGCAACGGCCCGCATGTCAGTCTAAAGTGTGAGTATGAAGATGAGCGTTGGCTGAACTGATTAGCCTCACGAAAAAAATTGATTACCATATAATTAATTAAGTCGTACTCCCTCCATCCCATAATATATGGCATAGTCAAACTTGGCACAGTCTTCAAAATTAATCTCTGACATATAATTTTTCATATACTATAAGGATTATTGCAACAAAATTATAACTATCTTAAAGTAAATTTAAATGTCAATCCAATGATATTAATTTTAGCAAATAAAATTTAATTTATATTATTATAATTATTGGTCAAATGTTTTTAAAGTTGAATATTGGAATGTGTGCACACCTTATATTATGGGATAGAGGGAGTACTATCTTTTAAAATATTAAAATAGATTAATATGATTTTTATATATCTAATTTTAAAAAATTGTACCAATTAGCAAGTCGGAAAACATGCTTACGAAAAGTGAGGACACATCTAATTCAAATCACCCTTGCCAAATGTGCCCTAGCATTAGCTAATAATTTTCTCAAATGTTGATTCATTCATAGTCATCATTTAGAGGCGAGTAGTTATTTTTCTTTCAAAAGAACAATATCGGGTTCTTCTACAGGTATAGATTAATGAAATCCACGTTTGTGCCTACTCAACTTTCTAGCCTCTTCTTCCCCCATGCTCTTCATCGCGTCCTCTCCGCTTCCCTACCTCCTCTTCCTCTTTCGTTCCCTCCGGGCCAATAGCCACCGTGTGCATCTGGTTTTCAGTGAGCTCACCCATCGCTGTACGTGGCCTTCCACCACCGCCGATCACACCTCGCCACCCTAAGGCAATCGAGGGGCCACCTCGATAGTGGACAGCACCGGGTGGAGCTGAGGGGCGGGAGGCAAAGTCTGCTTGACGGAGATCCTAGGCGAGGAGATGGGAGGTAGCCATCACGGCAGCACACCTCTTTGTGCAGTGGGGCGGTGTAACGGTGCACCACATTAACCTATACTATTTGATATCTATAGGTAACGACTGATACCTAGAGATATCAGGTTTGGTACGAGGTACTATGCTAGGTCTGGTACCTTGGCGGCGGTGATCGTACCATCCATCCGGTAACCTCGAGCACGAGGCAAGGGGACGAACTTAGTGCATCGGCATTTGTGGCTGTAGAGAGGGGACATCAATCATATACTAGCGGTGGTGGGACAACGCTCGTGTCCAACTCGAATGAATGGAAGGGGTGCACACCGCCGAGGGCGACGACGCAAGTGCCTGGATCCTTGGTCTTGCCTACAGGCAGGGTTGGAGCACCGCTGGTTTGTTCCTTTTGTGCATTTGAGCTCGGGCTTGTGGAAATGGTTATCATGCGAGTGTATGGGTATTATATTTATTAACTATGTCATTCGGATTGCATTAAGTGGTCTAGCAATCCTCGTTTTCTTTTTAAGTACATCAAGGCACAAACATTTAGCTCGGATTTTTACCCACACTACCACATATCTACATACAATTGGAAAAGTTTGAGGCACCAATAGTCTACCCATCATACACGTACTTCTACATTTGTGTACTAAAATTTTTGGACACCGCTGCAATGTGTCTGTTTTTATTTTGAGAAACGCTGCAGTGTGTTAGTTTATCTTCTATCTACAAGACATCCTCGACATATTAAAACATTAGTAGTTATTATTTGGGATTTCTTCTTCACATAAATAAATGTGTAGTTAAAATTAAATATTGTACGGGAGTTGAATTAGTTTGTCCAGAGAACAAAATATTGACCTGTTTTCTCCGTTTGGTTGATGCTAACTTGAGTAGCTAACACCGCATCAAGTTTATGTTGGGTAGTTGAGAAACTGAATCCATTGTTTGCGGTAGATTTTTTTTTTAAGATAAAAGAAAATCTTGTCGGTTGTCATAAGAAATTAGCTAGAGATGCTACGTTTTCTTCCCTTCTTCTTGACTATCAGAAAACTGTTCCCGCAGTGTCCGATCGACTTTTTTTTTTACAGGAATCTTTATTGGCGACAATTGGATGATACCCTTGAGTATTTTACTTGATTTTTTAAAGAGAAGATATAGTTAAGTAAGGCCACAGTTTCCGTAGGCACATACATCTAGCATAGATTGAGTCACTAATATACTGTGGAAATTTTCTGTAACTGATGTTCGTACGAAAGGTTCTTCTAAATATTCTTTTTTGGGAGGGAGAATATAGAGGTTCTTTTGTGCGGAATTTAAGAATCTTTATTGGTCACTGGTGACTCAGCCAGAACTGTTTGTTATTGTTTTTCTTTGAGAAGAAGAATCTAGCATATATAAGCCATCGCAATAATTTTGCTGTTGAATAATCAAGGCAGTACTTCACCATTCAGTCATCTAGTAGGCTTGGTCAAGTGTGACTGCATGTACAAAGAATTGTTTTCATCATATCATAGTCCAATCTTTTGACAAAAGGACGCAGCTTCGTTCAACATCCTGAACATTGTTCTATGAATTCTTTCACTGAAAATGAAACCACGAATATTGCTCTCTGCATGCATTCTAGCCTCCTCTGCCACTTGCGACTAGGTGACTAGAAGGTTTCAAAGAAGTCCAGTAATTAAGTGACTAAAAATCAACTGTGCCAGGTTAAGTTATGGGATCAGTTCGTCCCCAAATCATCCATATAAAACTTAACCTGGCAGTTCATCTCGGACAGCACGGGGTCGGCATGTTGAAAATTCAGAGCCGTCCATGCTTGAGAGGGGAGGGGCCCAGATACACAACTGCATGTCGACATGCTGCATTTCTGCGCGTTCAGGAGCGCCCTTTTCCCTGTTTGTGAATCTAGCGATTTTCAGGCTTCCGTCGCGCGCGACAGCATCACACGTCGTAAAAGCACCAGCAATCGGCAGAAAACAAACTGTGGAAAAAAAGGAAAAAAAAAAGGCAAGATCTGAAGGCGACGTACGCCCACGATACAGCTAGCGTTATACTGCGTGCGGTGGCCACTGGCTTCCGCCGGTGACACTGACGTGCAAGTCGAAACAAAACACGTATCCATCAAGCTCGTCGATGAAACCAGCAGCGACTAATTAATATTCAGATGTCGCTTTTGATTAAAAAAGGGAGAAAATTCTGGGAGCAGAAAAAAATCCTACAATTTTTAGTGTAGGAATAAATTAAAGGCTCTCGTTTTATATATTTCGTGTGTGAGGAGTGAAGTAAGCACAAAAAACTGGCCAATCAATAGCACTAAAAAATCCATCAATTATTGACATCATTAACATGGAGACCTACTCCAACTTAATAAAGGTGGTTGATGACTTGGAGTTGCCTCTGATTTCTGTATAAAAATTATCAGTGGTGAGACCGGTTCGTACTGTTTGTAAGAGCTTGATGGAGAGAGATTCTTTTTTATTATGAAAGGTGTCATCCAATGTATTGGGTGTCAAAGAAAGCGACCTTGACAAGGCCATACCGTATGTATGATGTATAAGCAATCAATAAGTTTTTTTTAAAAAAAAGGAACTTTACATGGAAGTCCATGTAATATATATATATATATATATATATATATATATATATATATATATATATATATATATATATATATATATATATATATATATATATATATATATATATATATATATATATATATATATATATATATATATATATATATATATATATATATATATGTATTCCAATCTGTCTTCAACTTTCTTGTATTTATATTTAAGCCCTTGATTTTAAGCTTTACACTAACAAAGTTTCATCTTGTTTATCAAAGATATAGCCTTTTAACAATCCTAATAGTTTCATGTGGTATGAGGTATGGTATAGTAAATTAACAATAAATTAAGAGCCTGACTAGAATGTATTTCTATAGCTATGGCTTATGTAGCCAAACATGCGTGATCGATCAACTAAAAATAATTTCGAGGGCAATACTTTCATACTTCTACTCTTAGACTCCTAGATTGATTCTAAAATTAAGTTCTAAAAGGAGTTGGAATAGCTTCAACCATTGGAGGGAAGAAGAATGAGCACATGACTGATGGGGGTTGAAATTGGAAACATTTTTTTAACATATTCATAGCAAAACTTTTGTAGAAATAGTCCCCTCAAAACAGCAAAAATAACAATACAACTTTTATATCGTGACTCCATTTTTACTTTGTGTCACATAAGCTACCACGCAAGATGCTTCACACATACGCTAGTTTTCCACATATTCGTCGTAAGTTGCATATATGTCATAAATTATGTGACACAATGCTATAAGCGTTGTTCTTATTATCGTTTACTTGTTAGTTTATTAACCATAGTCAAAATTAATTTAAATTTTTAAACTTAATTTTAGAGTTAGTTTTGAGGTTTATCATTGTAGCTTATTTTTCAATACCATAAATTATTTATGGTTTCGTTGTATATTTTTCCACAACCTGTCAGACCTAGAGCAAACGACGACAATTTGGAGAGATAGAAATTGTAAAAACAGCACTCACCAGGATCCATATGCAAAATAAAACTTTTAGTAGTGGGGGACTAGTGGAAACACTGCAATATACATGTCATTTTTTCGGTTTCTATACTTGAACAAATGTGTCACGTTACTCCAAGTAGCTCGTAGAACCTCTTTTAAAAAAAAGTACGGAGTAGTTCGTAGATTTCAGGTTATATAAGCAACCAAAAACAATTGATCCTTTTGGCTACTACTCCTACTTGCATAGTTGCCCTTCAGTGCCTATCCCCCGCCACACTCATCAGTCTCACATTCTCTCATGCGAATCATGCACCAATACCTTTATCGCCCTAGTTGCATGGCACGCTTAAAAAAGAGGCCATCAACACAGCACACGGTACATCAAAAACGACAAGATAGAAAAGCAAAAAAAGAAAAGAAAAGGCGACGCAAAGTAGGGGCCAGGCCCTCCAATTGGCCGGTTTCTTTCGAGTAAATTAACCTCCGAGATCGCAATTTGCCGGGTCCCCCACCTTCCTCCCTTCAGGTTGAGCAGAATTGTCGTCAAATCAAGCAGCTGCACCACCGGCTGCGCTGCTGTTTGGTTTTTGGTTTTGGGTGGTGAGATGAGATCCCAAGCCTGATAGCGATCAAATGCGTAAGGCGAATGCGGCCACCAAAAAACCAGGAGCCAACCACCGGCCAGCCACTAGGGCGATCTACTTGCAGGCAGCTCAGCTCAGCTCAGAAGAACCTGAATTGTTCAGTCCGTCCAATCGGACGTGACATGTTGTGAACAAGAAACTGCGTGATTTGGTGAGAAAAAAAATACGTGCACCTATCAGACGGTTGGTTTGATAATTCGAGTCATGAGACGGACACCGGCTTGCTTGATGAGATGAACAGTGGTACGGGAAGTAGAACAATAGTGCGGCCGGGCCCGGACCACTAGGCTGATTCATCGCGGCAGCAACGGCACTCAACGATGACAGCCTTGCGGCCGTGCAACTTGTTGGTCACCTGACCTGACGCCTTCTAGAGAAAGCGAGTTTGTACGCTATGTTACGCGGGTCCGATTAATAAATTCCCCTTTAATTTGCTGCCCAGGTGAACTTAGGAGTACTTTAAATCGATATTTGTCCTACTCACAATTTTCAAATACAAATATGTATAATTGAACTTTGAGATGATTTTTTTCTTTTCATTTTTGCATCATACGGAAGACACCCTTTCCATGATAAGACAAATTTAATAAGTACAGATTATAGCACAAATTTGAATTTACACTATCTTTGTTTTTTACGCCATTGACTTCTGAACATAGGATTAACCATTCATCTTATTAAAAAATATTAAAAAAATATTGTGTAAATGTATAATACCCGTACATTGCTGATAAAAAATGATGCAAACTCGTGTGTTACAGCGGGCTCCAATTATATTAAATGAACTGATTAAAACTAAATCATCACTCTCAAACTCTAATTAACGATGATAGGATAAACAGTACGTTGTACACTGTACATGAAGAAAATAGAGCTTCTTACTCTAGTACATTTCTGATAAAAAATGATGAGCCCATATGATAGATGGTGATCCTTGCTTGTCAGATAAATGGAGGTGGCAGGACCACCACCACCAGAATCTTTTAAGATGGTATAGATAAATCATATTAGAGAACTTTTGGTATAAAATAACTCATAGCAAAATAAATAACAGTTACTTAACTTTTTAAATAGGATAAATAGTTAAACATGTATTCAAAAGTTAACAATGTTATGTACTTTCTTTGTTTTATATTATAAGACTTTATAGCCTTGTCCACATATATACATGTGTTAATGAATCTAAACACATATATATGTCTAGATTCATTAACATCTATATGAATGTGGGTAATATGAAACGGAGGAAGTATTAAAAAACGAGGTAGTACAATATTACTCTCTCTTCAATCATACATGAGATATGCACAATCAGACACACAATAATAGTACACCCTTTTTAAATATTTACATTATGTATGAAAGGTGCCCACGCACTGAACCAGAAGTTGTTTTTTCCATGGTAACACATACTCCACATAATAAATATTTTTAGACAACAACACAAATTTTAGTGTATACATTATTGCTTTCTTTTCGATCATACGGGAGAGATGCACAATGACGCACACCATAACAGAACCACTTAATTTGTTTTAAAATTCGTATATTTTTCGTAATATTTGACCATGGCCCAATTAGTAATCGTGTGACTGACAAGTGCATCAAACACATCATATGTGGAAGCCGTGCTATTGGTCTCTCTGTCTCAGGCGCCATTTCTTTTTTACCTCTGATAGCTAGTGCTTGTTGTTTTCCTTGGTGCCGTCACGGAGCAAATACAACTCTACACGCTCGAATAGAGATTGAGATTTGTGCCTAAACAACTCGGCAGATGTTAACTTCGCACTTAGATCAGGTATAATAACAGAATATAAATCAGCTATAAAAATATTTTAAAAAGATAAAAGAAGAGAGAAAAAACATCAGGCTATAGATCTATAGCCATCTTTAGCACGGACTCCAAGACGTAATGTATGACATATGGGACCAGGTATTAATAGTGCAGTAAGTAATTATTATATAAATTGGCTATTACATTAGTTATAAATGATTTGGAGCTAGTAGTTGACTATACTATTAAACCTGCTCTTATGAGCAAGGAACATCTGTGTTCGTTACTTGTGGATTGGGAATCCATCTCCCCGCAAGGAAAACATAGCAGTCTATTAGCATGTGATTAATTAAGTATTAGCTAATTTTTTTAAAAAAGGATTAATTTGATTTTTTTAAGCAACTTACGTATAGAAACTTTTTATAAAAAATGCATCGTTTAACAGTTTGAAAAGCGTGTGCGCGGAAAACGAGAGAGGGGATGGAACCGGAAGTTCCAAACACAGCCTATATAAAAAGTTCCACAATTATCCCATCTTACAAAAGAGCCCAATGTAGATGTAGATTTCAGTAACTACACAAAGCCAAAACACACCAAGTCCCATAAAGAAATTCACAAAACAGTGGAGGACTAATTCGGAAATCTCCCCTTCCCGTCCATCTCCCTCCATGATAAAACCCGAGTTGCTTCTCCCGCTCCGCCATCACTCCCCTTTCCCAACCGGAAAAACGAGAAAACAGAGAGAGCTCATTTGCCGAAGGCCGAAGCAAACCAAGCCAAGAAATGGCGCGCTACCACCCCACCTCCATCCACGACGACATCGAGGCCGGCTTCTCCGGCCACTCCGCCTCCCCCGTGAAGCCCGCGGCGTCGCCTCGGCGGCCCGGCGGCCGCCTCTTCTGCGACCCGTGCGACGACGCCGACGACCTCCTCGGCCACCACCACTACCTCGACATCTGCTTCCGCTGCCGGAGACCCCTCGGAGGAAACAGAGACATCTTCATGTACAGGTAAATATTCAGCACAACTGTCGTCAGTCTCTTGACAGGTTAAATCTCTCTGGAAGAATGTGTTTCTAATGGCGTTGTGATTCCTTCTGTTCTTGCAGAGGTGACATGCCCTTCTGCAGCGAGGAGTGCAGGCAGGAGCAGATCGAGATCGACGAGGCGAGAGAGCAGAGATCGAAGCAGACGGGGAGGGCAGAGCAGGAGAGGCAGAGGCAGCAGAAGGCGAGCCACCCGAGGATCCCGGTCTGGGCATGGTAAACAATTTTGGTCACGGAACAGTAGATCTTAGAGAAACTCAAGAACCGAAAAAACGAGGAGGAGATCGAGAGACAGCTTGTCCATGACCGTGTGTGCGGATGGAGAAAGATCCAGTCGAGCGCACGCGGATCAAACAGTTCCACGGGAACGAAAGCCAAGCCCGGGGAAGCAGAAGCAAACCGGCTGCGTCTTTCTTTTCGCGATGAAATTGTTCGGTTCCTTCCTCCTGATCTCCGCAACAAGGAGATGAGGAGTCAATTTGGTGTGTGAATTTTACTTTCTTGGCACGGTTGCAAATTCGCAAAAAAATATGGTGCGTGCGTGCAGCCGGTGCAGCGTTTTGTGTCATTGTGTGTGTGCTTGTAATGCAACCTGTTGATATGGAAAAAGTGAGTGGCGTAAAAAGCTCTCTCCGATTTCTCATTAGTTCGGTCGATTTCCTTCCTAGTACTCCATGCTGTGTTCGTTGCGTAGCTTTTTTACTACTTGCTCCGTTTAACAATATAAGACTTTCTATCATTGTCCATATTCATATAGATGTTATGAATCTAAACGCATAGTTGTGTTTAGATTCATTAACATCTACTTCCTCCGTTTCACAATGTAAGTCATTCTAGCATTTCCCACATTCATATTGATATTAATGAATCTAGATTCATTAATATCAATATGAATGTGGGAAATGCTAGAATGACTTACATTGTAGAACGGATGAAGTATATGAATATGGGTAATACTAGAAAGTTTTATATTGTGAAACGAAGGGAGTACTCTACTAGAGCTCACGCTGCAGCTACAATTAGATGTTCTTTTTCTGATGAAAATACAGTTAAAGCGGCCATTATTCAGTTGCCCTCTGAACAGAATTCATACTGTACGTTCGATGCAGAAATTGAATGTCGTCGCCGCCTGCTATACCGTGTACAAACAGTAGATCATAGACATGTTGGTACCTCCTGCAGCAGCTGGTCCGTCATCAATGGCAGAGGTAAATTGTTCGTTCCGTTCCTCGCCGAGAAAATATCGGCCCTGAATTGTAGTAAAACAGACAGTTTGCTCCACGACGAAAAAGTCGGGAAGGTAATAAAGAAAGGAAGAAAGCAACGCAGGCTTTGTTATTAGTATTGTCATTCGTGCAGCCTTGCTTCCCGGAAACTTACACGAGGTAAATGGCTATAGCAACTACTAAGTACTAGCAGTTGGACAATTTTTATCTCAAAGCGTTGCAGACACAGCTTCTCCGTATCGTTTCCTCAACAACACTGCCTGACAGGCGGTCCACAAAAGAAAAATAAACGGAGGGCCCACATGACAGTCTCACGTATACGACCTAAGGGCAAAATCTGCCGGTACATGTAGCCATAGTAGGACACTAACGTTTTTTCTACAGCAGATGATGTCACGCCCAACGTTGTTCACCATCAACCGAATTAAACTACGCAAAGCATGTTGGCATTAGTGCGTACTCCGGACTTTAAAAAGCCCAAACAACCAGCGATAACAAATCAATCATCCTCGGCCACGCCGTGGATTTTTTTCTTCACCGTTTTCTGTGGCTCCCCAAGTTGCGCCCCATGTGCACCCGAGAGAATCCTTTTAGGCAATCTAGGGCCTTTGGCGACACAAAAAGAATTCCCCCGATTCCCCCTCGCCACGTTACGCCTTCTCCGAGCCAGCGAGAACCAACACGAGCACTTGAGCCGTTGAGCGAGAGACGAGCGCATCTCGCCGTGTGCCGGTGTTTCGGGGGGTGCATCCCGCACGCACGTGCCGGCGCCGCGCCCATGCGCTGTGGCTGCCGCGCTCCTGCCCCCTCTGCTCGCTACAACCATAGCAGAGACCACACAATACTATAGCTCTCTCAAGTCTCACCCATGTGGCGCTAGATTAACCTGCACTACTAGTACTAACCACGCCAACTGAAAACGGTTTAGCGAAGTCGCGGTGAACCATGTGGTGCATATGCTACTCACACACGGCCTGCGCCTGCATGGAACAATGATGCAGGCACGGCTCGCGAGAGAGAGAGAGAGTGTTGCTGTGGCGAAGTTGGCTACTGTTAGAGCAAGTTTAATAGTATAGCCAACTAATAGCTCCAATTAATCTATAGTCAATCTAATAGCTTATTTATACAATAGTTACATACTACACTATTAATATATGGTCTTATCTGTCATACACACATCGCGTTTTGGAGTCTGTGCTACAACTAGCTATAAATCAGTAGCCAGCTGTTCTTCTCTCTCCTTATTTATCTCCTTAAAATATGTTTGCAGCTGGTTTATAGCCTGCTATTGTACATGCTCTTACCTCAGCTCGGCTGGACTTGGGCCAAAATGTCCCTCTCCTAGCGGAGGAAAAAGGTGGATGAATAGAGAGGGTGATTCTTCCCGGTGAGATTAGCTAGCGGCACACCGGTTTCAAAAAGGTTGACGTACGCTGTTGCTGTCGTGTCAATAGTAACAGACGCCAGTGAAGGTGACGAGAAATGTTTTCTTCTTCAGAGCGTTGTTGTCAAGAAAATGACCTCGGTAGTAAATGGACAAGTGGGATACGTACAGGTAGGATCTACGTATAATTTCTGAAAGACATGTTGATCGAGGTGTGGTGTATGTATTCACATGTACTGCTAGCATGTTACACATGTGAGCTATAGACCAATGTCAATAACATAATAGTGCTCCTACTTCAGTATATGCTGGTAGTAGTAAATTATACGCACACGCATTTTCAAGAAAGAAAAAGGAAGAAAACAAGATTGCTAGGGTGGCACCGACCGCGTAGTACATTGGAGAATGTTTCTTGCAACCACGACAGATTGACAGAATATACTACTCCATAACTTTTGAAGCGGCAGTAAAACAGAAGCATTACACGTTAAGAAAGTGCTAAGTAAACAAGACTGCCTGAACTCCATAATCCCTTTTTTTTCCTGCCCAAACAGCATACTGATTGTTGAGGTAGGTAAACAACCTCCAAAACAGCGTACATACTGCCTAGTAACTATCTGTAAGTAAGAATCACGTGCCAAGGGGGCATCCACTTCATGTCTTCATCTCTCTGAACCTGCGGTCTATGCGCTGTTTTTAAATTTTAGCCCCCGTGTTCATTGTCCCTAAGAATGATCTCAGACGCCTTGATTTTAATGGCTCCCATTTCCTCACTAAATCTCCAATGGCCAGTAGTGTGTTGTTCCAAATTTTGCAGTAAACAAGAATCACAAAACCAAACAAAGTATACGCAGATTTTTCACGCGTGTCATGCTCCGTTGATTGGCGTCCGCTTCTATTCATAGGTTTGCCGTCGGACGCTGCCAATTCCCAGCCTCTCCTTGTCTCCCCGAGGCTAAAAATGGGAAGTGCCGGCGACCTATTTGTACATTCCTCCGGCGAACCGGAGCTCCGTCAAGCCAGCCGAGATCCTTGACAGTGCAGTGCCAAGACTCGGGGGGGCAATTTTGCTCCCTCTTCCCGCTCGTGCCCAGGCCGGGGCCTTGCTTGCTAGCTAGCTTTGAAGCCAGCCAGCAACGCCGCCGCCGCAGGCATGAAGGGGAGCGGTGCAGCGATGCCGTCGTCCATGTTCTACGTCCACGAGGCGGACGTCGCCCAAATCCACCACTTCCTCGAGGAGTGCTCCCTCTGCGGCAAGTCCCTCTCCGGTGACATCTTCATGTACAGGTTTAAAGCTTTTTTTTTTTTTGTCCTCTCCCTCCTTTCACCGCGATGCATGCACGCAAAAGTTTGTTGAGGTTTTGTGGCGTGGGTGCACAGGGGAGACACGCCGTTCTGCAGCGAGGAGTGCAGGCAGCAGCAGATCGAGGTGGACAGGGCGAAGCACCGGCGGAAGAAGCGTGCGGCGGCGCACGCGGTGTCGGTGCGGAAGGAGCACCGGAACCACCACCACCACCACCGGCACCACCACCAGCAGCCACAGCCGCGGCCGGCCATCGACGCCAACCCGTGGGGCACCGCGCGAGGCCCCGCGTTGCGCGTGTGAGACCGATCGAGCCGCATCCGCGCGTCGGGCGCGCGGGGAGGCCACGTCTTTTTTATTTTCGGGACTTCTGGTGCGACACGGGCAGGACGACGGAGACAAATACATTTTCACAACAATAAAACGTACGCGACCCTGTTTCTGTTTGTAGGGGGACTGGTGCTACTAGTACTACGTGCGTACACGCGCCTGAGGGTCTTGGGCCGAGTTGGGCCCTAGCTTCCTCGGGCGAGTCTTGGTTTGTTTTTTTTTTCTCATTTCTCAAGGTTAGAACATTGGAGCTAGGCGATCGATTCATGGGCTCTCCTCCATTTTTGCCTCCTGTTTTTTTGGCCGCTGTGTTCTGCTTTTGAGGAATGAAATATGTTTTTTTTCTCCAACTGAACTGTCCCCCATGTACATTTTGTTACTTCCCTTAGCAATTCTTAGGTGTTTTATAGGCAGCGAAATGGACATGTTTTTTTTAAAGAAAAATGTTTTTACTAAAGTTTTGCAGCTGGCTTACAAGGTATTGTCGTTTTCTTTTTCTTTTTTGCAACAGTGGAAGCCGTTTGTTTCGCCGAAGCTGTTAGGGGGATTTGGAGGTCATCAAGGGCCTGTCCCTTTGCCAAGCTGCAAAATCTAAGTGCCCAAGGAGTCCTGACAGAAAAACAAGTTCTTGAAGTTAAGGTTATGGTCCTTCTAGATGTTAGCATGGAGTAGATTTCTTTATGATGAGAACACAGAGTTGTGTCTTTAGTATGTCGATGCAAGCTTATTTACTTGTTCTTTAGAAACAGAGAGGAAAACCCCGGTTCCAACATATTTGAAACCGAAGAGGCTTGCTTTACTTGTTGCTTCCCTACTTTTGCTTTTGCTGGGCTCAACTGTAAGCGTGTGAAACCCAACAAGTTTTATGAACACTCTTAGGCTGACTCTTAGGCTGTGTTCGCATGCACCTTTTCCATCCTCTCTTCATCGTTTTTCGCGTGCACGCTTTTCAAACTGTTAAACGGTGCATTTTTTGTAAAAAGTTTCTTTACGAAAGTTGCTTAAAAAATCAAATTAATCCTTTTTTAAAAAAAAATTAGCTAATACTTAATTAATCACGTGTTAATGGACTGCTCCGTTTTCCGTGCGCAGAAGTTGGGTTCCCATCTCCCCCATCCGAACTCAGCCTTAGTATGCTTTCTATTGAAACTGTGCCGAATGAGAGAAAAGTATGTGACATTGTGAGTTGTGACACATAATAAGCACGCTTATCTAGTAGGTGCAACCTAGGTTTGAACATTACAAGCACGCTCGCAGTGCTGCAGCTTGCGAAGTTCAGATTTCAGAACTTCAGGGGTAGGAAATCAAACCAGTGGCGCCACCGTTACAACTCAACATCTCAACAGACTAGCGGGTCTCTATAGCAGGAAAAGTCTGATACGGTTAGCTGTAACCCATCCTTTACCTGCAAATTACAGGTTTGGTCGCTAGCTTTTGCCACAGTTTCAGAATTGAGATGCTGTCGATCCGGCAACGTCCGAGTCTCAAATGAATGATTTCCTGTCCCCTTTGCAATCTCACTGATGGCAACCTGAGTCATATTGAAAGATCAAGGATGGAACGGAGCAATCAGGAATCCCATAAACTACTACATACATACATGTCGATGAGATCGATCTACAATCAAAACAGGATTAGCTCAACAATGATAGAAAGAAAAACACAACAGAATAAAAAAACTGACCGGCAAATTGGAGCCGGTGATGATGCAAACACAGATATATAATTTGTGCCAAACTGACATTATAGCTACTTTTAAAAGTTCCATTAGATGCGTAGGATTAGATGCTCCCGAGTATTGTTAAAGGAATACAACCAAAGCCCATGATTCTGTGTGGGATTTCCTGCCTGATTTTCCGGCATCTTTTTCCTTGCCACGTTCGACAGGGAAAAGCAGGAGCATTTTTCCGGCGATGGCGAGGAGCACAAGTGCACAGCTCTTCTTCAGCTTTGACTGTCCCAACCGATCCTGGTTTTACGTGCCTCCATAATTTTAACTTTTTTTTTCCCCTCCTAGACTAGATTCGTATACTTCTCTTGTGGTAGCAAACGAATCAATGCACAAACTTTTCTAGCACAGCAAGGTTTTTGTATGAGACGAGCGAATATTACCGCGATTTACCAAACCGAACAGTTCAAAGCAAGGCAAAAGCAGATTTGTGCTGCTTAAAAGAAAAACGCGAGATCGTTGGGTCCATCCAGCTGTATCACTGAATGTCTCCCCAGCGAGAGACGCGGCCCGGTTGGAATCCAGGAGACCAAATTTTGGGGTCAGCTTGTCCTTATTTTACTCCACATGGGATACTTTACTGACCTTGCTACTAGCCTAGTACAAGTAGTAGGTCCGTGCTTTGATCGCAATTTCTTTAGACGTTTATTGCCACAGCGTCCAAAGGTGACCACAATACCACCAAGATTACTGTACACACAATTAACTAGTGCTGCCCATCACCAATAATTTGCTCACTTTTGTTGGGCACTGCGATTTCTTCTGTTTTGTAACAGGATCGTACGCACGAATCTCGATGGTGGTCTCAGCAAAATTATAGTGTAAGCCAGTGCCTGGAGACGCGCTCAACCGGCGGCGTAAAACTTAACCCCATGCTAATGCTAGCTGCTGGCTGTACCGGGGACCTGCTGGTCGTTGGGGAGGCATATGCCATCAGAAATCCCGAATACACAGTACATGCGGTAATAGCACACAGTTGATTAATGAATGCTGGGATTATGAAATGTGAATGCCGTTAAAATTATGTACTTACTACTAGCGGCATTGGAGTTAGCTTACGTACTGCGCCCACTTATTTAATTTATTTATTTAATGTCCTTTGTAGAGGTAGATTAGATCACCTAATCTTGGATTCTTGGTACTACAGATTATAAAATTTGATTAGCTGGTGAGTCACGATTAGCCATGGGTTTAGGCTTTAGATCGATGCATTAGGCCCAACCCATTAGCTAGCTGCATCTACATGATGGCTCACTGTCCACAGATTGTTTTGACATGGAAGGGAGGGATCTATGTAGCTAGTGTACAATTGTAACGTTACATCTGGGGCAAGCTCCCTCCCACGCTGTACTGCCCTGACGGCGATCTCACCACATCCCGTTGTCAAACACCGTCGCTTTTGTTTTTGGCACCTGTCTCGCTTGACTTAAACGGTAGCCAGCATCACAGGTCGCGATTAGATATAGTCGCTAGTAGTGATGATGGTGAATTTACCGTCCTGTAGAGTGTTTCAACTTTCAAGGCGGCGAATACGGTACAGTCGTGTACAGAGACTAGGAACAGGGTGAGTAGAAAATGGATTCAATAGTACTCCGTACGTCTCGTCTAGGTGCATGTTCTTGCGAAAAGGAAAAAAAATGGTGATGAAGGGTTAAATCAAACATGAACTAGTTAGGTGAATTACGTTGTGTGTGATGTCTTGTCCCTTGTTTAAAGAGTCACTTAGCATGCCAAAGGGCTTGATCCCAAAAATCTCTGAAACGTTACTGCGATTGGAAGCGAAGCAACTGATGGCAAATGTGCGTCTCAGCCATTTTGATGGCTTGAGCTTCAGATACGCAGAGCATCGAGAGATAGTGCTTACCTCTATCGTTTTGTAGCGTTAAAAGTTTTTAATGGCCATGGAAGAAGGCGATTG
Source organism: Oryza sativa Japonica Group (assembly GCF_034140825.1). Lineage (NCBI taxonomy): Eukaryota > Viridiplantae > Streptophyta > Magnoliopsida > Poales > Poaceae > Oryza > Oryza sativa. Next base: position 30,109,218 of record NC_089038.1, on the reverse strand, counting down.
GTCACGGCCTCACGGGATATTGGAACTCTACCTAATTCGGGTCACTTCGGATATAAAACTACGTACGTAGCAAACTAGCAATCATAAATCAGTAGATTAAAAACGTTCTAGAAGTGATTTTCTTTTTCGGAAAATATTCAGTAAGTGTCATCACTGAACACAGACTTCAATTATCGAATCAAAGGAAAAAAAAAAGTAAGTGTCGTCACTGAACACAGACTTCAATTATCGTGGTTTGCATCCGTGGACCTGGAGAAAAAAAAAGTACTAGTAGCTCGGATCATTTTCGAGTCCAGCAAAAAGAAGCAATAAGAGGAACAGTCATAGACTCAATAGGCTCGTAGCATATCCCTTTTTCTTGAACAAACATACCACCGCACCAAATACCAGAGTATATGTGTTACAGTAAACATGTATTATTCGTATGTTTTATGCACACGGATATACCAGCAGAGACTTTTTCAACCGTGTGTATATATACACCACACGAATTTTTTATTACACGTATATAGGCACGTAGAGTAGGATTGCATTTGCATATGGTGGAGCGGTACAGCTACGTGTGTGTGTGCACAAAATATCTGTGGCTGTCGTTTTATACCGAGATGGCGGACCACCCAAGGCGTACCCACCGCGCACACAGGCCACGGGCCCACCGGACAAAGGGAGCGTGGAACCGGTGCTGCGCGTCTCCACCGTCGCTTTCGTCTTGCTACTGCTCCGCTGCGCGTTTAAAAGTCCCGTGTCCTTTCCAAGCCCCGGTTTCGTGCTCCATGACATGTGGGCCCTCCGCGGTGCACTTTTCCGGGCCCTTTTGCTTTCGCCGCTGCGTCCCTTTCCGTTCTCTGTGGAAAAATGGAGGGTCTCACCGTGTCCAAAGGTCTTGCTCCGCTCTGTGTTGCATTGCAACTAGGCAACTTATGCTGCAGCAAATATCATTCGATGGTTTTAGTGAAAAGGATATTCATAAGTTTGAGATTGGGAACACCCTTTTTTTTCCCATATTTTTCTTACGGGTCAGTATATCATTAGAATCACTAAAAGATTTTCATATGGAGTCACCGAAACTGAAATTGATTATTCTGACGGTGACATTGGATCCACAATCTAAAATACAGGGCAGGTGTCCCCCAAACTTTGTTTGCATCCCGAATCAAACAAATCAAAAGGACCACCGGGACACATGAGCATGTCCGATATACTAATTGAACATTTCAACCAACAAAAGGGCGTTGCTCTAGAATTAGTACATAAAACAACAAACATATTCACCTAAGAAAAATGAAGGAATGTGCTCAACAAACGGTCATTATCTTGCGCTGGAGTGGCCGACCTAAAAGGACGATTAGTAACTATTAAGAGTCCAGTTTTGTCAGGGAGCTATTAAGAGTCTTTAATGGTATTATAGAAAAAAACAGTGGTCATTTAGGACACTAGGACAGCACGATGTTGGAACAGTGAGCTCTTATAATCACCTTCAATTCACAGCGTTTAGGGTTTCTTCATAGTCCATAGCGCAGTAATTGTTGGAATTAATGAATGGGCCTTAGCCCACTCGAAGATTAATTCTTTGGAAAATCACAAAAGCCCACCTCATGGGATGGCATGCATGTGGAGTTTAGTACCACCTTGCTTATTCTAGGAGAGGGGGACCTCCTTAAAAGGGAGGATGCCCTCCTAGTCGCTTGAAGCATGTGTGGTGGAGAGAAGAGGGGAAACACGCGCGCGCTCGCTCGCCTGGCCGGGCCGGCGGCGCGCGTGCACGACGTACGCGTTGAATGGTCCGAAAAATTGGCTCCTCACCCTTGCGCAGATGCAGCCTCCTTTTGCAGTTTTGTTTTGCTGCAAATTCGGATTCGTTTTTGTTTTGGAAACGTTCCGAAAAATCCGGTGCGTGCAAACGGCATGGAGTTCGGATAAGTTACGCGCGACTTATCCGGTTCGGTTACGCGCAGTAGAGATCGTGCGGGCGCCCTGATCAAGCAACCCTTCTCTATATAAACCGACTTGCCGTCTTCACGCAACTCACGAAAAATCAATCTAGGGTTTGCCTCCTACTCTGTACTGCGCCGTCGCTCGTAGACTACTCCATCCCGCTCGCCGGCGTGCACCGGCGATCGGGAGAGCAGGTCTCCGGAACCTCTGCCTTCTACGTTCTGCACCGGGAGAAGGCGGCAATAAGGTTTTTGGGAAGCGCTTCGCGCGACTGCTCCCTGTTCGTTCGCGACGGCTCGCCTTCCTCTTCGCTCGCGTGTTTCGTGCCTTCGTAGACACTTGCGAAAAGTTTCGACCAAGCAGCCGGTCTTTCCGTCACCTCGGTACGTGTTCAATATGTTGCGCATATTTGATCTGTTCATGTTATACCGTGTAGTTTACATGTGTAGATCTAATGATGCGTTCATGCTAGTTTTCATCTGTAATGTCATGATTTATTTATGGAATAGATTAAATCATTATATGTCTATAATCTCAACAATCCAAAAACCTTATTATAGGCACTGTGATTTTACTATGGCTGGTTTTGCCGATGCACTGAGGCCGGATAAATTCACCGGTGTGCATTTTAAGAGATGGCAGATCAGGGTCACTCTGTGGCTGACAGCTATGAAATGCTTCTGGGTGAGTACTGGCAAACCTGAAGGAGTTCTTACTGCTGAACAGCAGAAGCAATTTGAGGAAGCCACTACTCTCTTTGTGGGATGCATTCTTAGCATTCTTGGTGATCGTCTGGTCGAGGTGTATATGCATATGACCGACGCTAAGGAGTTGTGGGATGCACTGAATACTAAATTCGGTGCTACTGATGCTAGCAATGATCTGTATATCATGGAGCAGTTTCATGACTACAAAATGGCTGACAACCGTTTTGTAGTCGAACAGGCTCATGAGATACAAACCATGGCTAAGGAACTCGAACTCCTTAAGTGTGTCTTACCCGACAAATTTGTGGCCGGGTGCATTATTGCAAAACTACCTCCATCTTGGAGAAGTTTCGGTACTGCACTCAAACACAAGAGACAGGAATACTCCGTTGAGGGGTTGATAGCGTCTCTTGATGTTGAGGAGAAAGCTCGGGAAAAAGATGCCGCGTCTAAGGGCGATGGTGGGCAGTCCAGTGCCAATGTTGTGCACAAGGCCCAGAACAAGAGCAAGGGGAAATACAAAGCTCAGCAGACCACCAACTTCAAGAAGCAGAAGAAGAACAACAACAATCCTAATCAGGATGAGAGGACTTGCTTTGTGTGTGGCCAAGTTGGTCATCTGGCTAGGAAGTGTCCACAGCGCAAGGGGATGAAGGCACCTGCAGGGCAGACTTCTAAGTCTGCTAATGTGACCATTGGCAACACTGGAGATGGAAGCGGGTATGGTAATTTACCTACTGTTTTTTCAGTTAATCAATCTACTAATTGGTGGGTTGATACTGGGGCCAATGTACATTTTTGTGCTGACATCTCATTGTTTTCTTCTTATCAGGTCGCACGGGGTTCCACCGTTCTAATGGGGAATGGGTCACATGCTTCTGTTCATGGTGTTGGCACGGTAGATCTGAAGTTTACTTCGGGAAAGATCGTGCAGCTGAAGAACGTGCAACATGTCCCTTCTATCGACAGGAATCTTGTTAGTGGCTCCCGTCTGACTAGAAACGGATTTAAGTTGGTTTTTGAGTCTAATAAAGTAGTCGTGTCTAAACATGGATATTTTATTGGTAAAGGTTATGAGTGCGGAGGCCTGTTTCGCTTTTCCCTTTCTGATTTCTGCAATAAGTCTGTGAACCATATTTGTGGCAGTGTGGATGATGAGGCTAATGTTTGGCATTCACGTTTATGTCATATTAATTTTGGCTTGATGTCTCGGCTTTCCAGCATGTGTTTAATTCCTAAGTTTTCCATTGTCAAAGGTTCTAAGTGCCATAGTTGTGTGCAATCGAAGCAACCTCGCAAGCCTCACAAGGCTGCCGAGGAGAGAAACTTGGCACCACTAGAACTCCTACATTCAGATCTTTGTGAAATGAATGGGGTGTTGACGAAGGGTGGAAAACGATATTTCATGACATTGATTGATGATGCTACTAGATTTTGCTATGTGTACTTGTTGAAAACGAAAGACGAGGCTCTAGACTATTTTAAAATTTATAAGGCAGAAGTTGAAAATCAACTTGACAGAAAGATAAAAAGGCTTAGGTCTGATCGTGGTGGAGAGTTTTTCTCGAACGAGTTTGACTTATTCTGTGAGGAACATGGCATCATACATGAGAGGACGCCTCCCTATTCTCCCGAGTCTAATAGGATTGCTGAAAGGAAGAACCGCACACTGACTGACTTGGTGAATGCCATGTTGGACACCGCGGGACTGCCTAAGGCATGGTGGGGGGAGGCATTGTTGACCTCAAATCATGTGTTAAACAGAGTTCCTAACAGAAATAAGGACAAAACACCATATGAGATATGGATTGGTAGAAAACCATCACTTTCTTATTTGCGCACATGGGGGTGCTTGGCGAAAGTCAATGTACCAATAACGAAGAAGCGCAAACTTGGACCTAAGACTGTGGACTGTGTTTTTCTGGGATATGCTTATCATAGCATTGCCTATAGATTTTTATTAGTTAAATCTGAGGTACCGGACATGCATGTTGGTACAATTATGGAGTCTCGTGATGCTACCTTCTTTGAGAGCTTTTTCCCAATGAAGGATACACATAGTGGTTCGAACCAACCCTCTGAAATAATTCCCAGTTCAATCACACCACCAGAACAAACTGAACATACACATGAACTTGTCTCTGAGGAGGATGTCAGTGAAGCTCCTCGAAGGAGTAAGAGACAAAGGACGGCTAAGTCTTTTGGTGATGATTTCACTGTGTACCTCGTGGATGACACTCCTAAGTCAATTTCAGAAGCATATGCATCTCCTGATGCAGACTACTGGAAGGAGGCTGTCCGTAGTGAAATGGATTCCATTATCGCTAACGGGACTTGGGAGGTGATAGAGCGACCCTATGGGTGTAAACCTGTGGGGTACAAGTGGGTGTTCAAGAAGAAGCTTAGGCCTGACGGTACTATTGAAAAGTACAAGGCTCGGCTTGTTGCTAAGGGCTATACTCAGAAAGAAGGCGAAGATTTCTTTGACACTTACTCACCTGTTGCTAGATTGACCACAATTCGTGTGCTACTTTCCCTAGCACCTCACATGGTCTTCTCGTTCATCAAATGGACGTTAAGACAGCTTTTCTTAATGGAGAGCTGGATGAGGAGATCTATATGGATCAACCTGATGGGTTTGTAGTTGAAGGTCAAGAAGGCAAAGTGTGCAAATTGTTGAAGTCTTTGTATGGTCTGAAACAAGCTCCTAAGCAATGGCATGAGAAATTTGACAAAACATTGACATCTGCAGGCTTTGCAGTCAATGAGGCAGATAAATGTGTGTACTATCGCCATGGTGGGGGTGAGGGAGTTATTTTGTGCTTGTATGTTGACGACATACTGATATTTGGGACAAACCTTGAGGTGATAAATGAGGTTAAATCATTCTTGTCTCAAAATTTTGATATGAAAGATTTGGGAGTAGCTGATATTATCTTAAACATTAAGCTAATTAGAGGTGAGAATGGGATTACACTCTTGCAGTCCCATTATGTGGAGAAGATCTTAAATCGCTTTGGCTACATTGATAGTAAGCCTTCTCCAACACCTTATGATCCTAGCTTGTTGCTTCGCAAGAACAAGAGAATTGCTAGGAATCAACTGGAATACTCCCAAATCATTGGATCGTTGATGTACCTGGCTAGTGCAACTAGGCCTGATATCTCCTTTGCTGTGAGCAAGTTGAGCCGATTTACCTCTAATCCAGGAGATGATCACTGGCGTGCGCTTGAGCGAGTAATGCGCTATCTGAAAGGTACTGTGGAATTGGGGCTTCACTATACTGGGTATCCTGCGGTACTGGAGGGTTATAGTGATTCTAACTGGATCTCTGATGTGGATGAGATCAAAGCCACTAGTGGATATGTTTTCACACTGGGTGGTGGTGCTGTTTCATGGAGGTCTTGCAAACAGACCATTTTGACGAGGTCAACCATGGAAGCAGAGCTAACGGCACTGGATACTGCTACTGTTGAGGCAGAATGGCTGCGTGATCTATTAATGGATCTGCCTGTTGTTGAAAAACCGGTGCCGGCTATCCTTATGAACTGTGACAATCAAACGGTAATTGTCAAAGTGAATAGTTCTAAGGATAATATGAAATCGTCTAGACATGTGAAAAGACGATTGAAGTCTGTCAGGAAATTAAGAAACTCCGGAGTTATAACGTTGGATTACATCCAAACAGCGAGAAACCTGGCAGATCCCTTCACGAAGGGACTATCACGAAATGTGATAGACAATGCATCGAAGGAGATGGGCTTGAGACCCATGTGAGTTATACTATGGTGGTAACCCAGTCTATGTGATCGGAGATCCCGTGAATTAGATCCTGGGAAGAACAAACCATTAATAAACTAGAGGAGAGTACCAATATATATACCCTCTCCAAGTGAAGATGCATATACTCTTGTGAGCTGCAAGGCAGGTTGACTATGCCTTAATGAGTTCTGTTGGCTTTAATTAGCGAAGATGTTGTCCTGCAGAGCATTCTTGAAAGAACTCACCTTTGTGAGCTTGACTGTTGGTCGCAGTCTATGAAGATTTTGGGTGAATCTTCTAGGAAGATTACTAAAGACCTAGGAGTATGACTTATACGCTCCACCCGAGGGGTAGTCTACAGACGGTCTAGTACCAGATAAGACTTTGAGTGAAACTTGCTTGCACAAGACTTGCAATTCAAGGCGTAGTCCATTGTTCAAGTTGTGAGTAAGTGTAGCTTGGAGTTCTAGGTGGATGTTCAACCTTAATTGGTCTCCATCGAACCGCTGGTATATAAACAGTACATTGGAAAAGGCAAATCTCAGTGGGATTTTGAGATTTGGTGGGGGATTGTTGGAATTAATGAATGGGCCTTAGCCCACTCGAAGATTAATTCTTTGGAAAATCACAAAAGCCCACCTCATGGGATGGCATGCATGTGGAGTTTAGTACCACCTTGCTTATTCTAGGAGAGGGGGACCTCCTTAAAAGGGAGGATGCCCTCCTAGTCGCTTGAAGCATGTGTGGTGGAGAGAAGAGGGGAAACACACGCGCGCGCTCGCTCGCCTGGCCGGGCCGGGCCGGGCAGGCGGCGCGCGTGCACGACGTACGCGTCGAATGGTCCGAAAAATTGGCTCCTCACCCTTGCGCAGATGCAGCCTCCTTTTGCAGTTTTGTTTTGCTGCAAATTCGGATTCGTTTTTGTTTTGGAAACGTTCCGAAAAATCCGGTGCGTGCAAACGGCATGGAGTCCGGATAAGTTACGCGCGACTTATCCGGTTCGGTTACGCGCAGTAGAGATCGTGCGGGCGCCCTGATCAAGCGACCCTTCTCTATATAAACCGACTTGCCGTCTTCACGCAACTCACGAAAAATCAATCTAGGGTTTGCCTCCTACTCTGTACTGCGCCGTCGCTCGTAGACTACTCCATCCCGCTCGCCGGCGTGCACCGGCGATCGGGAGAGCAGGTCTCCGGAACCTCTGCCTTCGACGTTCTGCACCGGGAGAAGGCGGCAATAAGGTTTTTGGAAAGCGCTTCGCGCGACTGCTCCCTGTTCGTTCGCGACGGCTCGCCTTCCTCTTCGCTCGCGTGTTTCGTGCCTTCGTAGACACTTGCGAAAAGTTTCGACCAAGCAGCCGGTCTTTCCGTCACCTCGGTACGTGTTCAATATGTTGCGCATATTTGATCTGTTCATGTTATACTGTGTAGTTTACATGTGTAGATCTAATGATGCGTTCATGCTAGTTTTCATCTGTAATGTCATGATTTATTTATGGAATAGATTAAATCATTATATGTCTATAATCTCAACAGTAATTTTACAATATTTCATAAGAACTGATTTATTTTATGTAAAATTTCTCGATACCAAAGAAAACCTTAGTAGCAGTAGGTCAGTATGCAGGTGCAGATGTGCAGTCGCCTATCAACAAGTGATGTTGCTGCAACAAGATCTCGAAATACCCGGGACCATGTGCTGCAAACTTGCATTCTATACCGTCTAAGAAAAGTCTTTCAGTAAAAATAAGCTCTTCACGGTATATGGACGACAAGACGAGAGAAAATAATATACTCTCTCCATCTCATAATATAATTTTTTTTGCGATGTGATATCCCTGTTCGTGATATTAGTAAGTGTCACATCCCACCAAAATCTTTTATACTATAGAACAGAGGGAGTATTCATTAAGAATTTATTAAACTTAACTCTGTCGAAGTGAAGGGAAAGTAGCTTGTTAGAAGTATGGACGTTAGGTCATTTTCACCCGGATTTTTTTTTCTTCTAGGTGAGAAAGTTTTCTTTTTAGAAAAAACCTAACATTTTCTTGTGGGTGCAGGGTTGAATTTTCATGCCTTTCTCAATCCTCACCGTCGCAGCAGAGAAGAATAGTCACAGAGCAATGTTCACTTGTTTAGAGTCACAGAGCAATATCGAAATGGTTCCCTGCAATAATATTTTAGATGAGCGGCCGGCCGGTGAGAGCGAGAGTGAGAGGAAAATGTCAATTCAGTGTGACAAATACAATAAATATATAAGTGAGAGATAGATAGAGAAGAAGAAAATTATAGCAAATTTTATTGCTAATCTATTACTAAATGTTAGTTTTAAGATTGATTAATAGTAGTAAATGAGCTTTAATATTATCCTTGCTCTTACTGATGTAAATACTACTCCTACTAACTTTCACCTCCTAGAAACGAGCCCACGAAATGACAAGTTTATAACGTTGTTGTCTGCAACCGATGACCAATAAGGCCGTAACACGCACTCTCTTTCTCTTCCCTTGTCGACACGGTCAGCACAGTAACTGTCGCGCTTCACTTCCTTGTCTGGTTAGCAGAGCACAGCTGCACAGGAGAGCATCCAGTGCCGTCAATTTTGTCAAAAGAGAAAAAAACAGAGGTAATTACCGGACGTCCAGGGTGATCTGATGCTCTAAGTAAGCTAGGCTAAAGTAGCTTTAGACTTTACGCTTACTCATTCCTCACATGATTTGAGTGCCACTATAGGCAGTAGAAGAGAGGAGCGGAGTAAAGTAGACAGTGAAATCCACATCGGAGGTGATGAGCATACTTAATTACCGCAAGTCACTAGCTTTAACTAGCCCAGATAACTTTGCTTCAACTGCTAGTGGAGTAGTACACGAGTCGCGTAGCAACGTATCTGGCGTAATCCTCACTTGCTCCACTGCTCCACACACCATTGGCCTAAGCTTATGGGCTGATCAAAGTATGGAAATTAGTAGCAGTGGGAAGAAATGTGAGCTCGAATCAAGCGTGGTTATCAGGTTAAGTCGCATTCAGCGCCATAATTGAGCTGCCTGCCCGGTTGGTTTGGCCTGGCCAATCTGAATTTACTGAGTATGCAGTACACCAGTAGTACCCTTTCAATTCTTTCGCCTGTCTCCATGAATGATCTAAACATGAACCCTGCTCTGCAACGCCGGAATAGTGCGCACACGGCATGGATCAACAGGAGGAGTATTTACTAGCCCAAGAATGTGAATCAATGCAACGCCGGAATTGCAGCTGAGAAATGGAGATAAAAAGATGATTTGTCAGCGTTTTCTGTTTGCATGTAGTAGTCCATCATCGTTACAATGGTCAACAAAAGAGGGTAATTGACCCAGGACGGGATCACTGGTAGACCAGGTGGTCAAAGTATGAAGTAGGGAAAGCAGCCTATGGGCCTGTTTGGTATAGCTCTAACTCCTAAATTTAGCTTCAGGAGTTGGGTCTGGAGTGGAGTTGTGGAGCTGCCTAAACCCAGCTCCACAACTCTAGTTCATTTTGTGAGAGAGCTCCACCCAGCTCCACTCCCAGTTTTAGTGGAGCTGAAACTGTTTGGCTGAGCTCCAGCTCCAGGAGGGGTGGAGCTGGAGCTGGAGCTGTGCCAAACAGGCCCTATGTTTCAGTAATCCAGTCTACGACAGGTTGATCCGTTGATGTGGTACACCATCTAGCCGGCCATACTGAGCTGCCGTTGAAGTGTTGAACGCGATGCAGTGCTGCTGACTTTGCTGCGCCGATCAGTGCAGCCTGCAGCGACGGCATGCAGCGTGCTAACATACCTTTCGCTTTAAACTCGTGGAGTACTCTTACTTCCTATCCATGAGACAAGAAAAAGCCTTAGGCCTTCTTTAGATATCACTCTAAAATTTTTCATCATATCACATCGAACATTTGAACACCTGCATAAAATAATAAATATAGGCTAAAAAAATAATTACACGGATTACGACTAATTTATGAGACGAATCTTTGAAGCCTAATTGCTAAATGATTTGACAATGTGGTGCTACAGTAAATATTTGCTAATAACAGATTAATCATGCTTAATAAATTTGTCTCGTGGTTTACTCAAGTATTCTGTTTTTTTATTAGTGCCTGAACACCTCATACGATACCCTATATAATATCCGATATGACACGCTGAAACTTTACATCCCTTATCTGAAATTGGGGAGAAGTTTGGGAAAAGTTGTTAGTCTAGAAAAAAAAGTTATAAGTTTATATGTGTAGGAAAGTTTTGGATGTGATGTGATGTGATGTAATGGAAAGTTGGGAGTAGAGGTGGATAGCGAGCCAGCTCGGCTCGGCTCGGTCGAGCTCATTAAGATAACGAGCTGGCTCGGCTCTGCTCGTTATCTTAACGAGCTAAAAACCTAGCTCGAGCTGGCTCGTTTGGCTCGTGAGCTAATGCCCTGAAACACTGACCCAAACAATTTTTTCAATGGATACACAGGGTAAGTGCGTAAGTGCAATGAGGTGCTGAAACTGGACCTATAATTGAAGAACTAAAGTACTGAATATAAGATTAACAACAACAAATCGCGCATTTGCTCTGGGATCTGGTTGAGGTAGCTCCTGATCCTCCATGGCAGCCAGCGGCGCAGCCACACAGCCAGCAGCGGACCATGGACGTGGATGATGAGTGGCGCGGCGTGGGGCGGCGTCGTGGAATCATGGGCGATGAGCGGCGGCGCGAGCGCATGACACTCGCTGCTAGAGCGCTGGTGCCTAGCGCGGAGGTGGATTGGCGGCGGCAGAGCGACGGTGGATTGGTGGCAGCGGAGCAGTGGAGTGAAGAGGAGAGGGAGATCCGGAGAGGCAGTGGCGCACGGGATGGTGGCGTCGTGGTGGGTTGGCGGCGCCGCACGGAGTGAAGAGAAGAGGAAAGGGGACGCGAGTCGCGAACTCGCGATGGTGGGTGGCGCGGAGCGAACAGGAAGAGGAGGGCGAGACTCATGTGGTGGTAGGTCAGCTAGGGTTGTCCTTATATGATGGGCCATTCGTCTATGGGCTTTGTGGCCTTTGTGGCCTGCTGTTGTTGGGCTGTTGGCTAATGAAAGCTCGTTAAGGCTCGCGAGCAGCTAGCTCGAGCTGGCTCGTTATCTCTAACGAGCTTTAGAGCCAGCTCGGTTCGTTACGAAATTTAAATGAGCCGAGCCGAGCCGAGCCGAGCGAGCTAACGAGCCACGAGCTTCCTGTCCACCCCTAGTTGGGAGTTGAGAGAAAGTAGCTTCCTGTCCACCCCTAGTTAGGAGTTGAGGGAAAGTTTGGTGTGAACTAAACCTAAACCGGGCCAGGACACCCCTAAACACGAGATGCAAATGCGTTGCAAATCCACCTACAAGGGCGACGTAATATCACGCGCGAATTGAATGGCATTTGCTGCTTCCTGGGGAGAAAGATGGAGTACAAAAATTAATGCCATCTATTACTACTCCCTCGCACCTCATGTGTTTGCTGCCTGGAGCAAAGGATTTTTACCGGTCCAATTCGGGGCACACGGACGAGTAGCATGAGCTTCTGGGACTCTCACACGCCCATGGCCTCGCATGAGTCACTGACGTGTGTGGTGGTGCAAGACTCTAGCTCTAGGACTGTGCGCCAACCTGCAACAGACGCCGAAGCGAAGCTCCTAGACTGATACTCCTAGATCCTAGCACAACTCCTTGGGATCTCACTGACCGGTGGGCCCCAGCAGGGCTCGGCTCCAAAGCAGCGTCAAAGAACGCCGCGGGGCCCGCATGACCTAGCGATCCCGAGATGGGCCCACGGTTACAGAAGCAAGGAGCGCTCGTGAAAAAACAGCAAAAAGAAATTAAAAGCCCTCGAAAAAGAAAAGAAGGCCGGTGCGGGGCCCAGAAGGCAACGGATCCCACTAGCCAACACCGTCAGGTGGGCCCCGCGTACGGGCCCACCACCCACCCTTTTCTCCCCCTCAACCTTAATAAAACCACCTCCCACCGCCTGTCTCCCCTTTAAACGCAGCAGCACGAACACTTCCCCGTGCCCGCGCCTCGCGACGGGCCCAAATCCAACACGACGACGAGGAGGAGGAGATCGAGTGCGCCACCGAATCGAATAACCACAAGCCGCGGAAGATTTCCCCTCCCCCCGGTGGATCCCTCCTCCTCCTCCTCCTCCTCCTCCTCCTCCGGGGTCGCCTCCTCCCCTCCGATGGAGTCCGGGAGCGAGAGCGGCAGCGGGAGCGGGAGCCGAGGGGAGATCACGCTGGCCATCGGCGGTGGCGGCGCGTCGGCGGCGGCGTGGACTCGGCTGGTCAGCTCCGGCGTGGAGGACGTGCTGGTGGTGGGGGGCGCGGGTGGCTGGCGTGGAGGAGGAGGAGGAGATGGAGCGGGTGGGCTGCTGCCGTACGGGCACTTCCTGGAGGCCTGCTTCCTCTGCCGGAAGCCGCTCGCCAGCAACCGCGATATCTACATGTACAGGTAATCCCTCCCTCCGCTCGACGCCGATGCCTGATTCGGTTCGTGTTCTTCTGCTGGGTTAGTTTGGTGTATTTGGTAGCGGTGGGTCCCGTGGCCGGGACTTCTCCGGCGTCATTGGAAGCTTTGTTTTGTATATGAAGAAAAGGAAATTTTGCCGCTGATTCCAGCTGAAGCCTGCGGGAAAAGTGAGAGTTAGTGCATACTCCGATGGAGTATTTCTCAGGGTTTTTTTTGTCGTCTGCACCGTCCGTTTTTTTTATTGGTGCGTTAGGTTGCTACGCTTCTGAGCTGAAGGGAAGAAATTTGTGCGAGTATCCTTCAAAAGAGAAAATTATGCGACTTGTTTTTTCCCTTCTGCCGGATTTTGCGTTGGTGTAAAGGTTTTGTCGTTCATATTGTGTTCGTACAAGCCCTTGTTTACTTTGGCGCGTGAATATATTAAATCCTTAGTGGGTGGGCTTATTTATGATCATGCTGTCATCAAGAGTAGATACCAACTACTGTTTGCTCTTTGTTTATGAAGCGTCTGATTCGGGAGGGAGTTGGATGCTAGGCACGGACGATTTCTTGCTCTTTTTCCCCCTTCCAACGAAAATAATGAACGTTTTTGCTGCTTAACCATGTTAGTTTCGAACAGGTGGATGAATTGAACCGAACTGCGGCTATTTTTTGTTCTCCGATCTTTTGGTTTCTTTCTTAATTGTGATCTAGTGGTGGTGGTGGATACAGCTATCGAAGAGAGCCGTCCTTTTGAATTTATTTTCAATTTTTCATGTAAGAAAATTAATTGTTCATTGATGTGTGCTCACGGGAACTTCTGATGAAAGGGACCTGCAACCTAACTGGATCTTTCTGAATCTTAAGACTTTGAATTTTTCCTGTTAAAGAAAATGCTTGTTAGCTTATTTAAACTGGATGTTGTGACTTGAACACACCGTGTACAGCAATACAGCATGATATATCATAGAAGAAGAAATAATTCAGACATGTAACTAGTGTGAAGACTTATCAGTTAAACAGTAAAATGCAATTTCTTTTTTTAGATAATGGAATCGATTCTCTGTTAAATGAAATTCTTCGACGTAATTGCCCTCGTCCTTTTATAGCTGGTAGGCTAGTAGCTATTGTCACATTCATGTCACTAAGTTTGCTAATTGATGATCCTACGGATCCTTTGGTTGAGCAGGGGGGACATTCCGTTCTGCAGCGAGGAGTGCAGGAGGGAGCAGATCGAAATGGACGACGAGATGGAGAGGAAGGAGAAGAAGAACATCTCCAAGAAGGTGGCGCCACGTACTCCCGACCCCAGAGAGGTGGAGTCCACTCCGAGGCCTCCGAAAGCTCGCGCCGGCTCGATCCTCGCCGGGTGACAACTGACAAGGAGGAGGGACTGAAAGTGAGGAAACTCCTCCGGGATTGTGCTGCTCGTTTTCCGGCAAGCCAAGACCAGATGATCCTCACACCTTACCACCAGAAAACTATCACTTACAAAGTTACATATGGGTTTGTGTTTTTGTTTAAACCCCCTTTGCTCTTTTGGTGGTGTTTGTTAGCGCCTCCCTAATATCGGTGATCGATGATGTATAGAGACGGATGGAAAGGAAGATCAGCGCTGGTTATTAGTAGGAGTGACTGGCTGACTGCAGCTTTCTGTAATCTGTGTTATCAAGGGGGGGGGGGGGGGGGTTTCCTGACCTTCGTCTTGGGGGTGTTGTGAATTTTTCCTACGTGTAGCTGATTACTGTGGTAGGTGTAAGGTTTTTTCTAATGAATCTGAGGAAACATATGCCTATAGAAGAAATAGACATATGGACGAATGAATCCTTGACTTTTTTTCATGTACTGTAATCTTTTCGTTGAAGATCTTGTATGAGCTGTGACAGGAAGCTCAGGAAAGATCTTGTGTGTGCTTGTTGCTATGGTTGATGGAGCATGTGCAGCAGTTTATTGACCCTTAACTCGGTACAATTCTCCAAAATCAATTGGAAGCATATTTTTATCAAATGACCACTGAACTTTCATGGTAGAACCATGAACCTCATAAACTTTCAAACATGTACTTATGCACAATCACATACTATTTCAACAAAATACACACCGTAAAATGATAGGCTCTTAAGACAGTAAAATGATGTTATACGTAGTACTACGAGCACTTGACCTGCAAACAGAAAAGGCATTCATCCTCTGATGTGTCAACGAGACGAGGACAAAAACAAATCAATCGGCAATTAAAGAATACTAGCAGTACAACGTACAGTCATGACCAAATCTAGAAGGACAGCAGAGCAGACGTACTCACAGTTTCACAGTGCAGGCTAAACGACAGCCTCTCCCAGGCTACGCTCCCTTTGACCCCTAGCATCTACCGGTAGCCGAGTACTCCCTCTATTTCATAAAAAACCAACTTAGCACTGAATGTGCACCATTGTAATTTGTTTTTTTTTAAAACGGAGATAGTTCCTATGTACCACTGCACTGTACTAGTAGTACGAGTAGATTAGAGTACGGAGTAGAATAGTAGTACTCCGTATTGTATTTTACTACACTACTGCAGCTGCCACAGTGCCACTTCAATTCTCTCTTTCCCGTCCGTCACGAGCCTTGTGGAAGAATAGGAAAGGAATTGAATGCCACTTGACGCGAAGGTGCAGATCGAGCAGGTGAGGTGAAGGTGATGTGATGAGGTGAACGATTTCCTTTCCACGAACCGCGCCGACTTTATGGAATGGAAATCAGAGGGAACGATTCGGCCGGCCCCACCTGTCTGTCTCCCACGCGCCTGGACAACGGGGAAAGCTTCCGGCGGGGGAAAGGCAGAGGCGGGCGCGCGCGCGCCGACGGCCATGTGCTTGCTGTTGCTGCCTCCCGCTTCAGAGAAAAAGCGAGCGTGCGGTGAAGTGAAACGACATCGGGGAGGAGGAGGAGGAGGAGGAGGAGGGGTTGGTCACTTGGGGTGTGTTCGGACCTCTAGGTTCCCAACCCAAATCTCTCGTTTTTCGCGTGCACGCTTTTCAAACTGCTAAATGGTGTATTTTTTACAAAAAGTTTCTATACAAAAGTTGTTTAAAAAATCAAATTAATTTATTTTTGAAAAAAATTAACTAATACTTAATTAATCACGTGCTAATGGATTGCTCCGTTTTCCGTGCGGAGTCACTATGTTCCCATCATCCACATGCGAACACAGCCTTGGTTGGTTGCGATGCTTTGATCAGAGTTCACGAGGACGAAGCTTTGGTCGGTGGCAGCGCCCCCCCCCCCTCTCTCTCTCTCTCTCTCTCCTCCCTTTTACTGCTACCGCACGCCCGCCTCGCTCGCTACCTCACTTCCGCCGCGGAGAACGACCAACCAACGAACCAAAAGTTTGATCACATTTGCGTCATCTCCTCCGGTTTGGGGGGAGTACCTTTTTCTCCGAGTGGTTGGGTTGACCTTTTTTTTTTCTCTTGCGGACAACTTGTTTAAACGTTTCGGTTGCTTTGCGAAACGTTACTGTTGTGAGTAAGTGAGTTCGTGACAAACTATATTACATTTTGTAGCAACGTCGGGTTGTCAAATACTGCCGTAGGTTCTGGAGTTTTGTTTTAATTCCGTTGACAGCTTGTTTGGCAACTTGAGGGAAGGGGATTGAGAGTTTACACGAGGGAATTGATGGTGAGATTAAGATGGGAATTTGATTTTTATTCCCAATATCTTGTTTGGCAGAGGTGGTGAAAATTGACAGGGAGTTTAGTTGGAGATTAGTTTATTAATGGAAACGGTTGGCTGAGATTTGTTTAGACAGAGTAAAGGAGAAATTCCCTCCCAATTACTACTCCTACCCAGGTATTGAAAATGAGGGAGTTTCTTCCTCAATTCCTCATCCTCATCCCACCAAAATTCTCATGTCTCCCAATCAAACAAAACAGTTAATAGTCTCATCCCTCTAAACTCCCAATCCCTTCTAAAAACTCCCTCCAACCAAACGGACATTTGGTGAACTGAACTGTCTCGCGCGAATATACTTGCAGTGTTCAGCACTATGCTCCATTGCTCCTACGGCTACGTTCGTGGATGTGGACAAGTGGATGGGTGCCTTTTTGTCAAAGTCATGGATGGCGTCAACCATGACTCGGTAGTGTGCAACTCTGCCGCAACAGCAGGGATGGACCGATATTGATGGTGAGGCCCATTGACCAGGGATTGGACAGGCTGGGCATTAAATGGCTCTGAAGTCTAGGCCCGACAATAATTAATTGGACCGTTCGGAGTTTGTTTTCTGGCCCAAAACTCATGGCCCGTGTGAGGGATTAATCGGCAACTAGGACTAGGATGCGCGATCGCCTCTTGAAGGCGTAAACTTGAGCTTTCCACATCCGTCGAAGGCGGAAAGGGGCTTTCCCTTACCAACCTTGCCTGGTTTGCTCTGCCCTGCTCTCCCAGCAACGCCAACCCCGATGCTAGCCGCCGCCGCCGCCCTCCGCCCGCCCTTCCGCCGCGCCCGCCTGAGCACCTCCCATGGAGGAGGCGGAGGAGTGACGCACCCTCTGCGCCCGCGCCTGCAGCGGCGTGCTTTGGCCTGCCGGGCTGACCTGCAGCAGGACGCGCCGTTCGCCGCCGCCATCGGCGCCTGCTTGCTAGCCTCCCTCGTGCTCCCGACGTCGAGAGGCCGACGAGATGACGACGAGGAGGAAGGGGAGTTTGGCGCGACGGACACGAGGATGGGCGTCATGGGGATCATCTCCTTGCTGCCTTACTTCAACTGGCTGGTGAGAGCTTAAGGATAGTCTTGCTGCCCCTCTTTGTTCCTTCTGCTTAGATTTGACCCCTTCTTTTTTTTTGTCTTTTACTTCACGATTAGAGCTGGATCTTCGCGTGGCTGGACAGCGGGAAGCGGCGTTATCTGTTCTACGCCGCTGCATACTTGGCTCCTTATCTGAGGTTTGAAATTCCAAACTATGAACTGCTAATATGGTTACCCTTTGTCATGCTGGATGTGGCTATGCACTGGGATTAATTGAGTTTGTTTGCTGTGTTGGCTTAATTTGATCATGACCAACACTTTTGCAATGACCAATTAGACCTCCACTTTGTAATGTATGGCGTCTTGGGTAGCTGTTAGTAGTGTTACTTATCACTGGATCTTCTCTGGTTGAGAAAATGCTTGTAATAACGATCCGATTGTAGAATCTATAAAAAAATAGTCTTGAGGATCAATAATCTCTTGGGCCTCCTTCGAGTAAGATCAAATTGCTTGAGTGTTTCATGTGAAATTATGGGGAACCACTGAACCATGTATGTTGGTTGATCTTGTTTTATATGGACTGTTCTACACTTTATGGAGTTTTCCTGTCTTATTAGATACTGGACTCATGCTGTCTGCTAAGGTAACCAACAAAAACTAGCATCAATTTTCAGAACAAATTTATCACTGTCGCCCGAAGAGAGCTGGTTACCTATAGCTAGCATCTTTGCCTGCATTCTCCATGTTCAGGTCAGTGAGCAAGCAATTCCAGTATTCTGGCAAGCTATAGCTTCTTTGCTGATATTTTTTCCCTTGCAGCTAGAGGCAAGCATCAGGACTGGTGATATCGAGACCTTCAGGTTTGTTCAGAGAGCTTGGAGGCTTATTTTCCCTAGTGCTCTGAAGGAGGATGTTCAACATAGAAACAAGGGAAAATCAATCAGAATGGTACAATATAAATGAACTTTATAATCTGATGTTATGAATCTCTATTCAACTAAATTTTGGCAATCTTCTCCTACAATGGTTCAGGGCAGCGGTAACAGGAGAATTCCATCAGCACATGAATCTAGAGAAAAGCTTCGTAATTCAGATATCTTCAAAAGGAGACTTGATGAGCCCAACGACGAGAAACAAAACAAATCAGATTGGAACTGAACTCAAACAGTGTCGTCCTTTCTCTTGTCAAGCTGTTTAAGGAAGATCCACATCCTTGTGGAAAACTCCTGTGGCTGCTTGCAAAACCGATGTGCAGTATGTCAAATTAGGCTTAGGTGTAGTTAGTTTCCAAGTTAGTCCACGACCACGAGTTGTTGGATCAAGCAGGCAACCAGGCTGATCAGAGTGAGGCACCTGCTGTTTTCAGGTTTCTGCAAATTATGTTTTGTTTGTTGTGTGTAGCATTCAGCAAGAATAATTAACGTTGCATGCTTGCTCTATCTGAAATTCTGAATGAAAGTAGCTTTATGCCTGGTTTGTCTCTCTCTCATCCGTGGTTAGAACTCAGAACAAACCGCTGCCTGCTTCCCTAGCTTGCTTGGCTGTTGCTGATTACTGTGAGCACCTTTGATCATACGTTGTCATGGACTCCTGAAGCCTCATCTTTCCGCTTATGCTTATGCCTATCAACCAAAATTTAAATTTTTAACCTTAAATTTGGAGTTGATTTCGGGGTTTTTTCATCGAAGTTTATTTTTAATCCTTGTTTTAGATAGTTAAAAACACACATATATATAAATTTATTCACAAATTATTTTTCATTTACAAATATGCCGATGGTAGATGTTAGCTAGCTTTGTTCATCGGGGAGGGCAGGTCTTTGGTACGTTTCCGCGTGTTCCGTTTCACAGCAAATCACTGTGAAAACTAAATTGTACACAGAATGATGCGAATACCACGTTTTAGATGAAGATTTTTTTTCCCGGTTTGGAAGGTTCGGAAAGGAGGATTAGTGAGGACTCAGTGAGGTGTTGGCATGTTGCCGTGTTGGAGCATTTGTTCCTGGATGCCAATCGTGAATATTGATGTCGAAATGCACCTGCGGCCACTAGTATGTTCTTCCGTTCCGTCCATTTTGCTGCTATTGCGCATCAGTTTCATATCACACTAGCCACTGGGTCTCATCGTATTCGTTGATTGACATAACCACGCGACATCTAGCCAATTGTTTGATGCTTCAAAACAAAAAACAGTTTAAAATGCATACATCAAACTCATTGTTCAAGCCAAATTCTGTGCTTACCATCCGATTAATCAACCAAGAGTAAAATGCACCAGCGGTTTTTAAACTTGTCATAAGGTTTCACTTAGGTCCACGAACTTACAAAACGCACATCGAGATCTCTAAACTTGGTTTATTGTATCATCCTAATCCAAAGTCTCGTTTGACCGTGGTCTTTCCTACGTGGCACACCATGTGGACGATGACATGGCCCTTTTTTTTCCTTTTTCCCCGTTTTCTTTTTCCTCATCTTCTTTTATCTTATTCCTCCGCTTAGCACGACGGTGGCTAGGGTGTCGGCGACGCGCGGCCAGAAGACGGTGGCGAGAGGGAGCGGCATGGAGGATGCGATAGAGGGTACGATGAGCTTGGGGAGTTGGGAAAATGGTGGAGGGGAGCAGGGGTGGACATTATATCCTTGGGAGGCTGGAATTGTGCCCAGGGTGAGCAGATTTGAAGCGGGAGGGGAAGGCGGCGACAATATCTCGGGCGGCTTGGGTCAGCCGCCGGTTTGTGTGGGGAAGTGGGGGAGGTGGGCGATGACCGTGTCCCCTGCACGTGCGGACGAGTCGGGAAGGCGCGAGGACAGTGACGTCGTGGGGAGCGACGTGCACAGGAGGGGTGTCCATGGCGGTTGCCGGTCGGAGGAGGAAGAAGGCCCTGACAGGTCGGCGGCGGAAGGGAGAAAAAATAAAAAAAAAATTACATGTCATCATCCATGTAGTATGCCACGTAGGCAAGACCACAGTCAAATAAGGTTTTGGACTGGGATGAGATATTAAATCAAGTTTACGAATTTCGATACGTGTTTTGTAAGTTTATGGATCTTAG
Organism: Oryza sativa Japonica Group; assembly: GCF_034140825.1. Lineage (NCBI taxonomy): Eukaryota > Viridiplantae > Streptophyta > Magnoliopsida > Poales > Poaceae > Oryza > Oryza sativa. Next base: position 30,088,579 of record NC_089038.1, on the reverse strand, counting down.
TAAGTACTCGCCGTCAGTAGGGGTGGATAAAAAGCTCGGGCTCGTGAGCTTAGCTCGGGCTTGGCTTGAGCTCGTAAAGCTTGGCTCGGCTTGAAAACTAAACGAGCCGAGCTCGAGCTGCCTCCATGGCTCGCTTCTAAATCGAGCCGAGCCCAAGCTGCTCGCAAGCCGCTCGTGAAGCTTGTCGAGCTTGTGAAAAAAATGGCCTGGCCCATTAACAGCTGATTTGGCCCATGAAAAACTCTAACCTCACCGTTCCTCTCCCACTCCCTCGTCATTTCCTTCCCTAGACCCCTTCTCACGCCGCCAGCCCGTCACACCGAGTCCAACGCCTTTCAACGCGCGCGCGACAGGCGACACCGCTCGAGGCCTAGGGCGCGACCGCGCGAGGCTCCCTGCGCCGCCTCCCTCCCCTATGCTTTCCTCCCCAGCTCCGCTCGACGCTCCCTGCGCCGACCTTCCCTGACTCGATGTTGTTCATCACCTCGCCGAGACACCAACCCACCGACGGCAGTTTTCGCTGCGACGAGCCCAGGATGAAGAGGTTTTGGGATGTGTTTTCTTATTTTTCTTATGCATGTAGCAATAGCATGTTGTGGTCTTAGCACTTGTGGTCTATTGGTCTTGTGATTGTAGAGCAATAGTACGTGTAGTATGTGCGTGATGAATTGATAATAGAAAGATTAAGGCAAATAAATCAAAATTGTCGTACCAGTAGTGTATGTATGATGTATCTGTGACTTTGTGTTACTGTTAGTGCTATACTTCACTCTTTTTTAGTTGTTCTTGCTACTGCATTGCAATTTGCATTATTTGAGGCCTACATGACCTGTAGGAGTTTGATCCTGATGCATACTTGACGTTTACTTGTTGAAAATTGATTGCTTTGTTGTTGTAGTGTTTACTTACTGCTAGCATCACAAGCCGGCTCGAGCTGGCTCGAGCTTTGAAACGAGCCGAGCCAAGCTGCTGTTTTAGTTCGTTTAGTTAATCAAACCGAGCCAATCCAAGCCTGTTCTTTGCCAAGCTTTCCTCGGCTCGTTTCCACCCCTAGCCGTCAGTGTATTTCACTCATCAATTAAATTAGGCGGTTGATACTGAGTACGAATAGCCACGAGTCAGTCCGCGTACTTTACTATACTTTAGCCATTCCACATCAGTCCGTGCCGCTCTCTGCCCATTCTCTTCTCCACGGCAAACCACCACCGGCGTCACCAGCCCACCACCGGTCTCCACCGCCACCCTTTTCTCCGAATCCCGACATGGAGAGGCCTCCGCGCAGGCCCTCCGCCGCGCGCCCGCGCCCGCGCTCCCTCCAGCGAGCCGCCGCGGCGCTCTTCCTCGCCATCTTCGTCGCGCTGCCCTTCGCCGTGCTGTACCGTGGCCCCGTGTCGCGGTCGCTGCACGACTCGTGGGAGTGGGACCCGCTGCCTTCGCTCGACGCATCCGAGGAGGACGGCGCCGCCCGGGATGATGATCTGGTAATCCTGCCCCCTCCCTTCCTACTGATGGCGTTCGTTTGGTTCCCAATTTTTAGTGTAACTGCTCTGGAACTGGAATGATATCCACTGTTAAACCATGAACGAACAACGATAAATTTTGGTAGTACTTCTGCTCAAAAAGGAGAAAAAAAAACATTGGTCCTCTCCTCTTAGTTTTGTGAATGTCAGGTAGGGTTTAATAAGTTCGCAGTGCGGTGTTGTTCGTGGATTCATTTATGATCAGTTCATGTGGTTGGATTTTGCGATCTCGTGTAGTGTAGTCTAATTTAGAGCTGTTACTGCCAATGCGTAATGACATATTGTGTTCACAATACTTAGTAGTGGCTGCACTAGAGATGTGTTATCTTGAAGGGTTTATCTTAGGATGAAGCAATTCTATCCAGTTGGGTTTAGATGTTATAGTAAACACACACGAGTAAATGCAGATGGTGTTGTTGTGTTAAAAGACAGAAGAACAGTGAACACATATGTGATAGCCAGAACCTTCCAATCTGTTTTTCAGTTTGAACATGGGAATCACTTCCACCTAGTGAAATACTCCCTCTGTTTGGGACGGTGGGAGTAGATGTTACTGACGCGGTAGTGTCTGCTCTAGGTGTCATTGACATGTGGATAACTTCATTGAATTTTGTAAGAGAAGTAGATTACTGTTTTTCTCCACCATAGTAATGTCAGAAAGTTTGGTACCTTACATATTTGCTTTGTTTCAGCTGATTATTAACGGATGTTTTCACATTGAACAATTGACTAGGTTGGCAATTGAAAGGCCAACATGGCTTTTGATTGCAGGACTTTAGGAAAATTTAAGAAAGTAATAATGACCCTAAGTTTTTTTATTGTTTATCTTAGCTGTCAATGTTACATTTCAGATTTCATTTTAGCTGTATGTTTCATGTATTCATTGTCCCCTAGGCCCTAATAGTCCAAATTCAGAATAACCATCTTAATTTTTGAACTACTTTTTATGTGATCATTTGCGCGGCCACTTTCCAGTTAACTTTCTCCTTTTATTTAATTGTATCCTTCTAGGACAGTCAAGATCTGAAACTCGAGCAAGTCCTGCAGAAAGCCTCAATGGGAGATAACACGGTTATATTGACCACTCTTAATTCTGCATGGGCTTCTCCTGGCTCAGTGATAGACCTATTCATTGACAGTTTTCGATCTGGTGTTAGAACAAGTTCACTTATAAACCATCTTGTCATTATAGCATTTGATTGGAATGCTTACAAGCAATGTCTCAAGATCCATCCTTATTGCTTTGCTCTCGGAACTGATGGTGTGGATTTCTCTGAGGAGAAGAGGTTCTTGACTTCTGGGTATCTGGAGATGATGTGGAAAAGGATAGATTTCTTGCGGCTGGTCCTGGAAAGTGGTTTTAGCTTCATATTCTCGGTAAATTCTGTTGCATGCAGTTCAGTCACCATTGATAAATAGTTATTCCCATTTTGCAAATTCCAACAGCAAGTGATTCGGCTTTGTTACTAACCATGATGAGATTACTATTTTCTTTTGTTCATAATATGATCGCTAGTTGTTTCAAAACAATGATGAAATGGAGGTGTCTTTTGGTTGTCACTTTCATATACTTATTTTCCATTTATTTTGATAAATTTCAGGATGCAGATATCATGTGGTTTCGCAGTCCGTTTCCTTATTTTTATCCTGATGGCGATTTTCAGATTGCTTGTGACCACTATTTTGGGAATGCAACTGATCTGAGAAACATTGCTAATGGAGGCTTCAACTACGTGAAATCAAATGAACGAAGCATAGAGTTTTACAGTTTCTGGTATTCCTCACGATTGAGATATCCTGGCCTTCATGATCAGGATGTATTTAATGTCATCAAGCACGACCCTTATGTTTCAGATATTGGACTGAAAATTAAGTTTTTGAGTACTTCATACTTTGGTGGATTTTGTGAACCAAGCAGAGATCTAAACAAAGTTTGCACCATGCACGCTAACTGTTGCATTGGACTGCAAAGCAAGGTACATGATCTAAGAGTTATGATGGAAGATTGGAGGAGTTATTTGTCCTTACCTCCAAGCTTGAAAAGATTGAGTGCATTGGCATGGAGGGTGCCGCAAAATTGCAGGTATTAGAACCAACCTTGAAATCCAATTTAGATTGTTTCAAATGGAAAATACAATTAAATGAAGTTCAACTAAAATCTTTCTTTCACATTGTTTTCATGTTGCATCTGAGCATTTTTTTTGGCAGCCTTTCTTGGTCACACCAATAAAACGTCCTTATGGACAGCAAAAAGAAATGAAAATGGTGAAGCCCGCCGAAAGCGCTCTGCCTTCCCCCCGAAAGAACCTTCAGCTAAACATCTAAACAGTGTGACGAGATTCTGATTGAAAGGTCGCGGTAAGTTTTGCCAAACACTTCGGAGATCCTTGACAATATAGAGCGGAGTTGCCGGACCGCTCTGGAAAAATACACTACAAGGATGGAGCGGCCTTAGCACTGCTCCTCAGCTCCGCTGGCTGTACCGAACGGGCCTTCAGACTTCAGTGACAACCAGCTTCATTTGGCTACGAGAAAAGGAGTGCCTGCTTCTTCAAGGAAAACTGAAGCAATTACACCGTCTTGAAAAGCAAGACTGCTGCAATGGATCTGTCAAGAGTAAAATGGAAAAAAAAGAATGTATATCCTGGTTGATTTCATAGGTAAGTTTGAAAACTGGATGCTCTTTTTTTTCCTGTGTTAGAACAATTTTGTTAGATGGATAGATGTATGAAATATGAAAAAAATGAATGGCCTAGTCTCGCGATTTTCAAATATGAATTCAAGTTCAGCTGTGTTAGATGGCTAGATGCACGCCAAGCCGCCGAGTACCGTGCACCTTTGCAAAGCATATTGAAAGCTGCATAACTGGGTGAGCCATCCTTGGGCCAGATCAAGTAATTGGGCGGACTCTAGACCGAAATTGTTGTTGGCGAGGGGTAATATTTTGGGCCTGTGGCATAGCCCATGGGGCCGAATTACAGACCCATTTTCCTTCATTCTAGGCCTTTGCCTTATGGCCCTAACTGACATATGGGACCCAGTTGCCAGTGTCATCCGTCAATAAACCCCAGAACCCGCGTCCGCGAACAATTCCTCTCCCCAGCCTCGCCGCCCGGCCGCACCTCGTCCCCTCGCCTCGCCGCCGCCTCCTCCCCCACGCGCGCGGTCGTCCAGCCATGGGGAGATCGTCGTCGGCGACGGCGGCGGGAAGTAAGAAGCGGAGGTCCAAAACCGGAGCTCTAACCCTAGGGGAGGTGAAGACGCTTGGCGAGGAGCTCCTCTCGTCGCGCGCCAACCTCAACCACGCCCCCACCCTCCTCGCGCTCCTCTCCCCCTCCGCGCCGCTGGACCTCGCGCTGGAGGCGCTCATCTCGCTCCAGTCGTTCTTCGTGCCCCTCCTCCCTTCCATCCCCTCCGCCGCCGCCACGGCCGCCGCGGCCGCGGGGGATGCAGACCCCGAGCTTGTGTTTAGGTCCTGGTTGCGGAAGCGTTTCGACGAGCTCGTTGCGGCGCTCGTCGAGCTCACCGTGTCTCCGCACAGTGATGATGCAATCAGGGTGAGTGCTGCTGCAGCACCTATTCATTTGTGTGCTCGGTTGATGGTTTGATGGTGAATGGTTCGATTAGCATGCTCCTTTGTTCACTGTAGGATCTGGCACTTGATGCGCTCATGGATTTCGTGAAGCTGGGCAAGGATGGGAGATTCCAGTCGGCAATTTACCACAAGTTTATCCACAATTTGGTGAGTTTTTATCCTCTCATGCTGTTGCATCGGTGTGAAATTGGGGAAATACTATAATACTAGCAGTATTTAGGGGTGGTTTGGCTGAGAAGTGAACTCGTGGACTAGTTTTTACTGTTCGCTTGCTGCTAAGTTTGCCTGTTTTTGTGCAGATTCATGCTACCGACTCAATTGATCCTTTGCTAGAGTTGCTTGGACCAAAGTACTTCATATACACTGATGTTTGGTATGTCGTGGTCACCTTTTGAGTAATTTTTGCTGTACTTTAGTATCTGGTCCTGATAATCTTACCTTGAGTGCTTTGCTAACTTGTTCTGCAGTATTTCTACCATGCATTTTTTTAATGTTTTCTTGTAATATACTTAATTGTTTTCTCCATTTGCTTCTGTAGTTACTTCACTTACACTAGCTTAGACAAGATCGCCAGCAGTATAGGCAATAAAGCCACCGGTAATACCCTCTCTCGTTAAAAAATATAACTTATTACAAACTAGTTACCTCATTCTATTCTTATCAGGTTCTGAAAAGAGTGTCTTGCATAGTGGCGATGATGGGCCAGAAGACAGGTATGCTTAAGCTCTTTTACATGATACATATATTAAGATTGGATGATTGTGATCATAAATTCATAGTATTACCTATGGTAAGATCCAACCAATATACCATTGTGCATTGCATTAAATGAGCGTTTCAAATGCCTGCACGCAAATGTTTTGCAGTATTGCTTCGAAAGAAAAAGGTAAGCTGGGAAAGCTTTGTTGTTGTTTTACATGTTCATGTGATCCATCTCTGCCTGTTAAGGAACAATTGGTACTCTGATGTGTTGCTTGTACTTCATGCTTGCATTTCTGTGTTGGTGTGTTCTTGGAAAGTACAATGGCATGTGCTTTTCAAAGTTTTACCCCTGCAATATCATTTGAAGACTTGCAGGTAGTGATCTATGTTGTGAATTATTTTGATCGTGTAATTGTTTGATTTAGATATCCCATAAAACACTTGTAGTGTGATTTGCCAATGTTTATACATTTCTAGTTTTTAACAACTTTCTTAGTCCCATTTATATTCTTCTGATCTTCTCTCTTGCTATAACAGAGGCACTATTTATGTACGCAATATATACAATACTTTGGCGCATATTCCTGCCTTGGATTTTCAGGAGTCAAAGTTTAATATGTGGAGTACTGTTGGTGAGTCTTTTAACTCTTTTGAAGGCTCTATTTTCCAGTATGTAAAAATACTTACAGTTGTCCTTTTATACATTGCATTCCCTTTTTCATGTATGTCCTTATCTATTGAAGAACCTTGAGACCCATTTTCTGTTAGGGGTAGGCAGATATAAACCATTAACTGAAGGCTGAACGAACTTAAGTAGCAGTTTGTCTGGTGGCAGGTTTGGTTTTTATAATTGGCTGCTTCGGTGTTTGGTTGGAAGATCAGTACTTATCTCCCGTAAATCTCCTATAAACCGAGCCTCCTGATAAAACCGAGGACAGTGTTCTCAACAGATAGAGCGCGTGGGAGACCGTGCCCTTTCGTCGCATGATTTTTGCTGACGGTGGCTCCACGCACACGCCCTCGCATGATTCAAGCAGCGGACCCTTGTGGGATCTGGCAGACTACTGCCCAATGGCCATCACACATAGGTGGGGCGGAAGCAGATTGTTCGGTCGGTTTCTTTAGTAAAAAAAACAAAACCAAATCGAAGTAGTTTGGTTTTTCCCTGATGAGATCGGTTGGTGTTTCTTAAAAGCCAAAAATCCACCAAGCGGTAAAAATCGAACCGAAGAACCTGGACGCCCACCCCTACTTTCTGTAATTGTTGAATTCTCTCTCACAAAGACACCCACATGTCTCATAGTCATTGTTCCTTTTGAATGTTCTACTTGCCTACTTCACTTATCCATCTCCGCTCCTTTTCATTTGTTGGTCTTTGCTATGCAACATTGTTGGAATAGTGATGTTATTCTGACTTCTCTTTTTTGTTTGTGAAGGCCTTTCTTCCAAAGGAGAAAAGAACTCATCTGAGGTACTTCATATACACTTCATGAAGTAAACTGCAACTTTGCCTAGTGACTAAGCTTTAACGTTCTGCAGGACTGCTCTGCTACTTACATTAACAAAAAACTCAAATCAAAGTTCAGCAAAGCCTGGATATCCTTTCTCAAGCTGCCACTTCCGCTTGATGTGTACAAGGAGGTTAATCTCTAATTTATCTTAAAGCAATTAGAAATGATGTGATGCTGCTATCTCTCTCTTTTTTTTTCTTGGCTTGAAACCAGACCTTCGCCCTTTCAACATTCTACAATAAGTAGCAATTGGTCTCAATTGCTTCATCTTTAACTTTTTATGAATGGTATAAGTGTTGCATGAGCACTCTTGCAACAGCAATTTTTCCGAGGATGTAATTTACTTATTTACATGTAGCCTTATGGACTTAGTTTACTTGGAGTACTGTAATAATTCAATGGCCAATTAGGGTGATGTAACTATTTGTTCAACAAATTTTGTTGTTTGCTGTTGCCACACTAAGAATTTTGGTCTTGTTTTGTGATACTGCCTTCTTTTAGTGCACATTAACTGCGAGTACTGAGCAGTGATGATCTATAAATTGCAGGTCCTTGCAACAATTCATAAGAATGTAATTCCTTCAATGTCGAACCCGGCCATCTTGTGGTAGGTTATTCCATTTGATCTGCATATTTGTTTGACACCATTAATAGAATTCTCATAACCTCTGTATTTTGGTGTTGAAGTGATTTCTTGACTAGATCATATGACATTGGTGGTGTTATCAGTGTGATGGCCCTAAGTGGTCTTTTCATTCTTATGACACAACATGGCCTGGAATATCCAAAATTCTATGACAAACTCTATGCATTACTGACTCCTGCTGTTTTCATGGCGAAACATCGGGCAGTTTTCTTGCAAGTAAGTATCTCAGTAAATATGATGTGGCATTATCATCTGTTAATCAAGTCATGTCAAGTGTAAACTGATTGCAGCTTGGACTGTTACTCCACCAACACTTTCTATCGTCTTAATAAAATGACTGCCACACCCAGCATCACGTTTTTGAAGGCGTTCTGTAGGATTTCTATAAATCTAATTTTTGTAGATATCCATTTTCCAGCAATCTGTAATATACTTGGTTAGGTCTTAGGCAGTAATCACTCGTCAGGCGGTACAGTAGCAGAATACCCAATCTTGATGTGATAGCTAAAAAGAGAATTAATCATGCAAAAGGTTTATACCAGTTATGGCATATTAGACTTGTTGACTAACCTGATGCCTGCAGCCTCCCACATCCAAATACACCTGTGGTCTTTTTAATATCCATCGGATTGGATAATGGGAACCAAGGAGGGGTATGTTTGCCACCTGCTTTGGCATTGTTTGTCACTCGCTTTATTCTCTTAAGCCACAACTTGCAGCCATTGAGTGACATTCTATAAATTGTGGTTGTGGAAAAAGAGATGGCACTTGACACCCTTAATTCATGTAGACTCATGGGTGCAACTAAGCGAATCAAGGCACTAAATTGTCACCCATATGTTTGAGCTATGAACCACCAATCTTCAATCCATGAATCAACTCGATAATACAAGTTAATATGAGATTTTTTTTGTGCATATTTCTTTTTTTAAGGATTATTTTATTATTCTTACCATCTATTATGGATTTCCTTTTTACATTTTTTGACTTTTTTTTTAAAATTGCAGCTTCTGGATGCATGTCTGAAATCTTCATATCTTCCTGCATATCTTGCTGCCGCGTTTGCAAAAAGATTGAGTAGACTAACCCTTTCAGTTCCACCTGCTGGCGCTCTTATTATTATTGCTTTAATTCACAATCTACTGCGGAGACACCCGTCAATAAATTTTTTGGTCCATTGGGTATGTTACTTGTTGTACCCTTTGGTGCATATATATAATATATAGTAGCTGCTGATTGATATCCTTCCCTGGGCAGCCACTTTGTGCCAACAAAGTGAATGGCATCATGTTCATGTAGTCCACATTCTATGTTCTTTTTTGTGTTGTTCCGTAAGCTGTTTGTATTGCTCTTCTGAATAATTTTCAGGAAATTGATGCAAATGATTCTGAAATCTTTAACGAAGCTAGTCAACGTAAGAAGGTTGGCGCTGATCCTTTCAACAATGAAGAGACTGACCCTGCAAAGTCTGGTGCAATGCGTAAGTGATACCTGTATCAAACATATTTTTCTTCATTTCATTTCTTTGCAATCCTGAATTCCTAAGTTGTCAGTGGTTTTCTGCATACCATGTACTAATACTTGAAAATGCACAACAGGAAGTTCTCTATGGGAAATAGACACACTGCGCCATCATTACTCTCCTGCTGTTTCAAGGTACCGGGAAGCTTGATGCCCTGTTTCTATGACATCTACATTTCTTGTTTGATTGTTTAGCTCATTTATTGTGATACTGTTAACTATTGTCAGATTCGTTGCTTCACTTGAAAATGATCTCACTGTTCGGGCCAAAACTACTGAGATGAAAATAACGGACTTTAGTTCAGGCTCCTACGCAACAGTTTTCAGAGATGAGGTTTGTCTGTCCGATACCTTACACTATACTCACCCTCGTATGTATGCCTGTATGCATGCACATGTATTTTACACCAATGCGCAAAATATTAGGGATATGTTACATCCAGCGTACCTTTCACTAGATTTCACCATGTGTTCTATGCATATACATATGAACCATGTTTACATGGTTTTTTCTATTGAAATGAATCCGACAAACCTGCTTGTTTTTGGAGTTATTGTTAAACCAAAGTTTAGTCTTGTCACTTGTCTTATCCGCTGCCATTTGAGTGTCTATTATTAAATAATCACTGGGAATTTACTAAAAATCTACCAACCCTGGTTTTGAATTGTAGGTACGACGGCGGATAAAACAAGTTCCCCTTGCTTTCTACAGAACTACACCAACTTGTTTATTTCAAGAGTCAGATTTTCCTGGATGGACTTTTAGGGATCAATTCAAAAACATGGCAGAAACTAGTGTAGAAGGCAATGGGATCAGTACGGTAGATATTAGCAACAGCTCGCCCGCCAAAAGGTTGCGGATGGAGACCTGAGTAGGGACCCAGACAGGGTGTACCATCTTGATCCAAGTTTTGGACCGTTTAAGAGGGGGACCAATGGACCTGTTGTATGGCCTACCATTTTAGTTTCATTTTGTTTTTTTAACATATTGGAAACAATTATGAAATTAAGTTGTTTTTAACAGTCCACCAGTGTTGCAAGTTTTGAACTGAAAGGAGTGAAGTATGAATTACGCGGGTAATCTTTTGCTCTGATTACTACTACCAGTGAAAGATGTAGCCTTGAAAGTTATCAACTCTAGAGTAAATGCCATTTAGCTCAATCATGCGTGCAGATTGTGGATAAAATCAATATTTAATCCATCTCCGTGGATCCTTTGTTGGAATGATCCTCTGTGGGCCTATCTTCTTGCCAATAATTCTCTTAATGGAACAGGCTGGATACTACTGTGGTAGTACTCATTTTGTTTTGACTTTTGAGGAAAACGGTCTGCAATATACTGGTTTTGTGCATTATACTCGTGTCGTTTGGACTTTTTGTGCATTATACTCGTGTTGTTTTGACTTTTGAGAAAAACAATCTGCAATATGGTTTAGACTTTAGAATGCTTGAGACTACCCGGACATCTACATTGAGATGATCGGCGTCTTCGGAAGCAATTCAGATGGTCCGTTCTTGTTCCTTTCTATCAGAACTTCTGAAAGACGCTTTCTATCAGAACTTAAGAAAGACGCTTCTGAAATATCTATGCTGACTAGTCTTTATTGTGTGTTAGTTAACGGAATGCGTACACCAGGAAAGAACACATTCAAAGGAGCACGTCGTTCTCAGAACTCGGAAGAGTTGCTGCAAGCCATGTGCAAAGGATCCAAGACCTAAATGACCGTGATAGGATCCGGAAATTTAACGAGGATGCTACAAATTTCTTCGCTGTCAGATGTGATTGCCGGGCCCAACGTCGTGTCTTCAGTGAACAAATCAGCTTGTGTTGTTTATCACCAAGTCATTGTACTGATGTTGTTGTTCTTGACCTTTTTCAGGTACGTATGTGGGTTTGGATCGTCAAACTATCTTGGCCATCCGAATGCTTAAGCTCGATATCTGCAGATATCTTTGCACAGAAACTCATCTCCTCATCGTTTATACTTAAGCTCATTTGTTTGTTTGTTTGTTTTTGTGTGTGTCGAAGAGAGTTTGTTCTTCACGCGCTGACGCGCACGGGGGTGGGGTCCTTCCGTCCCTGTGAATGATTCGACCTGACGAGATTTGACTGGTACGCAGATAACGAATGCTCTACCACAAATTCATACAAACCAGTATTACTCCGTTTTACATATATCACATGTGTAAAAGCGATGTAGAATGTAGATGCATTTACCATCGGTACGCTTTCGTCTTCCAAGTTCCAACCACATGTTTGATGTGAGGGCCTGAATATTTTCTGAAAAAAAAAGGGGTTAATGATCGTACTTGGCCTGAGAAAGTGACACCTAGGGAGTAGGGACACTCAGTCGTAACATTTCAGGCGGTCATTAACCCATTTTAGTATCTGGGCTCCAAACAGTTGCCATGATATAGCTAGGCGAACTGCAAGCGAGGTCTTGAGAAACAGAACCCGCTGCAGTGGCACATTTGGTGAGGCTTCGGGAGGTCACCAGAATTGTTCCTGTTCACACGGGCTGCTAGTTCTTCACAGCTATCTCGTGTCATCCGAGCAGAAGCAACTACCTACCAATAAGAGGTTGCTTCAGACCCAAATGGTAAGAGGAACTGTACCTGAATCCACATAAAGAAAAGGGGAAAGGGGAGAGGTTCAGTTCCATGGGGATTTGTTTGTTTAAGCTGTATGTGCCACACTTTCTTATTCCTGAAAAGAAGATTGGTTTCCCTCTTCAACTTCATACTCCGATGTTCTTGCCCCTCTATAGCTCATTAAAAAGTTAGTAGTTGAGTTCATCTCAGCTGCTCTTCTTCTGGTTCTTTTATCTTTTGTTTTTTTGGTGGTTCCTTGCAAGTGCTTTTTCTCGAGGAATGTCCCTTTTGGTTCTGTTGCCTGTTGGACCTCAGTTCTTATTTATTTAATGATTTGTGCTCCTCTGTAACCTGGTGTTCTCGCTTTCTAATCTGTAACGCTATACCTGTGCTTAACAGGCATCGTCAGGAATTTTTCCTCGGTTATTCCAGCATGTGCGTTGTTACGTTGAAGGATGAATTCCAAAAGAGCACTACATTAATCCTCTAGGTCACTTTGTCACCATGAAGTTCATTTTCTATCTGTTCAGTATTTTCTGTTGTCTGTGTTCCTGCGCACAAAGCCAAAACATCTCTGGGAGGCCCGATGCAGTGAGAATTGGAGCTCAGTTCGCAAGGAATTCAACAATTGGGAGAGTTGCCGCAGTTGCCGTCCTTGCTGCTGTCAATGACATCAACAATGATTCGAATATCCTTCCGGGAACAAAGCTGGATCTTCATATGCATGATTCCAGTTGCAATCGCTTTCTTGGCATTGTGCAAGGTAATCCATTCGTGCTTTTTCTGCCACTGAGTCAAGCGGACTTATGTTACCACATGGTATAAAACATAACTAGTTTCTTCTTCTTCTTTGCATTTGTCAGCCTTGCAATTCATGGAGAAAGATACAGTGGCAATCATCGGCCCATTGTCTTCTACCACCGCCCATGTCCTTTCTCATCTTGCAAATGAACTCCACGTACCTCTGATGTCCTTTTCTGCAACTGATCCAACTCTTTCGTCACTTGAGTATCCGTTCTTTGTGCGGACTACCGTCAGTGATCAATTTCAAATGACTGCTGTTGCTGACTTAGTTGAGTATTATGGGTGGAAGCAAGTGACAACCATATTTGTGGATAATGATTATGGAAGAAATGCAATATCCTCTTTAGGCGATGAACTTTCCAAGAGGCGATCTAAGATCCTGTATAAAGCTCCATTTAGGCCAGGAGCAAGCAACAATGAAATAGCTGATGTGCTGATCAAGGTTGCAATGATGGAGTCTCGGGTCATCATCCTGCATGCGAATCCCGACTCTGGACTTGTGGTTTTCCAACAAGCACTCAAACTTGGCATGGTATCCAATGGGTATGCGTGGATTGCAACAGATTGGCTCACTTCATACCTTGATCCATCGGTACATCTCGACATTGGATTACTGAGCACAATGCAGGGTGTTCTTACATTGCGTCACCACACTGAAAATACCAGAAGGAAGAGTATGTTGTCTTCAAAATGGAGTGAATTGCTTAAGGAGGATAGTGGTCACAGCAGATTCTTGCTTAGTACTTATGGCCTGTATGCTTATGATACTGTCTGGATGCTTGCTCATGCGCTGGATGCATTTTTCAATAGTGGCGGAAACATTTCTTTCTCTCCTGACCCCAAACTAAATGAAATTTCAGGAAGAGGGTTGAATTTGGAAGCATTGAGTGTCTTTGACGGCGGACAGCTGCTACTAGAAAAAATCCACCAGGTAGACTTCTTGGGTGCAACTGGCCCAGTAAAATTTGATTCAGGTGGTAATCTTATCCAGCCTGCATATGACATTGTCAGCATAATAGGATCTGGTTTGCGGACAGTTGGTTACTGGTCCAACTATTCTGGGCTATCAGTTATATCTCCTGAGACTCTCTACAAGAAACCAGCAAATCGTACTAGAGAAACTCAAAAACTTCATGATGTGATCTGGCCAGGTGAGACTATAAATAAGCCTCGGGGATGGGTTTTTCCTAACAATGGAAATGAGATAAAGATTGGAGTTCCCGATAGGGTAAGTTACCGTCAATTTGTATCAGTTGATAGTGAAACTGGAATGGTGCGGGGACTCTGTATTGATGTGTTTGTCGCTGCAATAAACTTGTTAGCATATCCAGTTCCGTATAGGTTTGTACCTTTTGGGAACAACAGGGAGAATCCAAGCTATTCGGAGCTTATCAATAAAATTATAACAGATGTAAGTCCTAATTCTGAAACTTGCATCATGCTTATCAGCTTATGATTGATTGGTTTATGTGTATCTTTCATGGCTAGGACTTTGATGCTGTGGTAGGCGATGTAACTATCATCACAAATCGAACAAAGGTTGTTGATTTCACTCAGCCATATGTGTCGTCTGGGCTTGTGGTCCTTACCTCTGTTAAGAGGCAGAACTCGGGTGGATGGGCCTTTCTGCAGCCATTCACGATCAAGATGTGGACCGTCACTGGACTGTTCTTTCTTATCATAGGGACAGTAGTTTGGATGCTTGAACATAGAATCAATGATGAATTCCGTGGCCCTCCTGCGAAACAGCTTATTACTGTGTTCTGGTAAGGCTATAATTTCGTCAGTTTGTATTTATCGCGTGTACAATTCCTGCAAATATCATTCCATGTTTTCTGTCACCATTATCCAGATTCTTGGACGATGAACTGGTTTTATTTGCCTGACACTTCATGTTCTACTTACTTTGCAGGTTCAGTTTCTCAACTCTGTTTTTCGCACACAGTGAGTGAAACGACAGCTTGTCACATTCTCGACATTTTCAATAACCATGATGGAATTTTCCAGCTCATAGGAGCTACTCTTTCTTCTATGTTTATACAGGAGAGGACACCAGGAGCACTCTCGGCCGCTTCGTGATCATCATATGGCTGTTCGTCGTTCTGATCATCCAGTCGAGCTACACTGCCAGCCTGACCTCCATACTCACCGTGCAGCAGCTCACGTCGCCGATCACCGGGATCGACAGCTTGATCACCAGCGACGTTCCCATCGGGTTTCAGGTCGGGTCCTTCGCGGAGAACTACCTCGCCCAGGAGCTCGGCGTTGCCCACTCGAGGCTTAAGGCGCTCGGCTCACCAGAGGAGTACAAGAAGGCACTTGACCTTGGCCCCAGCAAAGGAGGCGTTGCGGCCATCGTCGACGAGCGCCCGTACATTGAGCTCTTCTTGTATCAGAACCCTAAGTTCGCCGTCGTGGGCTCCGAGTTCACCAAGAGCGGCTGGGGCTTCGTGAGTTCTCCTCTTTTTTCTCTCACAGTTTGACAGTGGGAGATGGATTATCTAATTCAGGGGACATCTATCTTTTCTTACATTTTTCTTACATGTCAACTAAATAACCATTAAGTTTTTTTAAAAAAATTAACAACATGCATGGTTAAATTTGATCACTTCAAGTTCAAAAAAAACAAATTAAACTAAAAATAGTTAACATACTTGCAATTATAATTGTTATCGTTCGTAGTTATACTTGTTATTTTATTATTATTTTTTTAGATAAGTTTGTTATTTTATTATAACTTGTAGAGGTTGAATTTACACTTGCATTATTCTATAGTGATATGTTTTATAAATCTATATTATTAAAAAAATATTTTTTTATAACTATTTAGATGGTATGCAAGAAATGATTGATATCTTCGGGGAGATGAAAACACTTTCCTTTTGATAGTGAGTTCCATGCTTTTTTTTTTCTCATCTCATGCAAAACGTGTGTACGATTATTGTTAGGCGTTCCCGAGGGACTCGCCGCTGTCAGTGGACCTGTCGACGGCGATCCTGGAGCTGTCGGAGAACGGCGACCTGCAGAGGATCCACGACAAGTGGCTGGCGAGCGACATGTCGTCCATGTCGCAGGCCAGCGAGCTGGATCAGGATCCGGACCGGCTGGACGTGTACAGCTTCTCGGCGCTGTTCCTCATCTGCGGCCTCGCCTGCATCTTCGCCCTCGCCATACACGCCTGCAACCTCTTCTACCAGTACTCCCGCCACGCCGCGGAGGAGGACCCCGCTGCGCTGCAGCCGTCCGCCAGCGACGGCAGCCGCTCCCTCTCCCGGCGCAGCAAGCTCCAGTCCTTCCTGTCCTTCGCCGACCGCCGGGAAGCCGACATCCGGAGGGCGGCCAAGGAGAAGGCGTCTGGTCTGGGCGGCAGCGGAGGGTCCATGAGCGGCGTCAGCTTCACGTCAAGCGGCAGCGGCAGCACCACCGCTTCATGCTAAAGCCTTGATAATTAGTTAATTTTCAGGTTAATTACTTTACCTCTCCTTGTGCTGCAGAATTGTAGAGATACGTAAGCACATTGGAACTTTTGCTGCGCTCCGGCGCTTACTGAAACACTAGTATAGCAATATACTGAAACACATTGGAGTAACATTTTGATCGACTAAAACGGCACGACCTACTATGATCATGGTGCATGATTTCACGGACAGACTGTGGAACAATATCCTCTACCCTAAGCCACTAACTTTGGGTTACTAATAACATATTAATCCACTTTGTTACATATTTATATGTCAGTGATCTAAAGTTAATCCGCATTGCGTCCATAGACTGTACGGCATGAATCTGGCAAATGGATTGGGCTGGATTGATAGTTTGGGCCTCTAGAGTTGTACAAATTCTGACACTTGTACTCGTACTCCCTCCATCCCACAGTATAAGGGATTTTGAATTTTTATTTGCAACGTTTGGCCGTTCGTCTTATTCAATTTTTTTTTGCAAATATAAAAAATGAAAAGTTGTGCTTAAAGTACTGTGGATAATAAAGTAAGTCACAAATAAAATAAATAATAATTTCAATTTTTTTTGAATAAGACGAGTGATTAAACGTTACAAGAAAAACTCAAAATCCTTTATATTATGGGACGGGAGTAGAAGTTAAGGCCACCAGCTTGGACTCGGCTGTATCTCTGGCCTCTGCGGCGTTTTTCCCATGTAAACCATGATGGATTTGATGGTGAAGCCACGCGCCCATGATGAGGCGTTGAGGATGGGCATGATTCACTCACTCAACTGTTTCAGCCCCTCTTCATTGGGGAGCTCATTCTCTCTCGTCCCATTGGTTGCTTGCTCGTGACCGTGAGTTGTCCATACTCCATAGGCGAGAGAGCTATAAAGACGAGCTCGTGGCGCCACACTATTCCAGATAGCTGGATGATGTACAGACAACAGCAATCACATTCATGGCTCTGCATTGTGCAACACATAGTACACACTCTACTCCGTACGTGTATCCTACAGTTCTGCACAGTGGATTACTATCATTTGCAGAAGCCACTGCTATACTGGAAAGAAAGAGAGGGAAATTGCTTTTTTACTGCTAACTCCGTTTCACAACATAAGTCATTCTATCATTTCTCACATTTATATTGATATATATATATTAGCATAAATATAAATGTGGAAAATATTAGAATGACTTACACTATAAAACGGAGGGAGTACTAACTAACCTGACCTGTTGGGGGTGTTACTTCGCAGACACTGGAAAAACATCCTGAAAGTTCATTCCACAAAAGGCCAACCAGAGAAAGGCCAAGAGCACTATGCCGACGAACAATCAAACAAATGGCTGATGCTTTTGGATCTGAAACTGTCTGAACAACACCAAAATTTTTCATGTCAAGTCATTTCGGGAATTGTCGGGTGCCAGCTTCACGTACCTGTTGGTGTTGGGTTTAGGTGCATTTGCGTGCATATTTTCTCTTACTCCGACATGAGCGAAGCCGTCCACATGCGTGTTACATTAGTTTAGATAGCACAAATATTCCCAAGATAAAAAAAATAGAGGACTTATATTGGCACAATATCACAAGTTAACAAACAAAATAATGATAATTTTCACACAGACGAGAGGGGTGACCAACCAACGCACGCATCACGTTCCACGGACACGATTCGATTATGTTCTTTCCCCGGGGAAAAAAAACAGAAAACGATTTGTGTCCGGTTCAAAGAATTATTCGCCGTGTCTGAAAGTGTACAGGTAACCGGGATGTCAACTGCTTGATTGATCAAAAAATGATTTCGTTTTGGGGCAATTGTGTTTGTGCAAAGCGCTGCAGATTTGTCTTGGGCGATTGCAGCATCGGCAGTTGCATTATTATATCGATCACGTCGCTGCAAATTGCAGCCTCCTCCATGTGCCGGGATAGGGGGGAGAGCACAGAAACAAAGGTCCACGGTGTAGCAGCATATTGGTGTACTCTGTACTCTTCTTCCCTCTGGTTTGTCTGCACGTATAGCCTAGGTGAAAAGGTCATGGACTCTTACGTAGTTTTAATATAGACATGGAGATTGTCCCCAAAATAAAATTATACTACCGAACAGATTCCCAGGGCAGATCACTGCGCTCTCTTCGAGAGAAGAAACAATGCTTGTGATAAACTGGATGGATGGCATTGGAGATAAGGATATCTGAGCACCCAATTTTGCATACTTTAGAACAAGTGTCCACATGCAAATATCCATAGGTAATTCTGTATCATTTTGGACAAGACTTTCCGAAAATATTATTTGAATACTTATATTTGTCAAATGTTATATTTTGTGCTTAGTGAACTAGAGATTTTGAGAAACTAGATTATCCGACTGGTCATGGTTACTCAAGTCCGATCTTCTTTTCAGTTCAGTAGCTACTTAGTTTTAGAGTTTTTGCTATTTTAGAGGTATTCTAGGAGTAGCTATGTCATTAATGATTTAATCTTTTATTCTTCTGAAAAATGGGAATGAATTTTTTTTAAGTGAAATGAAAATGAAAGGGTCTTCAGATTGACAGTGGGGCCCACCGGCACCAACCGCGATTATACCGTACGGCGAAAGGAGAGGACGGCCCATGAGGAGAATCCAAGACCGAAAAACCCCACAACTATCTCCTCCCTTCCACCTCGCCTCCCTCCCTCCCTCCCCTCCCCAAGTATCCACTCCTCTCCTCTCTCGCCTGACTGGCACAGGCACCAGCGCCGAGAGGGGGAGAGGCCAGAGGAGGAGAAGCCGTACGTACGGGGGCGCTCGCTAGGGTTTGCCACGCCGCGCCGCTGACCCCGCGAGGACGTCCCTACCGCCGACGACGCCGCCGCCATGGCGCGGCGTCACGGGTGGCAGCTCCCCGCCCACACCCTGCAGGTGCGCTCGCTGCTTGCGCGCCGTCTCGTCTCCCCTCCTGTTGCTGTCTGTGCTCGCGCGCGCAATGTGGCTACGGATCTCGCTGCGTCTCCATTATTCCGCGGTCTGACGAGCGGAGCTCGCTGTTGCTGGTGCTATTGCTTACGCGTCTACTACTCTACTACTAGTAGTATGTTTTAGGTTCCAATGAGTCAGTATGCGTTGTTTGATTTGATACGATGTTTTTACTCTCTTGTGTAGTCTCTACTCCGTAGGTATGTGTGTGTTTGATGCAATTGGTTGCTTCGCCTGAATATTGTTTATGCTTCTAGGCGAGTTCACTCTATAGTCTATGTCTAGAACCACACTAGTATTCCAGTACGAGGATTTGATTTGCTTCTGCTGCTGTGACACGAAATTGTACGTCGATTTGATTTTCTTAATGGTTCCCCTGATGGCATATGCTATCTGAATTTTAGGCGGATGCTACGTTCCTGATCCCGTGCGTTGTAGTATATGTGGTGTCTGATTTGATCTGGCATGTAGCTTTGGGCATAAAAGTGGTACTTTTTGTTCGTTTTCTGTTGGTCTCGTCTGCTCTTTCTTTCTCTGATGTGATGTGCGACCCTGGACTTGGGGGCTCCCCTAGGCCCTAACTCTCCTTTTGTCTTCTTCCTATTTGCACTATGGATTCTCTGGTTTGAGTTTTTCTTTTTTTTGAGGGCCTCCTATTTGATTTCTTTCTCACACCTGAGTTAAACATTAGGATATCTATGGATTCGTGATTTCCTGTTGATTTTTCAGATGCAGAATTTTAGTTACTCCAACCTTTTTGATGTTATCCGTTTAGAGTAGGAGTAGAAAAGATGCATCCGTGTTTGAAATGATGGAGTGCTCAGTTCGGTGCCAGTGGCTTTGCCATTCTGGACAACGTTCATTTTTTTTTTCCTTTTCTTTGTTTTTATATTTCTTAGTATCTCTTTGTTGCATATCGTTTTATGCTAGAGCCAACTTTCGTTTCTATCATGAAATTCTTATTACCCGGCAAAAATCATTAAATTCTTATTGTCAACAATTAGCACTGCTTCAACTAAGTTATACTAGTGAAATCAAATTAGTTACCTTCAACTAGAGACTAAGGATAATAATCCGAATGACGTTTTAGCGTCATGTTGGTGGTCTGTTGGGTTTCAAAAAAATGTTGGTGGTCTGTCCTATTATGTTGTTAGTGCTTTTACCTTTTTATCTTACGGTCCCAGTTATGCACTTTTTCAGCTCTGTTTAATGTGTCATGTGCAAGAATTTATCTGGATTCATTGAAGAACTGTAGTTTACCTGTGTAACTGCAGTATCCCGCTAAAATTTAGATCAACTTGTGTGCATTCTTAGTCATGGACTCATGGCTCTGGTCTATGTTGTTTTATCTGCACTACCTCACTAAGTTTACATGTTTTGGAGATCAAACAAGGGAAGAGGCTATAAACTCTTGGCAAATAAAGCTTAATCTTTCATAAAAGCCTGTAAGATCTGAGCATGCATGATCGTCTTGTGTAATTTTGTTTTAAGTTTTTCGCCTATAAACCTCATACTCAAAGCTCTTGAAATATTCAATGTTTGTAAGAATCCCCTAGGATCAGTAATGTTCAGCCTTCCTTTTAACTAGAAAGATGGTGTATATATGGGGATCTTGGACTCTTAGTCTTCTACTCTTCTTTATCTGCTGAATTTGTAGCCTCTTAATTAGATCCTGTACTTCCTTTCATGTGCTGATGTCGATGCATGCTATCCCATGTTTACCTCTTATTAAAGCAAGTGATTGAATATTTTTTTTCTTTTTCTTTTTTGCAGGTGGTAGCTATAACGGTGTTCTTCTTGTTGTGTATAGAATTCTATGCTTTCTTTTCACCATTTCTTGGGAAGGACTTGTATCAATTTATCGCAATAGGTGTTTATAGTTTTCTGGTAATGTTCTTCCTGTTCACGCATTGAATTTTGGAGTAGTAGATTTTGTTTGACAAGCGTTTGATGTTCATTTCTGGCATTTCAGGCCTTATCAGTACTGATTCTATATGTAAGATGTACTGCTATTGATCCTGCTGACCCTGGAATCATGATTACTGTCAACGGTGCTCTAACCTATAAGTCAGAAGGTATCTGCTCATACTTGGAACTTTGATGTAATTCATGTAGTAGTAGGCACATGTTATACTAATGTAGCAAATCATCTTGTTTTGCTCAAAAGCAAAATTAGACACACAAGACGAAACGGGCAAATCAGAATCGAGAACCTATGAGGATGTCCAAAAGCACAAATCATGTTTAGGAGCTGGTTGTTTGTGTTGTGCTATATTTGTGAAAGAGGATTGTCGCAAAGATGACGAAGCTTACCAACAAGAAGATTATGATGAAGAGGCACTCTTTTGCACCCTTTGCAATGCAGAGGTACTTATCCACAGCCCCATCCTTAGCGTGTGCATACCATACCATTTTTAAGACCTCGTATTCATTTTCTCTGCTTTTGCAACATATATGGACTTGGTATTTTGAAAAACATAATTGAACTGTAAATACTTACCTGCTGCATCCATTGATTCAAGTTTACATGTCTGTTTAACACCTGTATATTTGACCTGAACATAGTGGTACAAGGCTATTATTCATGGTTGCTTTACAACAGACGCACATAACAAAGTCTTATCGTTCATTTGTATCACTTCGAATTATATTTGCATGAATGTGGCCTAACCAGAGTTATAATGTTTCAAGACTTCTCTAACAGTCAACAGGTGCTATGTAAGAGGCAAAACTTTTGAAAAAGCTTTTCATTACAAGTTCTTCGAATCAATTTTTGCCTATAGACACACAGAATTTAGAATTCTTATGACAATACAGGGACATAGATGCCCGGGAAAATATGTGGTGGAAACTTGGAAACTACCGTTGGATCGAAAAATGGACATTCGATATTCATCCACGTCATCACAAGTAAACAGTAAAATTTTTACTCATGATGATGTGGATGAATCTCGGACGTCCATTTTTCGATCCAACGGCAGTTTGCAAGTTTGCACTACATATGTGGTTTCCACCACATATTTTCCCTGGATGCCCAGATCAAACAGAATTAATTAGCATGGTTTAACAGCTAATAAAGAAAACTCGTACTAAGGATGATTAGGAATTTAGGATCCAAGTATGAAATAACTAAAAAAAAAATCCCCTGTTGAGACATTATATCAGTTATTGTTAGTGCCATCAACATTTTGTGCTTCTTAACTATTTTGGTGCTTCTGAAATATTAGTGGATCGTGAGTAGAGACCATTTAACATATTTGTTTACAGCAGTTTTTATTCACTGTATATGCTAATAATCCAAAGTTTTGGTTCATACTCAGTACCCTTTCCTTGTACATTGATATAGGTGCGGAAAAATAGTAAACATTGTCGGAGTTGTGACAAATGTGTTGATGGTTTTGATCATCATTGCCGGGTAGGTTTATGTTAAAGCTTCTGTTTCATAAACTTCACTTGTCCTTTTGCCCTTTCACTTTAGTTTGTTGACATGGCTATTCTGATGTTGTTTTGGTGTTTCTGATGCAGTGGCTGAACAATTGTGTTGGAAGAAAAAACTATGTCACATTTCTGTGCCTTATGGCTGTGAGCCTTGCTTGGGTATGTAAAATAATCAAAACAATATTAATATTTCTATCAATGTTTATATTCTTTTAACTGCTGAGAAACTTGTGTCTTGTGGATTTGGTGCTCTGGAAGCAATTTTTCATGTTTCTAATTGTGGTTGTTCATAATCTTAAATGCATAAAGCTTGCTGTTGAGTCCGGAGTTGGTATTGCTGTTTTTGTCCGTTGCTTCACTGACAAAGCAGCTATTGAAGATCAGATAGGGGAAAAGCTGGGGTATGGTCTTTCACGAGCACTCTTTGCAGCTATTGGGGTAAGTGTGGCTCTTTAACTTTGAGGCGTATGGTTGCAGTAATTTTCATGTGTATCTAGATTTGAGCATGACTACTTAGAAAGGTAGTATTCTGTGTAATATTGTTGTTGTGCTGAAATAAGATGGAGTAACTTAGTATGAATAGGACTAGTCTTGTTACAGGGCAAATAAATAGTATGCCACAGCAGCTGTGACCTGTGAGTAAACATTTCCACCCAAATGCAAGCTGCAGCTGCTACATATCATAGTGGAAGATTTTGCTCCCAGAAAACTATTTATAATAAACTAGTTAGTGTTCAAGTCTGGCTCTTATACAAGAATAGAAGTGCCTTCTCAACCCTGCACACATGCGCTAAGAATAGAGCAAGGATATCATCACTGAAGAATGTGACAATTCATTTGCACCTGTTCATAGTTAGAACTATCTCTATTGGGGATTACCTTTTGTGCACAATATATATCTTTTGAACAAAGTGTACCACATTGATTAAGAATGTAAAGGATTAACTAAAATCATTTCTGTCTTCAGGCCCTGGGTACAGCTCTTTCAATGCTTGCTTCAGTGCCACTTGGGGAGCTATTCTTCTTCCATATGATATTAATCCGGAAGGTTGGTGATTTTACTCTCCTTTGTGAAGCTTTAGTCACATTTTTCTCCATTGATGGAATATGATATGGTTTTGTTGCGCCACTTTTTTGCAGGGCATCACAACTTATGAATATGTTGTGGCAATGAGGGCTCAGAGTGAACCTCCTGGTCCTTCTGTCAATGATGAACAACAAAGCCTGCCATCATCTCCCATGAGTTCTGCACCGACTGCTTTCAGTGGGAGCTCATTTGCACGGCACTACAAAGGTGCGTGGTGCACTCCACCACGCATATTTATTGACCAGGTATGAATTCTGTCCAGTATTACTTCTAGTTCATGTCAACTTTTAAGGTAGTTGATCACTTAATTGTCCAGTGTTTGTGTTCTATCATGGGAAGCACAGCAATTCTCTATGTAGTGTTTTTTAATGAACTTATGCATTTAACACCAATGAACCTTATTAGAAACAAGCACAGTTTTTTTAGTTAATGTATCAGAACTGTTGCTTAAAAGCCATCCTCTGCGCCCATCATATTCGTCCTTATTTTAAGGTTCAATTTATCTATTACCTTTTGAGAAAAAAAATCCTGATATGTTTGATTCTGTCCGCGTCACACCACAGGATGAAATCATCCCACACCTGCAACCTGGACGAGTGCCTTCAACTGTTGATCCTGATAGCATGAACCCGACTGAAAGAGCCAAACATTATCCTAAACGTCCCGTGCGCATTAGCGCATGGAAGCTTGCAAAACTGGATTCAAACGAGGCCATGAAAGCAGCAGCAAGAGCCAGAGCCTCTTCATCTGTGCTTAAACCGGTCAATACCCGTGCCCAATACGAGGCAGACCGGTGTTCCAGTGATAATACCAGCTGCAGAAGCAGTGTCATGAGTGTTGATATTGGAAACCACATCAACAGTCGGTCTGTCCGGAATTCTCAATACAAGTCCTCTTATCCACCCAGCAGAGCAAGTGCAGATGACATTGAGCTGTATCCCCAGACACCAAGTAGCTTTCAAAGCAACTCTCAGACTCCAACACCGATTTCAGAGCACCATCCTGCAAAGCATTTCAATCCAATTTATCAGACATCAGCAAACAGGTCTCCATTCTCAGCAGTAGCAAGTGGTGTCAATGAAGCGTCTGTCTCAGATATCAGCACAAGGAGGTTTGGTGCATCGAACGCAGACAGATCTTCTCGTTCATCTGTTTACTGGGATCAGGAAGCTGGCCGCTTCGTCTCTTCCCAGGCAAACCATGGATCCAGCTCTCGTTTGCCCCGTAGTGACCTTCTTTACACTGGACAGTCTATATTCTTTGGTGGACCTCTGATGACAGATCCTGCAACAAGAAGTTTCAGAGATCCTGGCGGTTCGAGCCAACGCGCTGGTGCTTCTCGGCCGCATCAGCTCCCCGTGTTCGTTCCTAGTGATCCCCAGAAAGATCGTTTCTCTAGGCTACCTTGAAATAAACTCTTTTTTGGAGTAGTCTTCTGAAACAATTGTTGCTCTGTTGGTTTATTCAATGTATAGTTCTTACATCAGATCGATCGTAGGCTATGATTTTCTTTTTGATATTCAGGTGGAAACTGAGATTAATTTAGGTATTGATGATTTTTAATACAAAATCATGCAAAGTCTTCTGTTCATAAGGAAAAAGAGGATCAGAAGAATTTGCCAGACTAGATGAGCGTCTCGCTGTCGTTGGACACTATCAGTTTCACCTGGTTGGTTATCCTCAAATCTCAGTTGATAACCACCAATCCTATCAGTCATGTACTGATAATATGGTTTCGGTTTCCCTTCCAATCTCCAATGGATTATCCTCTAATTCCATGGCTGCTATTCTGCGGCATGTCAAATGTCAAGGTTATCTTGAATCCACATGAGGGCGTTGCCCACTTACTTACCTGTCCGCGAGTACATAGCTCGGTGGCTGCAATCATAATTTACAGCCAGCTTTTGCTTGCACGCCCTTTTCAGGAGCTCACTCGTGTAGAAATGTCCACCGTGCGAAGGAATAAACTGATGGTAAGTGGTGGCGCATCTGCAGATTTTTGTCATCTTCAACTCTCTCGGATCATAAAGGTGGACGTACCTGTCATCACGGCGGCCTCCTCCCGGCACGTGAGAAAGACGTTTTTCGTGGTGAAATGCGATCACTGTGACCATGTGGTGAAAGACAAAAGTAACGGTGCCTGCATTTTGGAGCCATGTAAAACCTGCGCCATTGAAAAGCTGAAGAAAGGGGGTAGGTCGGATAACCGACTTCCACGCGCAACTGCCTAGTGCCGTTCCGAGCCAATCCCTCGAGCGTACCTCTTTCAGAAACGCGCGCGCCTCCCCTGGGCATCATCCTTTGCATGCCCGTGTGCTCCGTATTTACGCGAACGAGACGCGACATCAGTGCAGGACGTATGATGCGTCACAAGCCGTGCCTATGCAGTGCCGCATCGATATTACAACGAGTACTAGTACGCTACGTGTCGCATCGCCAGCCGGCAGAGAGGCAACCGAACCTACTGGTTCGGTGAGCATACGCTTTTCGCCGGGGGAAAACAAAAAAAAAAAGGAGTGGCCACTGGCCCGGTTGCCACATGGGCACGGTTCAAACCGCGGGGGCGACGAGTCGACGGGGTCTCTTTGCACCGAGCTCGAGCGAAGTCGGCGTCCACCACCGTACTTTAGGACGCCGCGGATTCGGGAGCCACAGCCATCAACCATTCGTGGAAACGGAACCGGGCATGATCACACGCGAACGGCGTGCGTGCCCCCGCGCGACCCGCCCACCACTGGAAGACAACACCCCCCCACCCCCTCGCGCCACACGTCGCGAACACGACGACCCCGACCCCCGAATTCTCGTCCCTGCCTTCGCGTACCTTTTGCCGTCGCTGTCTATGTGTCTCCTTAAGCATTTCCCTCTCCGGGTAACACTGGGAAACGGGCAAGAGAAAAGCGAGAGAACCATCGGCGACAGTGCAAACACGAACACCTCCCGATGCTGTCGTGATCGTCACTGCTTCACCGGCTACTAGTACTGACTAGCGTCCAGTGCATCTTTCGGACGTCCGCTTTTCCAACCGAGCCGTCCGCTGCTCGAAACTGACGATGCAGAGTGTGGAGGAGAGGAGAGCCGCGAGATTAGCGGGGCGCGAGGCAAAGGTGGACGGGACGGCGCACCGGGCCGAAACCGAAGTGGAAAGCTTGTAACCGAAGCGCGCGTGGCGTGTGACGACGACGCACACCCATCCGGAGCTTGCCGGGGCGCCATTTGGGCAATTGCCATTTGGGGTCTCTCGTGTGTGGGATTTTTTTTGTTGCACTCTTCGTGCGCGTGGTCTGGCCGGCGCCGAACTATCGTTGCCTATGGCAGGAACGAAGGTTATCCGTCGGTTTGTTGGTACTAAGGCCTGGTTTAATTCCCAATTTTTTCTTCAAACTTTTAACTTTTTCTATCACATCAAAACTTTTCTACACACGCATAACTTCTATTTTTTCCGTTACATCATTCCAATTTCAATTAAACTTCTAATTTTAGCTAATTTTAGCGTGAATTAAACATACCCTAAAGCATCGGTGAGGTAACTGACGCGAGGGATGGACCAAGCTAGTATTACTAGTTTACTACTACTCCATTAAAAGCATGCTGTTCTGCGACCTGCGATGATGGTTATTTTGGCAATAGGAGGAGAGGAAGATTGGTTTGGGAAGCAAATGAGTAGTTTGAATTTGAGGGGTCCGAGCTTATCCTCAACTGAGTTTATCGGGTATACAGACAATTGAGTTTATAGGACCACTTTAAGATTACTTCTTTCGTAAAAAAAAGGTAAGAGATTTTTTTATGAATGGAACACATTATATTATTATGAATCTGGATAAACATGAGCTTATCCCCAATTGAGTTTATCGGGTATACAAACAATTGAGTTTATAGAACCATTTTAAGAGCTTTTTATCCATCCCAAAATATAAGAAATTTTGTATAAATATGATATGTCACATTTATGCAAAATCTCTTATATTTTAGAATGGTAGGAGTACCATTTTTGTAAACAACAGTCTGGAACTTAGGATTCACACCTTGTGTAAAGCAGTAGGACATGTGAGGACATTGATCATGCTTGCTACTCCTATTTATACATGGGGTTCCACATTTCACTAGTTTGGCAAAGTCCGTGGGTCAGTCAACACTTAAGTCCATTCACTATGAGACAGTTAAAAATCAGGACACTTAGGAAAGTAATATTCCGACACCGAATTTATTCTGAATGATTATTGTAAATAAAAAAGTAAAGCCGATTCACGGTAACATATTAGTAGTACTTTTAAGCAATGTTTGATAAAAAAGAATACTCTAAAATCACTAACCCGCGTACATCACCATCGATACACATACAAAAAATAGGTATAACATGTGAAGATGTTGATGGTTATCAACAAAAGTAGTTACGAAACAATACAAATAATTCATACCACGACGAGATCATTCATGCGGCAAAAATCATTCTCTTACCACGTAAGTGTGTACGTAAAATAGTAGGTGTATATATATAGAGAGAGAGGATACACATATGGGACTTCATAGTGCCCGGGTTCCAAGGAATAAAACACACAAATTCTCTCAAATTTTTAAAAATTTTCAAATTGTGAGTATATACCTAGGTATATGAATTTGATTCATACAAATACCTAACAACAAAACAACTCAAACTCAACTTTATTTCACAATTCATTACCTAACGAATTATATATTTGGATGTTATATACCTAGAACCAAAATCTAACCAAAAAAAAAAGTTCAAACTTGTTTGAACTTGTTAGTAAAGAAGTTAATGTTCAAATCTAAACATTTTAAAAAAATTCATACTCATTCAAATTGGGTATATACTCAATTGAATCTTTAAGCCCATACTCCATGTAGCACCAGTTAATTTATCTATATATATGTGTGTTTTACGCCCTCTGTTTTATTTAAAAAAACGAACTTTTTACTATAAATCTGAACATAACATATGCCAAAATTTACAGCTTGAAGTTGATTTTTTTTAAAAGAACGAAAGGAGTAGCTTTGAAATTCAACTTTCAGATACACGTCAAAGTAAAAACACCATCTTGCCAGGACGGCAGTGCTGCTCCATCAACAACGTGGCTAAGTAATTGGAGTACATGGTCCAACCGAGCAGGAAAAGGATTAATTCACTTCGCGGTATTTGTGCGGCCTACCGGATTTAGAAGGTAGCCCACTGTCTTTCGCGAAACCAACGATCCCCCCTATTCCTTCCAACCCCGAAACACCGTGGTTTACTTTATCCGTTCCTTCAAAAAGGCAAGAAGAGAAAAAGGAAAAAAAACTGCGGAGATGGCTTTGCTTCTATATAAGCCAAGGCCACTGCGAGCTCCGCTTCTCAAACACACTTGTCACCTTCTCTCCCCGCATCGCAACGATAAGCCCGTGAACCCGACCCCGCGCGCCACCCGTCCTTCCCACCCCCGAGCGAGCTAGAGAGGAAGACGATGCAGCTCATGGCGGCCAGGAAGCTTCTAGAGCAGCCGGGCACCGCCGCGCCGCCGGTGCTGGGCGGCTCCATCGCCGACGACAGGGACATCGTCATCATCCTCGCGTCGCTCCTCTGCGCGCTCATCTGCGTGCTCGGCATCGGCCTCGTCGCGCGCTGCGCGTGCTCCCGCCGCGGCGGCGGCGGCCCCGACGCGGCCGCCGCCAACAAGGGCGTCAAGAAGTCCGTGCTCCGCGCGATCCCCACCGTCGAGTACGTCTCCCCCGGAGGCGGCGGCAAGGGGAAGGAGGAGGAGGAGGCGGCGGCGGAGGAGGGGGAGCAGTCCGAGTGCGCCATCTGCCTCTCCGACTTCGAGCACGGCGACGCCATGCGCGTGCTCCCCCAGTGCGGCCACGCGTTCCACGCCGCCTGCATCGACAAGTGGCTGCGCGGGCACTCCTCCTGCCCCTCCTGCCGCCGGATCCTCGTCCTCCAGCTTCCCCAAGGCGAGCGGTGCCAGCGCTGCGGCGCGCGGCCAGAGCCAGCCGCCGCCTCCGCGGTCTGGAAGCCGACACACTACAGCGAGGTCCCGCCCTTCTTGCCGTAGAAGGCGCAGCCGCATCGCGCGCTCCGGAGATTCCGGGGGGCTAGAGCTAGAAGAGGAACAGAGAAACCGACCAAACCATAAGCCTGAGATGGTTAAATTTCTCGTTTGCTTGCTAGATTTTAGTGCCCTAGCTAGCTGGAAATGGATAGCATTTGGGAAAAAATTCCGAGTCAGAGATCCTGGTTTGCAACTTGCAAGTGGATGGCTGCAGCTTTTTCGCTTTGTACATTTTGTAAAGTGATGAGAATAAGATCTGCAATTTAGCTCCAATTGAGAGGATCCGAATGTCTTGCTCCCCAATTGTGGTCGACAAAGATTCTGATCCTGAGTAATTTGACAAAACTGTAATTTACTAGCAAGTGGATGATAGTACTGCTACTCTGCTAGCAATATCACCTGCAATGGTTATCTCTGCAACATTTATCTGCATTCATTTCGTTAAAAACGCCCTTTGCATGGTGTAACTGCTAGAGTATTATGATACTGCATTTATATTTAGAGAAAAACTAGAGGACGGTATTCCGTTCTCCCGACGGTATAGATTACGATTTCTGCTTTCTACAGTCAGTGCCCTGCGCTCGTCGCCCATCTTCCAAGCGTATCACATTATATTCCTGCTCCCAACCTGTCCAGCAGAGTGCATGTGCATATTCATTCTGCCACGTATGACTTTGTTCATTGGACCAGGCCAAATATACTTGAAGATAGCTTTGTAATACTAATGTGAAATCACAGTAAGTCAGTAACAAACTGAAAATTAAGTATTTCTATACAATTTTTAAGAAAGGATACCGGATGTATGTGATACACGTGATACTTTCACAGTACCATCCTAATATACCAGATCGCGTGATACTTTCACAATACCATCCGAATATACCAGATGTATCATCATACCTCAAGAGTACATGTACCAGATAATACCATCGAGGCATCACTCGGTACCATCGAGGTATCACCTAGGCACTCGGTACTGTTAAGGTATCATCGTATATCCGGTATTTTTAAGGTATCACTCGGTACTCTTGAGGTACTTTTAAGATATCATCGTATATCTGGTATTCTCGAGGTATCACCTAGCCCTCGATATTGTTAAGGTATTATCATATATTTGATACTCTTAAGGTATCACTCGGTACTTCTAAGATACTTTTAAGGTATCATCGTATATTTGGTACTCTCGAGGTATCACCTGGTACCATCGAGGTATCACCTAGGCAATCGGTACTGTTAAGGTATCATTATATATCTGGTACTCGTATCACTCTAGGATACCGGATATATGATGATATCTTAACGGTACCAGACCTGATGATACCTCGAGGGTACCTGATAAATGGTGATAACTTGATTGTATCGGGCCTGAGTGATACCTTATTGGTACCGGTGATACCTTGAGAGTACCGGATGATATCTATCAATTGATATCTTGAGAGTATCGGATGCATAATGATAGCTAGCTCAAGGGTATCGGATAATATCTCAACATTACTAGATGTGTACCGTACAAATATCCCAGAGATTTTATTGTCATCTTATATATTAGCACAACCATCTAGCACATAATCGTCTAGCTAGAGTACGTAGCTTTAGACGGAAAGAAATAGTTAGCATTTTATTAGTCAAATATATGCACTGCAAAATTTAAAAACAATAGATACAAGCCTACCATCAAAACCCAATAGAGACAGGAGCACGTGTCCAAGGGTTGGCTGCGTGCTGCACTGAGAGCCTGCCAGCGAGGTGCTTGTGAGCGTCATGCCAGGATTGGACACGCGGGACTCCAAGTCACGGGGAATCTTGTGCTCGTGGGTGTATAGAGAGGTATACCGTCCAAACGGTACACCGTCCTTATATTTAACAACTGCCGTATAATAAGATGTCCTTGCGCGTCGGGTAAAAATCCTTTCTGTCAGTGCTGGATTATCAGACGTACACAGTATTAGCTGCCTTCGCTGTCGACTTATAATATTGATATACGGAAAATACCTACCAAATTAACAAGCACCAGAGATAAGCACCTTGCTCAGAATATTATTACTAAGATTCTGTTTTTCTTTAAAAAATAATGTTACTACTAAGATGGAAGCTCTTTTTACAGCCCATTTCAAACGTGTGAATTGGCCTTTTCTTAAGGTGACAGATCCTCAATTTCTATTCCACTAAACCGAGTATGTGTTATCCAGTTATCTTCGGTACTTTGAAATGTTGATCTTCCTCCAAAGAACTGTTATTCTATTGCCCTATCTTCGCTTTGGTTGCTTGCGTGACTTCCTTTAGCTGTTTAGCATATTTTAACTGAAACTCTCACTTTTTTACAAAAAGTAAATTGAAAACATGTGAAACGAGATCCCAGCAAAAGGAGTTGAACGACATTGATTACTTTACCCTTGTCACACTTCCTTATGATTGGCTCAAGAATCTTAACTTCTAAAATACCGGCGCATTCTGCTCAAGTTGCCAGTCACTGATCAGTCCTAACTCCGAGTAAGCAATGCTACTACTATAGCTTACTAATTGTAATTTAGATGCGCACGGCACAAACGTAGCACTAGTTTAACAGTTGAAAAAAAAAAGAGCGCAAGTCGGAGAAAAGGCAAAAGAAACGGAAAAGTAATCCTACAGGAGCAGCAGTCATGGTCAAACTAATCTCTGAGCGTGTTATGTGCCGCAAAAGCTCAATTCAGACACTAGTTTAGGGAGCAGGAGATAAGATAAGTGCTGGCTCTTCCGCATTTTGCACTCGTGGGTTGCACTAATTAAGAACGATATCCTTGGATTGGGTTTGTGTTTGTTGGTAAAGAAGAAATGGGGGTAGAAAGAGGACTTCTTTTTGGGACTGTGAACTAGAGAACTGGCTGTGGTTGTGGCCAAACCAACAGCTAAGTCAAAGATTATTTTTCTGATCCAATAAAAGAACCGGAAAGTCATTGGATCCAACACCCTAGATAACGGATGCCCATCGGCCGGCAGCGACTATACGGATATATGAGTAAAATAAACTCATTCAGATAGGAGTAAATATCTATTCGCTGTAGTGCTTCAATAAAAAAAAAGTTTTAAAACAAATATATCTTGCACTTTCAGTTTTTGGGTCCCAACATTATTGGTCACTCCCCGTGATAAGATATATACAAGTTGACGATACCGCACAGTTGACATGGCATGGAGGCCGGGTAGCTCGCCACCGGGTGGCAACCTGTAGCATTACCGCGCATACGCACAGCAGCAGCACATGCTTATCGCCTCCGTGCTCTCGCTTTGCACGCGCAAGAGTCGATGGACTAATTGGAGGTATGGACCAGGATGGCATTTTGACTCCCGCACCTGAGGTCGGCGAGCGCGTCCGTGCCCCGGGTACGGGAATTAACGGTCTGTACGATCGGCAGGCAGCTTGGCCACTCCACTTGTGCGGTCGTGCGGAGAACCTGGAATGGGCAGAGCAGGATGAAGACGTCGTTGCTGCCGAATCCGCAACGTACGCCCGTCGGGGGGTCGTGTGTACTGGTGAGCTGAGAGTTCGGCGTGACGTCTGCTAGCTTCGTGGCTGAAACCGGCGGGTGCCATCTTGCGGCTGTGTCGTGTACCGCGCGCCGCCACGCCCCCCGCCCCCGCCCGCTGCCCGCACGCTGTCGTCCAGGCAGTTGGCCTGCGAACGGGAGATAGCCGCTGGCGGGGGCCGTGGAGGTGGACAGATGGGTGGACTGTGGAGCTGCTGGTATAAGCTGGAGTACACAATAATCTTATATAAAACATCTCCGCGTTTTTAATAGGTGATATTGTTAACTTTTTATCACGCGTTTGTCTATTCATCTTACTAAAAAATACGTAATTATATATATATATATATATATATATATATATATATATATATATATATATATATATATATATATATATATATATATATATATATATATATATATATATATATATATATATATATATATATATATATATATATAATTGTATCTCTCAAAATATTTTAAGCATGATTTATATCTTATAAATTTGCATAAATATATTAAATAAGACGAATAGTCAAACATATATTCAAAATTCAACTGCATCGTCTATTAAAAAACGGGGAGAGTAGTACTCTAATTCTTAACCTTCGACACGAATAGTAAAAGGAGAAGTAAAAAAACTTAGTTGCTTTGTTAGTGTGGAGATTATGAGTACCACATACCCACACGGCATAGTTATCCGACTAGTTATAGGGGATAGCTTATATCTATGGAATGTGTAATGAATCATGACTTGGGTATTACGTTTTCTTGTATATTATGAAACGGCCTAAAGTCTTGGTTTGATAATATTGTAAAGTAGATTTAGGAAACCGATACCGTATTGGTTACGGTTTCTATCTTGTAATCCTACCCCCATCCTATATAAGGTGGGCAGGATGCCCTCTAGGGAGCGTGAGACACAACCAGATCGTCGGATCTATAATACACACGGCGGATTCAAATCCCCAAACAGGAGTAGGGTATTACCTCTCATCGAGAGGGTCTGAACCTGTCTAAATCCTTGTCTCTACATCTATCCACTTTTAGGTCTCGTGCGCTACCACCTTTTATTATTGCTGAATTCTTGTTTCGATAGTTAGAATGGGTGAGGTGTAGACCTGAATTAATATGGGTTATAATAACACTAAGGGGTAGAATGAGTAGTTTATAATGGTAAAAAATAAATTTTATAATTATTACTCTCTTTGTTTTATATTATAAGTTGTTTCAATTTTTTTCTTAGTCAACGTTATATAGGTTTGATCAAGTTTATAAAAAAAATCAACATTTGTAACACCAAATTAGTTTAATTAAATTTAATATTGAATATATTTTGATAATATGTATGTTTTGTATTAAAAAGTTTGTATTAAAAATGTTACTATATTTTCTACAAACTTGATCAAACTTAAAAAATAATTAAGAAAAAAATCAAATAACTTATAATATAAAACGGAGAGAATATGTTGTTATATTTTTGGACAAAGTTTTAACTACAAAAGTTGTTATATTTCAAAGGTGGAGGTAGTATGCGAAAGGGCATGTAGCCTAGTGGTTACAAGAGCCTCAGTTGTACCTGAGGTCCTGGGTTTGCCTCCTCATGGGAGCAAATTTTTCAGAATTTAACGGCGTTGTACTTTCAGTGGTAGGCGATGTACCCATGGACAACGAGACGCCTATGTGTGTAATTCTAGAAAAAAAAAGTGTGAAGTATTTTACACACCACGAGCTGATGGGACGTATGCCATATTCTTTGTTGTTAAGGCTGAGACATAAATTTAAAATCTAATGATAACAACTTATACGGGTCATGTTATATTTCAGAGCAATGTAGAAAGAACCAACATCTACGGCATAACCTTCCCTTCAAAAGTATTACTTGAAATCTAATGATAACAACTTATATGGGTCATGTTATATTTCAGAGCAATCTAGAAAGAAAAAGCAAACCAACATCTACTACATAACCTTCCCTTAAAAAGTATTACTATAGAAGAGAAAACTGGATATCATGTGCTATCCGAGTTCAAATCTAAATAAAAATAATGAGTCAATTGTACTTTGGGCCACCTTTTGTTGCCATACTACGGCAATAAAAAGTGGCCCAAACTGCAATTCACTCTAAAAGGTTATTGGTTAGGATATGTGAAAAGTTGTATCCACATGTTTGTCCCATATTATTATACATATATACAAATTACGGAATCCACCTATAAATATAATAAAAGATTGGTTAGTCACTATTTTACGAGCTTACAAGTAATATTACATAATTTTTTTCTTGATGTATCTTTTTTAACACTCTAATTGTCTCAATAGATTTAATTTTTATGAGTTAGAGCTATAAATATATATCTGTTTCCCAATCACATTTCGAAGGGAAAAATTGAATATGATATGAAGGATATGTTATCTGGTACTACATGATCCTAAATTTGAAGAAAATATGGGTTAGAATACTAAAATATTGTGATCCGACTGTTTCAGATCCGATTCCACTCATAGAATGAGTTCAAAGTTTTTTGTGCTAGGACCTACAAATACTTCATCAATGCAACCAATCACAAAACATTTGCATTCCACTACCCAAAGATCGACCCAAGATAAGTGAGATCAGACATGCCCAATTTGTTTTGAAATGGGGCTATCAATCATTTACCAGCTGCCACCCACAACCACAAATATAAGAATTCGTTAATAGTTAGTGTGGGGCAACCATCAAATTCTCCATTTCCCATGTACTAATCCGCTTAACTTATAATGAACACATGAAACTCGTAAATCCGTTGGAAAAAGAAACGTATCTAACCATGTCGGCAAAAGGCAAAAGAAACCCCAAAATAAGTGATCTTGCGAGAGCAGTCAGGTCAAGCTAATCTCTGAGCACGTTGTGTGTGTGATCCAAAAGTTCAATCAGCAAACTAGTTTAATCATAGATTTGCAGGAGATAAGATACGAGTAGTTTCCCGCATTTTTTGGCACCCGTGGGCCGGCCGCACTAGTAAGGTTATGCTGGATAGAATCGGTGTTTGTGGTTAGAAACTTAGAACCAAGAACTAGTGGGGCCAAAGCCAGACAAAACGACCTTAACTCTCGTATGGCCATGCTATTAACGTGTAGGTAGTAAAAAGTTCGTGGTAACGAACTTCTTCGAGCCATCGTTTTTCTCTGTTCATACAAAGGGCCTCTGCTTTCCTTTCTTTCTGAAGGCGTTCTAAGGACTAATGTATTCCATGTTGAAGACTATACTA
Source organism: Oryza sativa Japonica Group (assembly GCF_034140825.1). Lineage (NCBI taxonomy): Eukaryota > Viridiplantae > Streptophyta > Magnoliopsida > Poales > Poaceae > Oryza > Oryza sativa. The sequence continues at coordinate 30,051,957 of NC_089038.1, read as the reverse complement.
GTATAAAAACTGAGGCTAAAAGTTCCAAGAGTAGCAGTAGTACAAATCCGTAGTGTAGTGATATGGTGATTAAAGTAGTCCGACTCCAAGATAACCCGCATGCTTATCGCACCCGCCGTGCTTGGTTAGTGCCACAGCGTTGCATCAATCAGTCAATCGAGAACGGATCGGCACTCTGAATCCGCTAGCGATATCACGGCGGCAAGTTGATAAAGGAGTAAAGGACCTGGCAAAAGAACGGAGACGTGAGTCGTTCGTTCGCCAAACCCGCAGCGCGCCGCCCGTCCTATTGGCCGGTCTCGTTCGATCGGCGCGCGCGCGGTGTGGTGGCGCTCATGCGCCGTACCGGTGGGTGTCGTGGTCCGCGGGACGTCGCCTTCCTATCGTGTGTTGCCGCGACCGCGCGCGACCCCGCGGCTCGTGAGGCCGTGAGCGCGCGCGAGAGTGACATGCGCGCGGCGCGTACGCGGTGCACTAGGTCGGCCAGCCGTCGGTAGAGTTGCATTGCGTATCCAAAGTCCAGGAGACGTGGAATTTGTTCGTTTGAAGGGGGGGCCGAGCCGTGGCAGGCAGGCAAAGTAGACGAGTTGTACGCGAATACGGCGAGAGGAGTCGTTGTTGTCTTTGTTGATATTTTGATAAGGAACATATATGATATATCCTAGGCATAAGAAGTATTCTCGTGTATACGACGTGCATATCAACTAATAAATTTCATCAAATTACATATGTATATAAAGTTTTATCTTTAAATTTATTATGTACAGGGAGAAAAAAAAGATAATTTTTTTTAACATTTATACTCCTAAAACTATCAGAATATTTATTGAAATTCGTTAGTTGGTGTGCACCGTGTGAAAAAAAAAAAACTTGTGTGTATATGTACGTTCCCAGATGGGCTACATCTCAGATTCTGTATGTTGCTAGGCCTGGCAGGATTCGGAGTCGAGGCCCATGGGCTATTTCTGAAGCCCGCATAATCCGGTGTGCGAGACCGCGAGTGTCACTGTGCAGAGGGGGAAGCTGTTTAGCCATGGCCTCCGTCTCCATCTCCTACCTCGGGCCCTGAGCACATCCCCATTCCCCTAGCCTCAGCTCCTCCATGCGAGGGCGGTGATGGCGCCCGCCTCCGTCGCCGTCTCCCTCTCCTTCCGCGTCGTCCCGCCTCGGCCCTGCCGCCGGCGGGCGAGGTGGCCCCGGCCAATTAGGGCTTCGAGCGACGGTAGTGGCGTCGCAAACGGGGACCGGAAGGTCGGGGCTCTGGAGAGGAGGGTGGGAGATCTGAGGGCTGTCGTCGCCTCGGTGCCCCCTGCTGTTGCTGCGGTAAGGGCGTCCTCCGTAGTTAGTATTTCTGTCCATTCGAATTATGGATTAGTTTCTGTCAGTGTGAGAATGAGTTGGTGATTGCGAGTTGATTTTACTGCGTTTAAGGCGATTAAGCTGTCTGTGTGAACCTGTTAGGCATGTGTAAAGATGGGGCTGTCGTTGTGATAATGTTGGCCAGTAGAAGAAAATGCAGCCTATGCGGAGCATTTGTAAGTTTGCATGAACGTACAATATAGATGTCCCTTGAGATTATTTATGAACATAGTGGAATTGGATCTAAGTATATGGTTTTGTCATAACACTAATAAATTAATGTGAAAATTGCATGAGATTTCTATCCCATAAGCCCTGCTACTCTGTCCTTGTTGCTCAGTTGGTTGATTGGTTCCTTGCTCATGAGCAATCTGCAGTTCATTAGGGTATTTGTTGAAGTTTACGAGATTTTAGGCACTTTCATATCTTGTTCTTCTCTTTGCATGCAGATCAAGAAAAACATTGGACTAAACTTTATTGCTGGATTCTGTCTCGGCATCACACTTTTGGCTGCTGTTGCAAGACAGGTCATCATTAGGATTCATGAGCGTGACAATAAAGGCTCTGTTGCTGACCTAATAAGGCGTGGACAATTAAAATCAGGACAACGTGGGATGTATGTTGCTACCTAGAACTTAACTTTTGCATTTCCATCTACAATATCCACCAAAGCTATATGCTGAAATATACTAGGTGCACCATTTGGATTTGGCTTTTCACTGTTTAGTCTGCATGTTTATTAGTTCACCATAATGTTCAGATAAACCAATTACCTAGCACTGATTGTCAGGATTATACATTTATCTTGATGAACTTTTGAAGACACATTTCACAATTTCTGTGTCTATGCATAATGTTTACAAAGCATTCAGAACTGATATAGGTTGTTCATGTCTATATACTTGGTCTAACATTAGATTGCTAGTGTGCCATAATATCCAATTATATAGCCTTCTATTTTCCTTTATGATATTGTTATGTATTGTGTGAGGAATTGCAGTTATTTTCTGTCTTTAATTACTTACTTAATGTTATTTTAACACTACATTCCTACACCACAATCTTGTTGAGTGGTACAGCCAGTAGAATGCTACTTTAAAGTGATAGTGGTCATGTTCAATAAAACATAAATGATAAAAAAAAACCGTTGTACAGATGTGGAATTTTAGTTTAATTTCTATCACATCAACCCGTAAGAATTTGTTAATCAAGCAATATTTTGACAAATAACTACTGCAGAGCAAAACCCCGAGTGTACGATGATCCTTTCAATAATCCATTAGTCAAGATTGATGAGGATACTTCTACCGCTCAAGTGTTTGGCAAGGAGTACCGGCTTGCTCCCATTAGGCTTACAAAAGAACAACAAGCAATGCATCAGAAAAGGAGATCACGTACGTATCAGTGGAAAAGGCCCACTGTTTTTCTTAAAGAAGGTGATTCCTTGCCACCAGATGTTGATCCAGATACAGTTAGATGGATTCCCGTAAACCACCCATTTGCTGCTGCTTCAACTGAAGTGGATGAGGAGACTGCTAAACAAAATGTTTATCAAAAGGATGGGGTCCCATCCCGTGTCAAAGCTGAGCATGAAGCTTTGCAGACAAGGCTAGAGGCTTCAAATAATGTGAGTAGACCCTACCTGTTAGGATTTACGGCTTTATTTCAAAAGCTCCAACCTCATTCTAACAATTGAAGCTAGAATCCCATTCAATCAAAGACCTTTCCTTTTATCGCCTGTCTTTCATAATAATGTTCTAGAATCTCTACTATCTTTTGCAGGTTAACAAGTTCTCTTCTAGCCAAAGGAATATGCAGCTTAGTGACAGGCAACTAAGATTATCATCAAACGAGTCATCTGGGAGTCGGCAAAACTCGTTATCTGGCACAGTGAAGAACCAAAATGGTCAACCAACCTTGGAGTCTGAAAAGCGTAGCCCTGACAACAACTCACAATCAAAAAGTCTGGAAGAACAATAAATTTGTGATTTGTGTCAACTCCTTAGCACCTGCTTCAACAGCTTGTCAGCTTCGTTGTGTAGTGTACTGAGGACTCAGGTTTTAGCTGTAGATAGAAGAATTTTGGACCTGTAGGCTTACGTAGTGACTTGAGCATAGGGCATTGCTACGGAATGTATTTCGTATGTTGTAAAGGGATGGGCATGAGCATAGGGCATTGCTACGGAATGTATTTCGTATGTTGTAAAGGGATATTTTCTTTCTCAAGTTTTCCAGATGCACCCCAGTTGCCTACGACTACGAGTGCACGACAGCTTGCCTGATTCTTTAATTTGTTATTTTGCTCAATTCCTTTGTAGCATAATATTTGACAAATAACACTCAGATTCAGACAAGTCGATTCCAGAGAACTTTAATTTCAAATAATACAGTATACAACTTACAGCAGTAAGAATGGTAAATATGGAACTACTAAGGTACAAAATTTCACTGGGAATTATGATAGCCGATGGAAATGCCTACACGGCCTGCGGCCCATCTGCCTGTACAAATCAGCACGCCATAAACTGGGAACATATGTTTGAAGACATGCAAAAGGTGGGCTCCGTGAATTGAATCAGATATCTTCAGAGCCCTCTTCGTCGTTATCACCAAACATGGTTGCCATTTTCATGGCAAGCTTGGCAGCCATCTCTTTCCTTTGGAAGTCAGGCATGAGCCTTAAATTGGAGCGCATGTTGCCAATCTCTGACATTAGCCGCTCCAGATCATCTAGACCGTAATGCTCATCTTCAAATAGCTTGTTACCCTCTGGGATACCAGCTTGCAGTTTCTCTGAAGCATCTGCTTGTGTGTTATCCATATCATTACTAACCTCGCTTTTGTGGCTCTGAGGTACCAGTTTTTCCTCAGCAGTTTCTGTCATTCTGCCATTTGGAAGAGGATTGGATGCCACTGAATTAGCATCAGCATCCACAACCTGATTAGTTTTATCATGAGTAGCTGTATCTTCATTCAATCCCTCCAAGTCTCTTGACGTACTTGACTCACCAATGAATTCCCATTGTTCATCAGATCCATGGGACAGAACTTCGTACTCAAATTCGTAATTGGATTCATCATCTGTAGATTCTGTAGAAAGGAAACAGAATGGTTAAGGCAAGATAGACCATTTTAGTTGGACAACTAACAACAAATGTTCTGCTCAATAGGTAAGCATCTTTTAAGAGTTAAAGTTACTGAGCAAGGGAACAGCTTAGCATGGCACCCTAAGTTGCTCTATATTACAAAGTAAACAGGGTTCGTCAACTCATCCCAATGGTCTGGTTTAACTCACCTTCTTTCTCAACCAAGGATGGAACGGTTATTCTGTTTCCAGATTTCAGAATCATTCCAGGCCACATGTGTGCAGAAAGGGCTCCAAGGAGTCGCTCTAAGCCTTGACTATCTCCATTCACCGATAGACCTATTGCAAGGCACGGATATAAGTCAATTAAGAAAGAAACATTCCAACATCCAGTAAATATTCGACTTTGGCCAGAACAAGTCCTTTTTCATTGGAGATTATCAACACAATAATGATAATTTTTCATTAAAGAATACAAATAAAAACAACCATAGATGGGGCTAATTTGTAGCATGTAGGTCTGCACAATAACTTCATAAAATAACAGAAATAATCTGACAAAGTGAAACTTAACTGCCCAAACTAGAGCAACTCACAGTTCAATTCAATCAAATGAAATATAGCTGTTAAGTAATTCGGTTTCCAAACTGTCAGAAAGAATCTCAAAGTCTCGGTTAACATATGTTAAAACTAAAAAAAAAAGGATCAACACATGGAAAGGTTTTAGCTTTATTTTAGACGCATTTGAGTTTGAAGACTTAAACCAACCCAAACATGGTTCAGCCTGAAGCATTTTACAAAGAAGCTGAAACTATTTTCCCCTTTGTACTAAGAAGTTCAATGTCCTCACTCAGCTTCATTAACAACTAAGAATGTGCAACTTATGATGTTACTAACAGAAGTTCGGCCCTACCTGCATCTTCTACATTACTAAAGAAAGATGTGAGAAATCTAGTCAAACACTATGATGGAAGCAGATGAATGGCATACAGAAAATTATTTCTAAACGACACCACTGTTCAATATGGTAGCATACATATAACTAAAAAAAATGTGTTGATGAAGAAAACGATGTGGAGAAAACACTTAAGAATCACAGCCTCAATACAACTTACTTACATTTATCAAAGTCAGCATTGGAAGCACAAGCTTTGACATACTCAATATTGTGTTCAATGCACCAATGTGAAGCGGAGTCTCTGATCTCTATTTGTGGTTCTTCCTCTGATAACAATCCACAACCTTCACTTTCGTTTATCCCAAAATCCAAATATTCAGGATGTGGATCAGTACTTGACTCGCCAATCTTTTGCATACGCCTCCTATATTCTACGTGTGCACCATGGCCAAGCACAAGATCTGCTTTATTTCCAATGCACAACAGAATTTCAAACCTCTGAACATCAACACTAGAAACCCAGTTCTGGAGAGTAAGGAAGGATGATTCCTGCATCATTTCAAAGACAATTAGCCTACTGTACTATCAAAGATTAAAAAAATAAGATACAGAAATTATATAGTTCACAAATTTTAGAAAAATAAAAGATAGAAAATGGAACAGCAGAATGTAAGAATGTATATTAGGGATGCAGTTCGGACATCACTCATATCGAAGACCATAACAAGAGCATCCAACTGGTCGAGATGAGGGAGGGAATCAAGAGAAAACCCTTGCCCAAGATGTGCCGTCCAAACAGAAAGATCTGCTGAGTAGTACTTTGTGTCAATGTTCCACCTGGATAACAATCAATAGCAAAAGAGATCCAGTTAGGTATCAAAAGGCTAGCTCAAAATTATGTCCTCTACTTCTCTAAGTATTGCAACTCATTCAAGGAAATAAACTGCGCTAGTACAGTCACATACCCCTGACACAGCACACCTGATGACAAGTCATGTGTGTCCGGTATTTCAGCTGCAAGCAGTCCTGCAGTTTATGTAAAATTATTATAAACTAAGAGGATGGAAACAGGAAAGGGCCAAGTATATATACATATAAATCTATATCTCCAACTCACAAGTAATTTTTCAATTATCTTTTCGACAATAATTCGTCAATCTGATGCATAACGAGCATGCTGTTTTTTTTTATCATCTACAAGTGTCTAAAACTATCATGCTTGGGGCTCTTCTTCTCCAACTACTCGAAATTAACTCCCATTTTCACCCAGAATACCAAAGGATCACACGAATATCTCCTCAACGACGCGATGAATTTGCAAGCCCCCTCATATTTTGCTATCCCATCAGGTCGAATATTTTTGCATCCAAATCAAGACACGTCAAAGGCATAATAAAAAAAAGGGCAGCGAGATCTCACGGGAGAGGATGGTTCTCTTGCCGACGCCAGGCGCGCCGACGACGAGGACGCCCGGCCGCGCCTCCAAGGATCCGGCTCCGCTCTCCATCGCCTCGATGAACCAAACCCTGTACCCCCAAAACACCAGTCTTCCTCGCGAGTCGCGACGGCAACGAGGGAGAGAGAGAGAGAGAGAGGAGGAAGAAGACGGAGTAGAAGGCGGTAAGCAGCCAGGGAAACAGGTTTACGCTTTCACCCTAACAATACACAGCCACATCACGCAATTACGGGGCCCACTTGTCATCGTGCGTTTCACAGTTCGCTTTGCCTCCCTCCTCCCGCCGCCAAGCCGCGACGCGTTTGAATGGTGGAGCGCCCATGGCCGCCGCCGTCTCCTCCTCCTCCTCCCGCTGCCGCCTCCTCCCACATGGCCGTCACGCAGGCGCTCGCGGACGCGCTCCGCTCGTGTGGATCCCGCGGCGCGCTCGCCGGGGCGCGCGCTCTGCACGGCCGCCTCGTCACGGTGGGCCTCGCGTCCGCCGTCTTCCTCCAGAACACCCTCCTCCATGCCTACCTCTCCTGCGGAGCCCTCTCCGACGCTCGCCGATTGCTGCGTGCGGATATCAAGGAGCCCAATGTCATCACGCACAACATAATGATGAACGGGTATGCCAAACAAGGCAGTCTGAGCGACGCCGAGGAACTGTTTGACAGAATGCCTAGGAGGGATGTCGCCTCGTGGAACACGCTCATGTCCGGATACTTCCAGGCCCGCCGGTTCTTGGATGGTCTGGAAACCTTCGTCTCAATGCATCGAAGTGGGGATTCGTTGCCAAACGCCTTCACATTTTGCTGTGTTATGAAGTCTTGCGGCGCTCTTGGCTGCCGTGAATTAGCACCGCAGCTGCTTGGGTTGTTTTGGAAGTTTGATTTCTGGGGTGACCCGGACGTTGAGACTGCTCTTGTTGACATGTTTGTAAGATGTGGGTATGTCGATTTTGCTTCAAGATTGTTCAGTCAGATTGAGAGGCCAACTATTTTCTGTCGGAACAGTATGCTAGCAGGGTATGCCAAGTTATATGGTATTGATCATGCTATTGAGTATTTTGAGGACATGGCTGAACGAGATGTTGTTTCATGGAATATGATGATAGCAGCGTTGTCCCAGAGCGGGCGAGTCAGAGAAGCCCTTGGTTTGGTTGTAGAAATGCACAGAAAAGGTGTGCGTCTTGATTCAACAACATACACTAGTTCTCTGACTGCATGTGCTAGATTGTTTTCTTTGGGATGGGGTAAGCAACTCCATGCTAAGGTTATCCGTAGCCTACCACAAATTGACCCTTATGTTGCCAGTGCTCTAATTGAACTATATGCAAAATGTGGCAGTTTCAAGGAAGCAAAGAGAGTTTTCAATTCTTTACAAGATCGCAACAGTGTATCATGGACAGTTCTTATAGGGGGATCTTTGCAGTATGAGTGCTTCAGTAAATCTGTCGAGTTGTTCAATCAGATGAGAGCTGAGTTGATGGCAATTGATCAATTTGCACTGGCAACTCTAATAAGTGGCTGTTTCAACAGGATGGATTTGTGCCTTGGTAGGCAGCTGCACTCGCTCTGTCTGAAAAGTGGACACAATCGAGCTATCGTCGTCTCCAATTCTCTCATCTCGTTGTATGCGAAGTGCGGTGATCTCCAGAATGCTGAATTTGTATTCAGTTCAATGTCTGAAAGGGATATTGTATCATGGACTAGCATGATTACTGCATATTCTCAAATTGGGAACATCATTAAGGCTCGTGAATTCTTTGATGGCATGGCCACAAGGAATGCCATTACATGGAATGCAATGTTGGGGGCATATATACAACATGGAGCTGAGGAAGATGGCCTCAAGATGTACAGTGCAATGCTAAGTCAGAAGGATGTCACTCCTGACTGGGTTACTTATGTTACATTGTTCAGAGGGTGTGCAGATATAGGTGCAAATAAACTTGGAGATCAGATTATTGGTCATACTGTGAAGGCAGGTCTCATTTTAAACGTGTCAGTCGCAAATGCTGCTATCACAATGTACTCCAAATGTGGCAGGATATCTGAGGCGCAAAAACTATTTGACCTCCTAAATGGAAAGGATGTGGTTTCATGGAATGCCATGATCACTGGTTATTCACAACATGGCATGGGGAAGCAAGCTGCAAAGACATTTGATGATATGCTGAGCAAAGGTGCAAAACCTGACTACATAAGCTATGTCGCAGTTCTGTCAGGCTGTAGCCACTCTGGACTTGTGCAGGAAGGGAAACTCTACTTTGATATGATGACAAGAGTCCATGGCATATCTCCAGGGTTGGAGCATTTCTCCTGCATGGTGGACCTTCTTGGCCGTGCAGGGCATTTGACTGAAGCCAAGGATCTCATTGATAAAATGCCCATGAAACCAACTGCTGAGGTTTGGGGAGCTCTTCTTAGTGCCTGTAAGATACATGGCAACGATGAACTTGCAGAATTGGCAGCGAAGCACGTGTTCGAGCTGGACTCACCTGATTCTGGAAGCTACATGCTTCTAGCCAAGATATATTCGGATGCTGGGAAGTCAGATGATTCTGCACAAGTTAGGAAGCTAATGAGGGACAAAGGGATAAAGAAAAACCCGGGCTATAGCTGGATGGAAGTCGAAAACAAGGTTCACGTCTTCAAAGCAGATGATGTGAGCCACCCACAAGTGATTGCAATTCGTAACAAGATGGATGAACTCATGGAAAAGATTGCACATCTCGGTTATGTGAGGACCGAGTCGCCACGGTCTGAGATTCATCACAGCGAGAAGCTGGCTGTGGCGTTTGGGATCATGAGCTTGCCTGCTTGGATGCCTATTCACATCATGAAGAACCTGCGCATTTGCGGGGACTGCCACACGGTGATCAAGCTGATATCTTCTGTGACTGATCGGGAGTTTGTGATCCGAGATGGTGTTCGGTTTCACCACTTCAAAAGTGGTTCTTGTTCTTGCGGGGACTATTGGTGATCACGGAACTTTTCTCCGGAATACATTTTTGTAGCCCAGAAATTGATTGAGAGAAGTAACATAATCTGCAACTCTGGAAATTTCATTTTCTCGTGTTATTTATCTCTACCTTTGATTATTATACTCCGCCTCATTTGGAACCCAGAAAAAATATTTATAGTGTGAAGTCTGTGAAGCTATCTATGCGCAAAGAATACTCGGTGGATAAAGCGGGATCTCACATGCCCCTGTAAATGTTGGCAATGCAATTACACCCAACACAGCCAGTATAAGTTCATCCATTGCAACACAAAGAATACGAGCTAGTTCACCGAACACCTTCAGAGTTGAGCAATGGCGTACGAGAGATTTACAACCCAGCTTCGTTTGAGCGTGGCATGGACATCTTGTTATGCATTCCATGGAATCAATTGACAAGTTAAATCAGAACCACCAGAAAAACACATCCGCGGACATCTGACAACGCTAAAAAATCGCAGGAGTTCGTTGGGCAGGAAGACAGGAAGAAGCTAAAATCCGTAAGCTGTACATCGTGGAAGTCTAGAGTGCACCAGGTGCGTCCCTCATGCTGATATTCAAGCTGTTTCTCATTGTTCTTCGTCCGACTCCCATATTGCCCTTGGTCATCATGGCAACAAATTCTCCATAGTCAATGCGCCCATCCTGACAAAAGGGAGCAACATTAGGCAAACAAGTCATGGCACTAACTTCTTTTTGCTACTAACATAACCATAAACATTCATTAATGAAGTAACAAAATGAATTCTGCTGGTTATTGAAGAGAAGTCCCTAGGCCTTTGTTAAGTAAAGCACATGACTGGACAGCTAACCACCTACTAGAGCATATGTGATCCCAATAATGGATTGAAAGAGTTTCAAGACCTAGGTAGTTCAGGTACTATGGTTGGTTTTCCACCTCAATACTAAACAATCCAATGCAAAGCCTTTAATTGTCTTAACTAATTGAACAAACTTTATTGCATCCGCTGCTTGCACATTCATTTTTGTACACATCCCAGCTATACCAGAATAATATATAACATAGTTATATAGCACATCAGGAGGTATCAACACTATACTTACATTGTCCTGATCAGCTTCATTGATGACATCATCAAGAAAAGCATCGGGCATGTTATGCTCTTTGCAAGCTTGCTGCAGTTCATCCACTGTGATGTAACCACTTCCATCTTTGTCAAAATATGAAAAAGCTGCCACAAGATGTTCCTCTCGCTCCAGTTTATTGAGATGCAATGTTGCAGCAATGAATTCGATATAATCAATTGTTCCGCTGTTGTCTATATCTGCCTGATGAAACAACAGAACAAAAGGGACAATGTAAGCTTCTTGATTTACCATGTTAACCTGTTTTTGAAATGTTTGCAGTAGAAAGACAATCATGAGGCTGAAGTTATCAGCCTACAAAGAAATTTAAGAAGGCAAGATCTGCCTGCTGCATGTTTTCTAATCATAGATACTCTAAAGAAAACAGCCAACAAAAAGGAAAATGTATGGGTAATGACTTCTCTCTTAAGCGCTCAAGCTTCTCCATGAAGTCAAGTAATCTTGTGAGGCAGGAAGCAGCTTGAGTTTCTCATATCTTTCTTTTTTTAACCAAGAGTTTCTCAAGTCTCGACCGACTTATAAGTAATATGACACCAAAAGGCATTTTATTCAGAATGTTTTAAGGTAACTTTAAGTTCAAGGTCCTTAAGTATCTTCAAAATATAAGTCACTAACACAGAAGAAATCGAAAGCAGCATTCAAATAGGTTGAAGTTAACTTACTGCATCCATAAGATCACGAATCTCGGTGTCCTTAAGTGTTGAGCCATATTTTCTCAAGCCTTCTTTAAGCTCATCATATGTGATCGCACCACTGTTATCAGCATCCATAGTCTGAAACATTTCCTTCAACCCAGCGATTTCCTCCTCTGAGAGACTCTCAGCTATTACCTGGTAGGATAAACACAAATTGTTCATAAATGCAAAACCCACTAATTATGCTTCACCAACAGTACAGGTTCCAAAATTCAACATGGTTTGCTTCAATAGCTCCCTAGTATTAAGGGGAGACTGAAAAGAAATGATCAAACCATCATACCTCCCTAGTGTTATAACAAATCCGGTCACATTTAATAAATATGGTGGGTGGGTGACCGTTCAACAGAAACAACAAAAAGACATAGTATTGCCCCCAAAAGAAACCACTTTGAGTATAGTACTATTTTTTAGTGAATAAAAGTCACTACAAAAACTTGTCAACAGCTGGCAGTGAAAAGGTCACCTTCTATGCATTCAGTTCAAGTTGAAAGATTAGGCGAAAAGCTTATCATAGAGCAAAATAAACAGTCTATTGTAGAGAAAAAAAAAAGCCAATGTATCACAAAGCTGGTAATTTAAAACTTAAGCTTAAAGTTATCATGCGTACCCGCAAAGCCATCTTCTTCAACTTATTCATTGCAGAGAACTGCTTGATGCGAGATAGGACAGCTGGATCAAGAGGCCGATCTGGAGCAACTCCGTGATCACGAATCCATGGATGGCCTGAGCAAGAGTTGAAGTGTTACATTTTCTCCCGGCAGTTGCAAATGTGTCAAGTGATTGGATAGGCATTAGAGAGAAAAATAAGACCACGAGTACAACATAGTAAAAGAATTTTGTCAAAAAAAATATAGTAAAAGAAACATACATAGAACTTCATGTGCTGTTAAGCGTTCCTTTGGGCGAGGATTGAGCATTTTTGTTATAAGATCCTTTGCGCTCTCAGAGATCACAGGCCAAGGATCAGAATCAAAATCAATGAAACCTTTTAGTACAGCATCAAATATTCCTTGTTGTGTCTCTGCATTGTATACATACGAAAAATGTCAAGCTACAATCATCAGAAAACAAGCTTCCCAGGTTAATTGAAGGGGGAAATCAAAATTTACCTGCCCAGAATGGGGGTACACCACTTAGTAAAATGTAGAGAATGACACCTGCAGTCCATACATCAGCTTCTGGTCCATAGTGTTTCAACAACACTTCTGGAGCTACGTAATATGGGCTTCCGACAACATCGGTAAAAGTTTGACCTGAGATGGAAAAGAAGACGAAGAATAAAAGGAGGCACAAGCTCATATAAATATGCCTACAGTAACCTAATTTAGCTTATGGAAACATCAAATTCCCCACAATACAGAATACAGCATTACAGATGTTTATTAGAACAAGATGTCGTTCAGCTTCCATCGTTTTCCACTACATTTAACTCAGAAATCCTCCCAGTGAACTAGCTTCCATCAGTTTACTCTGCCATTCAGCTGCTCCCCAACGAACGTGTATTTCAGACCTTGCAGGATGCAATGAACTCATTAACAATGTTCCCACTGCTGTAGTGCTACCCTTGAATGTTCCACTATATGCCCAACTAATTATTCAGAAACTGAGAATTGCAGTTGCATGTTGCCTCCATTTTTTTTTCTTCAGACAATGGATTAACCGATGCATGTTAACTCTAATGTGACGCTACAATATTTGCGAATCGCAACACCAATTTTGCATCGGAATAGTGGATTAAAACACAGTTTAAAGCCTTTGTGTTCTGCATAAGTAGCTTACCGGGCTTGAAGAAGACTGAGAGACCAAAATCTATGGCCTTGAGCGAGAGGTCATCGTCCTTGTTGGCAAGCAGGAAGTTTTCTGGCTTGAGGTCCCGGTGCATGACCCCGAGCGAGTGGCAGGCCTCGACGACCCCAACGATGATCCGCGTGAGCTCGGCGGCCTTCCGCTCGCTGTAGTGGCCGCGCTGTATGATGCGATCGAAGAGCTCGCCGCCGGCGCAGAGCTCCATGACGATGTGCACGTATAGCTGGTCCTCGTAGGCGCCCTTGATGGCGACGACGTTCTTGTGGCCCGAGAGATGGTGCATGATCTGGATCTCGCGGCGAACGTCTTCGATGTCCTCCTTGGTGATGAGCTTGCGCTTGGAAATGGACTTGCAGGCGTAGTCCACCCCAGTGGACAGCTCGGTGCAGAGGTAGGTGGTGCCGAACTGCCCCTGCCCGAGCTTCCTGCCCATGGCGTAGAGGTCGCGGAGGTTGGGGGTGGGGTGGCCGAGCACCGAGCCGAGGTCGGCGGGCGCCTGGCCGCGCCTCATGGCGGCGGCCGGCGCCGACGCGGAGACTGGGTGGTCGTCCGTCTTGGCGGCTGCTGGAGGGCGGGAGGGCTTCTTCGGCGAGTCGGCCGCGGCGGCGTTGTTGTTGTCGTCGGTGTCGTGGCGCTGCGACGCGGTCTGCTTGAAGCTCAGGTACTTGGATCTAAGGGAACCGCCGCATGCGTTGCCCATCAAACGACGGGGAGAAACCGGCGGCCACGCGCATCAAAGCTCCGGGCACCCACCCCACGCGCGGTTGGTGCTCCCGGCTCTCACAGAAACAGCAGAGCTAGCTAGCGAGCCGAAGCGGAAACCTCACAACCGCCGCAGAGGGGAATCTCTGATCTAGCAAGCGAGAGAGCGAGAGCACGGGAAGCGATCGAGAGGGAACTGAACTGGATGGGGTTCGGGGTGGAAGAGAGATTTTAACGAGGCGAGAGAGAGAAAGCAGCAGCGGGAGGCTGCTTCATGGCGACTTCTCCCTCCCGGCCGGGTCACGTTTGGGGGAAAGCGAGCGCAACAGCTAGCTAACTGCAACTTGGCGGCCCTTGTTCTTTCGTGTGCGGTTGATGAGTAGATAGGCTAGAAATTATTGGACGCTACGACCTATTTTATGCTTCGTATCGTGCCGGTCAGTGCGATACCATCAAACGACGCGAGACGCCGACTCGCCGAGGCGAGAGCCGTGCGGCTGCGGGTGAAAGAGAGGCTCCCCCGTCTCGTTGATGGGCTTGTGGGGAGTACTTGGCGTGATTTTGGATTTTTGCACGTAAGGACGGGGGGGTGGAGCGGGGAAGGTGAGGCGAAGTCGGCAGCGGGTTTCGTCTCGTTGCCCCCGCATCTGTTTCTGCGAAGCGGATGGGTACACTGAACTCTGCCGTGCAGGGCAGGCGTGGGTTGGGGGTGGACCCGCCGAGCCGGTGAGGAGGGGACGCACCGGGGCAACCAACCCGCCGTGCGCCCGCGCGCGAGCCGCGCGGAGTTGGGTAGCTCCGCTCGCCTGTTGTAACTGCCAACCGCGGTTCGCGGCGCGGCTCGGCGCGGCATTTTTGTCGCGAGGGGCAACGTACGCGCGCGGCTGCGCGGATGCTTCTCACCCCACATCCGCCTTCACCCGGAGCCTCTCGCTGTCTCGCGGGTCCGAGGAACGGAGTAGCGTGCTGCACACCTGCTTACCATTCGGTGGCTCGGTGCCCAACTGCCCCATATGGCTGCCGTTTGCGGCGTCTGCATCGCTTTTGTTGGTGAGAGCTGCGTACAGCTAGATATGAGAATTGAGAAGACTAGAGGAGAAAAGGCAAGTGTGAGTGTAGACTGTAGAGTACTACTAGAGTGTGTGACTGAGGAAAGCGAGCGAGCAGAGAGGATGTCACAACGCACACCACAAGAAAGAAAAACCGATGTCACGCACACCACAGGAAAGAAAAAACTCTTTCTCGCGCACGTTTTCTATTGACATCACTCCAACTGCGAGGAAGCTTCTGAGTTCTTAGGCATGCGTGGGACTGGACGAATTTTAGTTTGGAACTGGATAGATAACCCACAAGTATCTGTCATCCGATCATCAGACCTACGAACGGATCGAGGAAAACTGTGCGCAGAAATGTACTACTCCTATACTTGCCTGAAAGCTCATCTCCCTGACTTCTGACTTGTACTATTTGTTGACTCACTGCTGCTGCCTGCTCATTCCCATTCTACAGGATATATAATGTGGTAGCATGTGAACGTATCCTTAACTGTCCCATTAGGCCTTTAATGAGCATTGCCAACTACTAGAAGAACACCAACGACCCCAAGGTCACGTCTTATTGCCCATTTCGGCCGTTGCTAGTCGATCACTACTGTTTTGTTTACAAATGCATTAGCGCTTTCTGCCAATCAAGACCACACACTTACTTGGAAGAGGATTTTGATCCATATCCCCTCGTTATTTACATATCACTCAAATGGTTATGAAAACATTTTTTTAAAAAATTGAGAGGATGTATTAACATGTGATATATCACTCTACAAACATGCAAGTAAAAATTCAACTTCTATATCTCGTAACGAAAAAAACAAATTTAATGTTACGAAATATAGAAGTTAAATTTAAACTTGCATGTTTGTGAAGTATTATATCACATGTTAATACACATTTTTAATTTTTTTTAACAAAAATATAACTATTTAAGTGACATGAAAAAAAATAGGGATTAAAATAGTTTTCCCACTTACTTTCACTCTCACTCGTGCGTGTGGCAGGATATTCACTTTCCCAAAAGTAAATACTACCAGTCCATGTTATCTTTTCCGCGGGAACGTAGGTCCGGCGCTGCCTTTCCCAATTTCTTCCTTTCCGTATTGCTGTCGTTAACTTTTCATCTTTCCATTACCACTATGGACTCTGCTGGATTGATTGGATTCTCTCTCCACGAGTGTTGGCTAGTAGCCTATGGTTCCATTGCTTCCAGATGCCGGCCAAAGCTACCAGTAGATGGAACTTTCCCATGCACTGAATGATGCACCAGCACTGCACGAGGGTTATCTGCTCGTGCTTGTGTCAGATTCAGGGATCAGGATGACACGGCACTTTTTGCTCACATAAACATGCGAATTCACCATCTACTCTATCCAGTTTTTGGATTCCTTGTTGATGCGATTTGCACAAGGAATATCCCGGACAATGTTAAGGTTTAAGGAGCAAGAAATCCCAGTGATAATAAAATCAAAAATCGGCTCAGGAGTTGACCCATCATCTGCAGGAGAATCGCTCTAGCCGATGATGGACAAGGATGGCATGCCCAACCGTTCAACTGACAGCGGCTTAGCAATTATCCCTGCTGAATATATCTTGGCTTGTATAGACGGACAACGATCTATCCATATCTTGGATTCTGACTTGGCCTTCTTTTAATTTTTTTGCGATGCCTGTGTTCCAAATCATGCTCGCAAATCGTGGCCGGCGTCGCTGCGGCTTCGCACATGGATTGATTATGCACCACGCCATGTGCAGCAACTGACGCTAGACGTTGCTGCCGAAAAAGATGGATTCCTGGATCGTGTACTAGTACTACACTACTACTTGCAAACCGTATGCAGAATCCATCCCACGAAAATTTGCCCGTCCTGTATACGCTGATAATAGACTGACAATCCTGTCATGCTGGCCGGCTTAATTTCACGAAATAGTCGTCCAGTTGTTGCAAATTGAGCTGCTGAAGAGAAAGAGACCGTTGCAGACTTAGCTTGAAGCAAGGCCTTGCATGTGAAGAGTCCGAACAAGAATCTCTCTGAATCTAGGTTATACTACCTCCGTTCTAAAATAAATGCAGCTGTGGGAATCCGTTTAACCGTCCAACGTTTGATCGTCCGTCTTATTTGAAAATTTTATGAAAATATTTAAAAAATTTAGTCGCACATAAAATACCATTTATATTTTATCATCTACTAACAATAAAAATACTAATCATAGAAAAATTTTAAATAAGGCGAACGGTCACACGTTGGACGTGAATAGTGTAAAACTACATTTATTTTGGGAGGGAGGGAGTACAAAAATTCCTTTTTGAATCTTAGTCCGAACAAAGGAAAATCAATCACCCGGTGACGAACAGCCTGACAGCCATCCAAGTCTTTGGGATAGGTTGGATTTTTTTTTTCTTTTCATTTATCTGCTGGCACGCACTAGTATCTGCTTAGGTATGTTCGTCCATATTAGCCTCTTGTCGAGTATGGTTCGAATCTGTCACGAATAGTGTTGTGGATAGAAGTAGGCTGTAGGCATGACGTGCTCCAGTTTATCTCAAGCTATATTTGTAGAGAGTATACGCCAAAAAGATCAACATTAATGAAAATGCATTAAACTAACCGCTTAATAATGTTTGTATGCTCTTAAAAAAGCTTAATTAACCTCGCAGATTAAAGCATGACCGTCTGAAAAGCAGATTAAAGCTTGAATTAATGCCTTACCGGGGTTGCAAATTGGCGTCCAATTTTGCTTGACGAATTGTAACGGGATTATGCTTGAATTAATTGCTCGATAAATTTTGATTATAACACTAATTAATTCCTCGCAAAGAAAGGATTAACACTACTTAAAGGTAATCAGGAGTTCAGGACCAACACGAAATTCGTAAGCTTACAATATTATGAAAGCTAAATAGATTAAACTGGCGTGCACGCAAAGGACAGGGACACTAAAACCATGTACTCCTAGCCCATAGCACATACTTATAGGTCTCACCTTAGTGAAATCTCTTTATCAAGTGCTGCTGTTCAAAATCTTAGCACCTAAAGGGACTTGTGATCACTGATAAGTGCCTGACAAAAATATCCTAATCCACCACTAAAGTTCTGCAAGTGGAAATAACCAATTGAAAGACTGGATTTTGCCCCCCAAAAATATTCAGAAGTACAAACGTCAAGGACTCCGTCAGGCATAATCAAATTATATTCACAGCGGCCGGCTCGTCGAATATGTTACCCAAGAAGAGAGAAAACGACTAAACAAGGTATAGTATAATCTACCGTACGCATCAACATTTACATAGCGTGCCGTCTCTGTCCGATAACTGTTTGGAGCTGAGACGATTCTGAACTCTGAAGGGGGCAAGAAAATCAGCGGGCTCCATCCGCTGAATCTTCCACGAACACGAGAGGCGCTCCGGCGACTTGCATGTAGCGTACGCTGGGCGTCGTGGCGGAGGTTAACGTCACTCTTGGAGCTCGGTGATCAGTTGACCGGCCGTCCATGTCAGCTCCGCGAGCTCGACCAGGTGATCGCGAAGGCCGTCAGCCAGCAGCATCAGCAAGGCCCTGCAGTCTGCGCGCAATCCAAATCCATCATTAGCCGCCTAACTGGATTTCTCGTGTTCATAATCAATGCAGGCATTGACTTCTCTCGCGTCGCAGACGGATTATACTCCATGCCGTCCCGGTGCGGCTAAGTTTTTTCGCATCATTACCTGGGATCTTGCTGAAGTTGTACAGTGTCACGGACGCGAGGACCCGATGCTGAGCCTGCGACCGGTCGCCGGCGAGGCGCTGCTTCAGCCGCGGGATGAGGGCCGAGAACGCGGCGAGCTGCACGTCGGCGGCGTCGATCGACGCGAGCGACCGGCTCAGCCACGCAGCCGTCGTCAGGCACACGGCCGCCAGGTCGTGGTTGGGAGAGCTCATGCACATGGACAGCGCCTCCAGGAACGGCCTCCTCCCGCTGCCGAGTAGCGCCGCGGTCACATCCCTCAGCCACACCTCGTCTTCGTCTCTTCCCTTGTCCTGATCGACGCAGAGGAATTTCTCTGAGCAACTTGGAAAATTTTTAGTTGGATATATTATTGTTTGTATCTGTGCGATACATTACCTGTACGGCAGCGTCAGAATCGGCACGCGTGACACGTGAGCCGTCGACGAAGCCGGCTTGTTTCAGCATCCGGTCCTCTGCAAGGAGGTCGCCCGAGAAGGAGAAATGCCCTCCCAGCAGCAGCAGTGCTTTCCTGATGTTGGCAACGACATTTTCTTCAGACAGGGAGCATCTCAGAGAATGTGTGATGATCTTGGCAGCCTCTTCTCTGTATACGCTATCTCTGTGTGGCTCCACCTGCCAGATTATTTACAGACTACAGGTTCAGTATATTGCTTTGTCATAGTTGAATTGTGTAACAGTCTTGGTTATTTATTCAGAGACATTTTTCCTCCGAGGGTAGGAATTTAGCAATATCATAGATCACGCAGAGAAAGTAGGCAAGAAATTTAGGTGGTTAGTGTGAAATCAGAGTGTTTTGATTATTATTTTATTATGATAAATAATTGACTTTGTGAGATAATTGGTGGTTTATTGGTGAAGTTGTACTGACTGTGTGGGACTGGTCAGACTGGGTGGAGTAGGCCGGTCAGACCAGCGTGTAGTGTGTGGTCAGATCGGCCGCCCCAATGATCCGACCGGCTGGCTCCTGCTCGGAATCGGTTTCGGCTGTTTCTTCGAATACTTGTGATTTTATCATGTTTATAACTTCTAGATGATTTTTATATATGTGTAATACTATTGTGTGCTACTGTGAAGTCAAATTGGGGAAAAAAATAGTGCTCAGATATTGTTTCTTGTTTGATTCATGTGTATGTGTGTCCTAATGCCTTGGGAGAGTGTTGCCGGCGATGGGTCTAGAGTTAACTTGGGAGAAGTTGATGTCTAGACAATTGGGAGATCATGCGGACGCTTAAGCTAAAAAACAATGTACGTGGTTAATGAAGATTCCATAAAGCATACGAGAGGGATTGTGTGTATGGAAAGCGGAGTCAGATTTGTGGGGTGTTCAAATTTGGGAAGATTGGAGTTTGAATTTTAATGAGATAAGTTGGATACTTGTACGGGAAGGATTCTTAGTGGATTAAGACATTTGTACAAGTTGGATTCATGGTTTCTGTGCAACCACCTAAGGGTATGAATAGAAGAGGGGTTGAGACCTATCAGTTTCGATTTTCGTGAGAGTTTAGCTGAGAGAAAATTTGGGTTTAACCTAAATAGTAGTCAAATTTTTAGAGAAAAATATTATTATTGCACTTTATAAACATAATTAGAAGTAATAAAGTTGATCTACTTTTAAGATGTTTTCGATTTGTGTTTTTGCTTAGGTTCAACGGTTACACCGAAGAGTACACAACGGTTAGACCGATGACGGTGACTCGGTGAGCGATCAGGCCGAATCTTCTACACCAGTCAAACTGGTGGAACAAGCACAATCAGACAGGTGCATACATGCCGATCAGACCGATCTCCATAAGGTTTGAAGGTAATTTTTAATTCCGCTAAAAGTTTTTAGTTTTTGGTATTCTATCCTATGTTAGTAGCACTTCAAATGCAATTAGGAGCAACAGAAGATGGACTAAAGCAGCATACCAATGCATGATCAAAATGCAGGAGTAGAACAGCACCCAGAGCTTGTTCTTCGTTTGGCGAGCGTCGGAGATGCTCGAGTAGTAGATTCATAGTCTCCATTGTCAACTCTGTGCGCAATCCACGTAGGAACAATTCAACTATTTCCCTTCTGTGACAATTGAAATATTTTGTGAGATGGAAGCGCATGTACATACAAGACATATTTGGATGCATTTGGTGTTACGAACAGGAGACAGAACCTTTTCAGGCAGAGCAGTTCAACAAGCAGACGAACTGCAGAACTCCTTGCTGAAATCACCTCACTGTGGAGAAGCTGAACAACACTTGAGTTACAAATCCTTATGGCCATGTAGTTTCTGCAGCTTCCTTCTGCCCTGATGCAGAGCAAAAGGAGCTCAGCTGCTTGTGCCTTCTCATCTTCTCCTCCTCCATGAAATTTATGCAGAAGAAAGTCTATGCCACCGATTGCCATAAGACGCCTTGCCTTCTCAAGTTTTTCAGACGTCTCGCATTCAGAAGAAAGGACATTCTCTACGAATGTTGCAGTTAACTCCTTTTCAGGACATGTACTTTCAGAGTTCAGAGTTTTGCAGTGTTCGGACTTCCAGTTATCGATCAAGCGTTTTAACACACGGTTTATGTCTGGAATCGACAGGCTTTCAAGTTCTTGACCTGTAATTGGGCACATTCTGATGCCTTTATCGAACCACTGAACTATAGCATGCCGCTCGAACGTCTGACCTGTCTCGATTGTCACCGGACGGTTGAAGATCTGCCTCGTCAGTGGACAGAGGAAATCACTAGGAATGGTGGCAAAAATGGATATTTGACTGCCATCTGTGTCACTCTGGAGATCAGGCCCTTCACTGAGAAGCTTACACGAAATTATGCAAAGATCAGTATGACATGCATGAAAAGATTGGAAAATGCAGAGAGAGGTTCGCACCAGAACTCGAGTGTAGGAAGGTCAATAGCCGTGATATCAGAAATTGGCACATAACTCGTTGACTCATCTGGTTGTCTGCTCCGTTCATCTTCACTCTAAGATTTTGAGGCGTAAACCATCAGAATTTTGATCTTTTTCCCGCGCATGATCAATTGCGCATGCAAGAAAAGTTAATTCCACAGAAAAAAAAAATGCTGACCTTTCGTTCAGATGCCTCGTTGGCTAGCTTGTCAGGCATTAGCTCGTTTTCTTCTGTCTGAAGTGAGTGAGTGTAGCTCTTCGGTTCAGTGCCATCGCACTCATGGAACACGCTTTCTGCATCTGCTGTCTTCTCGTCCACCTCTGCTTCTTCTTCCTCTTCGATCTCTCGATCATATTGTGATGGAGTCTCGTCGAGCGCAAACTTTACAGCTGGACTGTAACTCCCGGAGCTACAAGCGACATCCGAGCCAATGTCATAGGACGTCGACGTCGAGAACCTCAGCGCGCTGGCAAGAACGGTGCTGGGAGGAGCAGGAACAACCGGGAGAGACATGGCTTGGCTGCGCCCCAGAAGCCAATCTCTGTAGTAGCATGCGAGCGCGCGTGTGCCATCGTCCACTGCCTCTACGAACATCTTCTCCACGTCCTTCACCCTCGTATCCGAGCTCGCCGCGGTCGCCGACTCGCGGTCACGCCACGCTTTGAGGTGCGAGAGGCCCGAGCGGAAGAGCCTGTCCCAGAGCGCGGGAAGCAGGGATGTGCGGGCCTCGTGCGGCGCCAAGCAGAAGGCCTCCAGCACGTGCACCGCGGAGGAGTGGTCCTTCTCCTGGAGCTTGGAGATGACGGACATGTACAGGTGCGCGCACGCGGCGAGGCGCTGGTAGGGCACGCCGGCCGCGCTCACCGCGTCCGCTTCCTTCGCGTCGAGGGACGCCATGGCGTGCAGCCTGAGCGACGCGCGCTTCAGGTCGCGCGGGTCGTCGAGCCCCTCGCTCGCGGCCCTCTCGACGGTGTGCACGATCACGCGGAGGTCCAGGACCGCCCGGTGGTTGGACTCGCCGCCGAGGCACGACATGCACCCGCCGCGGAGCGACGCGCGGAAGCCCTCGTCCCTGACGAACCGCTTCACGGCTCCCGCGACCAGGGAGATCAACGCGGTGAGCACGGACTCGTCGAGAGCCGGTACCGCGGCAGCTGAGCCGCCCCTCATGGCGCCGCCGCCGCTGTCCTTGTTGTTGTTGTAGCTCCTCGCGCTCATCAGCGACGCCGATGACCTCCGTGTGGCGGTCCGCTGCTCCTCGCCGGCGTCGACTCCGTCGCCATCGCTAGTACCGACGTTGTTTGTTTCTCTGAGGCGGCTGCGGGTGAGGACGTCGGACTGCGACCGTGCTGGCCTACTCGGCCGCCGGTGCTGGAGGGGCATGCTCGTGGTCCTTGGGGCGGCCGGAGGGTTACTGTCAGGCGGCTTGCGACGGTTTCTGAAGCCATCAGCGGCGAGGAGGTCGCGAAGCAATGACGACGGCGGCGGCGCCATTGTCGCCGGCGGGGGCGTGTGGATGACAGGTCTCTGCTGCTAGTGGCACATCACTGTTCGTTGTGGTTTGCATGGTGACGGGCCGTGCATAGATTTGTCGAGGGGACAAGAGGAAAAAGTCGCACGAGGCGGGCCGTGCCAAATGGTGCTTTGGCACGCAGCGCCTAGCTCCGGCGCCTCTCCGGCCGGCGAAGTTTTAAGATTTTCTGATTTGGTCGTTACGAAAGTATAGAGGCGTTTTCTTGTGTGCACCACTTTGACGCTCAAAAGTGTTGGCTGTGTTACTGCGTCAAATGTTTGCTGTCACATCACGGGTCAAAATGGCTGTCGTATTTTTGGCCAGGCAAAATGGTTGTCGTATGACAACGGTAAAAATTACAATACGTGAATTTGAACATGTAGATCCATACTATTCCCTCCGTCCCAAATTCAAACTCGGTAACTTTTGACTAGTAATCATACTAATGACTCCCTCCGTTTCACAATATAAATCATTCTAGCATTTTCCATATTCATATTGATGTTAATGAATCTAGACATATATATATCAATATGAATGTAGAAAATGTTAGAATGACTTACATTGTGAAACGGAGAAAGTATATCTATACTAAGTATTATATATGTTACATCACTAGATTTATATTTTGAAGTACTTTTATGTGATGCTAATTTATATTTGATGGGATCATATAATGAAATAAAACAGGCAAAATTGGTTATATAGCATCGAAAGTTCACGTTTTTGGTTTTATAGCACCGAAAGTTACCGGTTCACTTTAATAGCATCCAAAGTTCACCGTATTCCCATTTTTAGCACTTCCGTCAATTTTTCTGTCCGTCTTGATGGTTATTGATCCAGCCACACACATGATATGATATTTCTACCCCTCATTGACATGCATTATACTTGTACTTGTGAGGGGTAGAAACGTCGTATCATGTGTGTGGCTGGATCAAGACGGACGGAAAACGATCGAGAATTGACGGAAGTGTTAAAAATGGGAACATGGTGAACTTTGGGTGCTATTAAAGTGAACCGATAACTTTCGGTGCTATAAAACAAAAAACGTAAACTTTTGATACTATATAACCAATTTTGCCAAAAAAGGCACTAGTCAAAAGTATGTTATTGAAGTCTATGAAAAAAATATAGCCCTTATAATTTGGGACAGAGAGAGTAGTGAACAATTTACACCACTTATATATAGTAAAACAATTTCGAAGAAAAAACAAATCCTAACAATCTATCTCAAAGAAAAAACAAATCCTAACAATAAATTAGGCACACACGTCTAGATTCATAAGTAAGATTAGGTTTCATAGGACGAAGGGCGTGTAAGATGTATTCCCCTCGTTAAAAAAAACTAACTTTTGTCAGAAGTTCATTTTTATTGCACGGATGGTGTATGTGCGGGTGGTAATAGTGGAGCCAAAGCCCGGCTAGCACGGGCAATGTGCCCGGGCTCCGCTATATGCAACCATTTGGCAGGTATGTAATACTCAGTAGTTTTTTTAGAAAAACTAGCTAATCAAACCCCTGTACAATCTAAAGAAGCCGTGCTATCAATGAAATTAGCAAAGCAATTAAGCCTCACTACATCGGATGTGTTCATGTCAACGGTTAATTATATGGATTAACGTGTGTACTAGTTATCCATTATTTAGTTTGTCCGAGTTTAAGAAAATTTCTAAATCCGCCACGCGGTTGGTGATAATGGATGTCTCGCACAGCGGTCCGTCTGCAGATGATCCCATCCTGACTCCTGAGAAGGGGTGATCCCATCCGGAATATCCCATTATCCCTCTTGTTGAGATTGCAGGTTCGGAGTATCGACTTTGACAGCTCCAATGGCGCCAAAACTAGCCAACCTTTCTCTAGTGTATGTCGTTAATCCTGATTGCTACAGCCATATATATTCACATGAGCGTCGCTCTCTCACTAAAATTACAAAAAAAGTGGTTATCCCCGGACCTTTTCCACCATAGAGATTAGAGAGCAGGTTCAGATTTGAGAACCTGTATGATTTCTCTGCGTCAGGTGCTTTACTGATTCTTCCGGCCTTTTTGTTCAGGCTGCACTGCACTACGGGCTTTATTCAGTTGCGGATCACACGCGAGTTAGGGGTAAATATGGGCCGCGAAGCATGCGAAAGGCCCAATTCACCCACGACGCCCACCAGCCAGTCCTTCCAGCCAGTTGGGCCGCCGTCCTGCGCGTCACCCGCGAACTCTCCGCCGCCGGTAGTGCTTTCCGTGTCATCTCGCCCCCTTTATTACTTGGAGCACTCATTGCCGACCTAATTACGCACACATCCACCACCTCCACCACGCCGGCGATTAGCCGGCATCCTCCTGTTGATGCACGATTTGCGCAGCCTCCCCGAGAGATCGGCCGTGCCATGTGTGAGGAAGTCCACGAGACTCCGTGGTGGTTTCTGACGGCACCCACCCCACCCACGTTCTGATCCTGGCTTACACATCATCACCGATCGATCGATCGATCTCTCCACCCTTATCATCGGCAGGCGCGCTTCTCCGCCACCGTGAAAAGCGCGACCAACCATCCATATTCACACACCTGATACCTACCTAAAAGAGAGAAAAGCACACGGGAGGCGAGGGTTTCATGCCATGCGTGGACTTTTGATATGGACTTTCTGAACTCTGAAGGCCGGAAGTCAAGCTGATTGGCTGCTGAGTGCTGGTTGCATATGCTACATCGGTAGACAGGGGGTTTGTTTAGTTCACGCTAGAATCGAAAGTTTGGTTGATATTAGAACGATGTGACGGAAAAGTTAAAAGTTTGTGTGTGTAAGAAAATTTTGATGTGATGAAAAAGTTGGAAGTTTGAAAAAAAAAAGTTTATAACTAAACTCGGCTAGGGTATAGCCCCACCGCACACCGGTCGCTGATGACATGTGCAATGATTCTATCGATCCGCATTCAATTGTCACACAAGGACACAAGGTGAGTGAAAGACGAACGCGCTTATAGTCGGTTTTGATGATCGGAGATCACATTCCACAATCTTGGCTTGGCTGTCCTTTTTAATGCATGAGGATCAGAGCATCATACAACTAGCTAGCTACTAGCTCGCCCCGCTTGGAAAAGACGAAGTAACGTGCTTTCTAAGCCTGAACTTGCAGCGAAGAGATCGTACTACAGAGATCACGGATCGATACCGTGATTGAAGAACAGGGTAACGCACGCAGGGTCGCTGATGTAAACATCAGCTAGTGCTGATCGCTCTGGTCGGCATACAATTAGCGATCGAGACGGTCCGGCCGCGAGCGCAACGGTGTCACAGGTTCTCAGTGATGCAAACTGTTTGACTGATCTTTCAGCGCGCCCCTCGGCCAGCCTTTTCCTGCGCTTTTTATCTGTAAAGCGAGATATGCTATCGATCGCTTACGTACTTATCGTGATACACGGAGCTGTACTGTGCGCTGGGCGCGAATATATACAACCTCTCGTTTCATCTGCCTCGGTGCGGTTGATGTCAATCTGTATGCCAAGTTCTAGAACTGCTTTTCGTGTTTTTTTACTACTACTTCTTCCGACTACCATGGAGTGGGCACGGTTTGGTTGGATTAATGTAGCTGTCCATTAACCCCTTTTCCTGAGCTTTTTTGATGCTGTAATCTCGCTTTACAGTATCTGGAGATGTGTAGGAGAGAAATCACCTGACTCCTGCTGACTATTCTTTGATGAACGATGTAGTTCACCAAAGTGAGAAAAACGCAAAAAAGAAAATCACTGGATTTCAGTGTTTTGCAAATGCTTGTCCTATCCAAAAGGGAGAAAAAAAGGTGAAAGATAGGCGAAAGTCAAAGGCATCCTGAACCAATCACGATCAGAAGGTGCACTTTTACCCTTTTTTTTTCCTTGTGCCTTTTGCACTTTCTCTTATCAGTGAAGCTCTCCAAAAATAGCTAAAAACTCAGGGACATATTCGCGAAACTCTTATATAAAATCGGTACAGGGCCCCCACTAACGCACACTGAGCGGAGGACGGGAGGAGCTCTCTCTCTCTCTCTCTCTCCTCGTCTTCGACAACTCGTTCCCTCCTCCAACCTCGCGAATCGCGATTCGCATCCGAGCACCACCGATTCCCACGGCTTCTCCGGCCAATCCTTATTAGATCCTACGTACTCACGTAGTATCCCGGGGAACCGAGCGGCGGTTGCTGCCACAAAAGGTGGCGCGTCTTGAGGAGTTTGCGATTGTTTTTCTTGGCCGTTAGGTGCAAATTTCACTTGCTAAAGGTGGGAGAGGAGTTGAATGTTTAACGCAGGGTTTCCGCCGCATTTCGTATTGAGTGGTGAAATCTAACCGAATGTACAATTCTTTGCTACCTTTTCAGGTGAAATTGAGTGATTCTTGGTCTTGGAATTGTGCAATAGGCAACAAAAACATCGCATCTTTGCGCCGGGGGGGGGGGGGGGGGGGGTTTCCGAGTTGATTTGGGGAGGGGTGGCGGTGACACAGGGGGCAAGCTTAGCAGGGAGATGAGGGATGTGGCCGTGGCTGGAGAGGATTGCGTCCGCGTGCTGGGACCGGGTCCGGAGGTACGCGCTTACGAGGAGGGATGAGGAAGACGGCAGCGGCAGCGGCGGCGACGCCGACGACCTGCTGCTGTGGTCGCGGGACCTCGTGCGCCACGCGGCGGGCGAGTTCTCCTTCGCCGTGGTGCAGGCGAACGACGTGCTCGAGGACCACAGCCAGGTCGAGACTGGCGCCGCCGCCACCTTCATCGGCGTCTACGACGGCCACGGCGGCGCGGAGGCTTCCCGATTCATCTCCAACCACCTTGCCGCGCACCTCGTCCGTACGTTTGCTCCTCTCTCCTGATGAATCCACTTTACTCATTTCAGCTGGGTGTAGATTGCAGGATGTTTCACAGGCTTATAGGTTTAAATCTGTTATATTTGATAGTCTTGGATCATTAGCGTTGAATTTTTGGTAGTTAGTATAGTTCATTTCTTCAATTGTTTTTCAGGGTTGCATGTGCACTGGTACACCTCTTTTCTGGAATTATAGGTTTAAATTTGTCATATTTGATAGTCTTGGATCATTAGCGTTGAATTTTCAATTGTTTTAGTGTACCATACACTCCGGCAGTTAAAAAAAAAGAGGGGTGTCTTGGTGTATCTATATAGTCAAACCTTCTTAAAAGTCCCGTTTCTAAAAAAAAAACCTTCTTAAAAGTCAAAACTTTGTCTATTTATGTCATTATTAATCTTGAGGTTAAATGCACAATGGATGTAGATATTCCTTATGTCCGAATTATCATGGTGGAGATTGTTTGCAGTATTGTATCTGCAATAGTTATCGGCCCACATGTCAATTTAAAACCCTTCCCTTCTTAATAAAACTTGTCCGGCTTATGCTGGCCCAGAGGTAATATACCCTTTTATCATGAATACAATGGGTAATGAAATGACCTATGTTTGTTCTTTGTGTTTCCCTGCAATTACTAATGTAATTCTATTACCAACTTTACTCTAAAAAGAAGGGAATATACTATCTTGGTTCTGTGACTTCTATCATTATACTTCATAGAGTAATGTGACTAATCGGATCTTTCCAACCAAAAGAAAAAAAAAGGAGTGGTCGAGTATGTCTCTGTCCTTCATTTCTTTGTTCAACTCGCTACTTGTGACGGAGTGCTTAAGGAACTTGACTTATTCATGTTGTTACTGTATTCCAGGTCTGGCTCAAGAGCGTGGAACAATTTCGGAGGATATTGTTCGAAATGCCTTTTCTGCTACAGAGGAAGGCTTCTTGTCACTTGTGCGCAGGACACATTTAATAAAGCCTTCTATTGCCTCTATTGGGTCTTGCTGTCTAGTAGGTATCATATGGAAAGGAACACTCTACCTGGCCAATCTTGGAGATTCTCGGGCAGTTGTTGGTTGTTTAACCGGGTCAAACAAAATTGTTGCTGAGCAGCTAACAAGAGACCACAATGCAAGCATGGAAGAAGTGAGGCAGGAACTTCGATCCCTTCATCCCGACGATTCGCAAATTGTTGTTCTTAAGAATGGTGTATGGCGCATCAAAGGCATAATACAGGTAGGCAAAACTTTTATGGAATGTTTCTGTTCATGACTGCTTATTTGTTGTGGTAAAAGCAAGAATTGTAGTGGCAGGCAGATAAAATAAACTCAATTATAGTAGTGGAATAGAGTTAATTTCATATGATTTTAGTAAGTTTAACATAGGGGCTGCAAATAGTGTTAACAGTTTAACCTGTTTGCTGCCGCTATGTTAAACTGTTACTAAAACTGTATCTCTACTATTCCATTGTGACAAGTAGCAGGTGATCAACTGATCATCAAATTGCATTTCTATGTTCAATAGTACATTTTATGGAATAGCCATATGAAACTTATTTGTTTATCTCATTAAATTTTCTTCTTCGAAACATTTTTCTGATTTACTCTCTTAGGTTTCAAGGTCTATAGGTGATGCATACTTGAAGAAGCAAGAATTCGCTCTTGATCCATCTATGACCCGTTTCCACCTTTCTGAGCCTCTACGACGGCCTGTTCTAACATCAGAGCCGTCTATATATACGAGAGTTCTTCATTCACAAGATAGTTTCTTTATCTTCGCATCGGATGGATTATGGGAGCACTTGACAAACCAGCAAGCAGTTGAAATTGTCCACAACAATCCACGAGAAGTATGTGCAATCCTTTTTGTTTTGTTGTTATGCTGATGACATTTGTTCTCTTTGCAGATATTAAATTATTCTTTCCTTATTTTATAGGGTATTGCAAGGAGGTTAGTAAAAGCAGCTTTGAAAGAAGCTGCCCGGAAGAGGGAAATGAAGTACAATGATATCAAGAAACTTGAGAAAGGAGTACGCCGCTTCTTCCATGATGACATCACGGTTGTGGTTGTTTTCATTGATCATGAGCTCCTACAAGATGGGGATGAGTCTACTCCTGAAATTTCAGTTCGCGGATTTGTTGACTCAGGGGGGCCCTCGAGCTTTTCAGGGTTAAATGGCATTTCTTGACATGCTAATTAACCTAGTTATGTTGATGCCTTTCGTTCCAGTGTAATCATATACTTCAAAGTTTCCTAATGGTTCTTTTTTCTTGCATAGTATAATACTTTGCACATATTAACCCTATGCCTTCTTGGAATTGGCCTACACATTTTAGTGGTTCTGTTAGTACTCTCCTTAGAATAAGCACACCCATTGGAAGGCCGATCAGATGGGAGTTGGGATTGGTGGTTTATCAATATATCTGAGTTTTATTGTTTTCTAACGTGTTTGTTGATCATCAATTGTGGTAAACTGCCCATCGATACCAAGAGATCAAGCATGAACAACCAAGAAAATTGTTTCCTACAGTAACACATTTTTGCCATCTGAATGCTTCAAAGCTGGGCACTGTCAAAGACTCGCAATATTTCAATTCCTCCCAAGTGGGATTAACCTAACATTAATTACATGCAATCCTACTTGATGGACAACTCCCCTTCATCTATTGGATGGGCATGATTCATTTCTGTCATCGATGGGCAATCTGCCAATAGCACTAATTCGCACTGTTGGACCTCTTCCATTGTGAATTGTGTCACTTGATTGTGATCAGTTTGTCACGAGAACTGCCCCTGATTGACCTTTTCACTCCTGCAATTCCCTCCTTTGAGAAGTAATTCCTTCCTACAAACTTATATAATTCCTTCCTCCGTCCGTCTTGTACTGATCAGAAGAACCATGAAACTTCCCAGTAGCATCCTCTGCCTCTCTCTGCTAGCTTCAACATCTCTTCAGATCCTAGGCAGCACCTGCAGTTGCTTGCACTTCAATTTCCCCAACTTTGACACAACCAGCGTGGATGATTTCAGCTTCAGCCCAGGCTCAGGGATCGCCAATGGATCCCTGCAGATCACACTAAGCACCGGGAACATCACTAACCAATCCGGGAGAGTATGCTACACTAGGGAGACACTCAGACTGTGGGATAGCAAGAAGAGAACAGTAGCATCCTTCAGGACAGAGTTTGTGCTGAACATCCTCCCAAACCAGCAGCAGAACGAGACCGGTGAAGGCCTAGCCTTCATCCTCACCAGCAACCTCTCGTCGCCTCGCGGCAGCAGCGGCCAGTGGCTCGGCATCGCCAACGAGCAGACTGACGGGTCGCCGGCAAACCGGATTGTGGCCGTGGAATTCGACACGAGGAAGAGCTACGACGAGGATCTTGACAGCAACCATGTCGGGCTCGACGTCAACGGCATCAGATCCGTCGTGCAGTATCCACTCAGTAACGTTTCTATCTTCCTCTCGAGTGGTTTCGATTTGTTCGTCAGTATCAGCTACAAAAGCAGGTTTCGATTGTTGATAGTAGAAGCGATGCAGTTGAGTACCAGAGGGCTGCATGTTGTTGTTCAGGCTTGGCCCATTGATCTATCACGCTATCTTTCGGAGGAGATATATGTGGGGTTTGCGGGTTCAACCGGGGAATTCACTGAACTGAACCAGATCAAATCTTGGAAGTTCATCACGGCTGGCGACTTCGACAGTAAGGCAGTCAGGCAGGAGTGGACAGGTCACAGGTGACAGAAGCGATTTGGTTTATGTTGGTTGTGTTATTTCCTTGTACGGTTTTTGCACTCTACATGTGGGGAAATTTTGAACAACGGAGAATCCTACAGATTGAGACGAAGAACTATGTGCCATCAATGTACTAATATGTCTCGCCATCGGACTTGATCTGAATAATACTCCACAGTGTAATATCTTCCCGCATGTTCTGCACATGTGTACATCAGATTTGATCTGAATAGTAAATCAGCCTTTCAAAGCTATGTTTGAAATTTTGAAAAGGGACATCTTATCTTTGCTTTGGTAAACTTCCAACCGTCATCTGATCTTGGAAAAAGTCCACCTGGACTCCCTTAACTATAGGTCGAATTCGATTCATATCCCTTAATTGTAAAACCGGGTATGTTGACCCCTTCAACTATTAAAACCGTGTAAAATAGCTCCCCAGTGGTTTTCGTTGATGTGGCGTCTATGTGTTGCATTGACTTAGTCTTTGTGATCTGACGTGGTATTACAATAACGAAAATAATAAAAATAATACATGGGACTCATGGGCAAGTGATTGTTTCCTCTTTGTTCCCCCTTTCTCCTCTCTCTCTCTCTCTCTCTCTCTCTCTGTTTGTAGCCGAGGCGACGGCGAGGACCGACAAGATCAAGATGGTGCTTGACGAAAGAAGAGTCGGAGCTAGCTGGTACCTCGTCGGTGGGAGAGGATGGTGGCACCGACGCTGACACCGACAAGCTCGAGGGGGGGGAGGGCGGTCGACAGCTTCGATGGTTCAGGAGCTGGGCGCCGACATGGCCCGAGGTGGAGCCGTCTGTTGACGCGAAAAACACACACTGGCTTGGGAGATCTGTTTAGCTCCAGTGTAGGTTCAAAGGTTGATGAGGTGCGAACGTGCCAGTCAGTTTGATCTTGCAACTGACAAGATATGCAAATAGCATATCAATGAGCCGATCGGCTAACAAGCCGATGGAGCGATTCCAGTCAATGCCGATACCAGCCGATGGCGCTAGGGTTTTGAGCTATCGGCTATATGTCCAATGTAGATAATGATATAAAGATAATCGGCTGATGATAATAAAATATAGCAATAATATGATCCAATAGAAACTATTTAGCTAACAATGATATGATAGAATAAGCACTGATCCGAAGGTTAAAGAATACATCGGCTGGAGGTCCGATGTCATAAAATCCACAAGATTAGATAGATGAATGAAACCTCTGTTGTCATCGGCTAAATCCAACTTATATGTATATGCTATCCTTATAAGCCGATGCAACCTCCAGATAACTTATCGGTTAGCGTCCCGATAAAACATTAGCATGAACCTATCGGCTTAACAAGACTTATATTATCAACAACAATCTAGTAGGTCGAACCTAACCGATGCAGCACGAGATTGTATATGATAATCTAATACCCGATGAGCCGATAGATCTGTCTAATGTGATGGATATAACAAATCTATTTATAACAGCATTGTGATTGTAGAGATATATCGGCTAAGACAGAAGATCGGACCTAACCGAGACAGTCCCAACTAAACCGATGCGTCTCTAAATACAATGCAACTAGAGATGGAATTGAGATATCAGGTAAGCAAATATATTAACCAAACCAGAGGGATCCAAGAGATCGAAGCGATGCAGTCTTGAACAACACCAATGTAGCCAATAGATTCACTAGGGCCGGCGAAACATAGGGCTTACCCCTTCGCCGGAGATCGAACTGAACCGATGCAGTCCCGCGTCAGGTGTCAGATTCCGCCAGTTGATAAGTAAAAACCTCGGGAAAGAGGGTGGCGATGCGCCGAGAATAATTG
Source organism: Oryza sativa Japonica Group (assembly GCF_034140825.1). Lineage (NCBI taxonomy): Eukaryota > Viridiplantae > Streptophyta > Magnoliopsida > Poales > Poaceae > Oryza > Oryza sativa. Next base: position 30,018,314 of record NC_089038.1, on the reverse strand, counting down.
TATTTATCGTGAGATAGTTTACAATGACCGCTGTACATATTTATACCCATAGGGGATACTAGTCCTTGTAGGACAAGAAATAAAGTTTCCTAAAGATAAAAGGAAAACATAAAGTCCTTATAGGACACTAAACACATTTTCCTAAAGATAAAAAAAAACTAACAAACTATTTTTAATTAATAGATAACTTGCCATGTCACATTCTTCTTGAACTCGGTCACTTCTAGATAAGCTTACTTTGATAGATTAATTTCCTTAACCGTATAGCAGTAATTCGACTATTGACGATATGATAATTCTGTTAAGTGCTTACCAAATTTCGGCATTAACACCGTCTCTCACCGAGGAGGCCGAGCGGCGGCGATGGCTGAGGAGGCCACCGCTGCCACCTGGGTCGCAAGCGGTGAGGAAGTGGGGTTCCCAGGATATGGGCGAGGAGAAGTCGACATGTCCGGCAAGAACTACGATGCGGGTTGATGTATTCCTCGTTTCCTTCTCCCCGAAGCAGTAGCAGCAACGACCCTTGCTCTAGCCATTGTAGCGCCCTCATGTTACGCTGTCACTCTGGGACACACTGCACATCGAGTGGACACAATCAGCTGGTTGCTTGCTCAACCCAACGTAACCCACACCCCGCCCCGCGCGCGCTATCACCACAAATCTAACGGGTCTGACGATGGTATCTAAGATGGAAGAGCGCCTCGTTGGCCTTTTTGCGATGGTCAGAGCCGTCGTCGGAGACCAAGCTAGTGACCGTGAGGGTGAAGAGGACAAGCAATAGACAGGGCCGCCATAGCCGACAAGGCCATCGCTCTCGCCGAGGCCCACCGCGACGAGCCATCGCGAGGCCGAGCCACCGCCGCTCCCCTCGTCCTCCGCTGCCGTGAGGCCAAGCCGACGCAGTCCTCCTTGGCTCTGTCATCCAGCCCCCGGTTCCGCCATGACACAATTATCAGTTAAGGACTTCAGAAGGTGAGTGTGCCATCGCTTAGAAGATACGCTCTTTTCGCTCCTTTTAAATTTGCCATGACACAATTATCAGTTTATCACCACCGTGTCCATTTTCCTTCTCTACGGTTCAATTAGAGTTTTTCTTGTGGCTATCCACCAGGCAAAGACATTGCTCTCCATTTCTATGACGAGAAATCATTTATATTACGAGAAATGGAGTAGTTCCCACAAATTATTATACTTGAATCACTAATGCGACTTTTTTTTCTCATTAAGATATATATTTTATCTTGGTTTTCGTTAGCATGCTTTTCAAACTAATAAATGTTGTGTTATGTGTAAAAACTTTATATATAGAAATTGCTTTAAAATATCAAATATATCCATTTGTCAAGTTTGTAATAATTAAAACTTAATTAATTATGTGCTGATAGTTTTCTTGTTTCACATACACCAATTTAATCCTCATCTTCATCAGTTTCAAATTAGGTCTCGTTCTTTTCTCCAACGAGAATTAGATGAAGATTAAGATTTTCGTGGCACACTTTTTCAAACTGCTAAACGATGCGTTTCGTGCGAAAACTTTCTATATGAAAGTTGCTCTAAAATATCATATAAATCTATTTTTCAAGTTTGTAATAATTAAAACTCAATCAATCATACGTTAATACCATATCGTTTTGCGTAAAAATCTTAATCTTCGTCTCTTCAGTAGAAAAGAACAACACCTTAGTGATCGGGAGACCATTTCCGCATTGATGACGAATCTTGGTCTATAAGAAATTGTTTAGCTTCAATAATTTCTTCTCCAGTCCTTCAGAGTTCAGACTTGGCAATAGCGATATGTCACTGAACATTATCTTCTTCTCCTTGAGTCCTCGTCCTTTGTATATGGATCAATGGATGTCCTATTTTATAGGGGATTACTAGTTTACTACTACACTTCAAAATTCTTAAATGGCATTCTTAATTTCTCTAAACTTCATGTGAACGTCGATTCCTCTACCTGAGTATTTTCTATGTTCAACTTCGTTGTTTAGTGCACACATGTTTTGCGATGGTTAGTCCCTTGCAGCTAGACAATCTTATGCCGTTGACTGACTCTTCGAAGTTCCAAGTTCCAATTTGGCCACAAATTCCTTTCACCAAAACTTTGTTTTGAAGGCATAGCATTACTGCATCACAGAGAAGCTATGACTACTATGAATTCATCTCTTCTGCCTTCTTGCCGATGCCTACCAGAAAACACCAAGAACCATTTTGCTAGCCATGGCAATCCTCCACTCTACCACCTTTTGCTTTTCCTTTGTAGCTTCCCTTGCACTTATCATACTTGACAGAACGTGTAGCTGCTTACAGTTCACTTACCCAAGCTTTGGCACTCCCAACAAGGCCGATTTCAACTTCAGCGCAGGCTCCGGAATAGCAAATGGATCCCTGGTGATCACACCGAGCACCGGCGACATCAGCCACCGATCGGGAAGAGTGCTCTACGCAAGGGAGACGCTCAAGCTGTGGAACAGCCGGCGATCGGCGCTGACATCGTTCAGGACGGAGTTCGTGCTCAACATCCTTCCACGGAATCAGACAGGAGAAGGAATGGCTTTCATCCTGACGAATAACCCGGAACTGCCTACCGACAGCAGCGGGCAGTGGCTCGGCATTTGCAACAACCGGACAGATGGCGATCCGAAGAACCGAATTGTAGCCGTGGAATTCGACACGAGGATGAGCGTCAACGAAACTGACGGCAATCACGTTGGGCTCGACATCAACAGCATCGGATCTTTGGATCCGTACCCTCTAAGCAATGTTTCATTAATCCTCTCGAGTGGTGCTGATGTACAGGTCAGGATCACTTACAATAGTACAGAGCAAGTACTGGTGGCAATTTTAATCCAGTTCGACACGACTGGGGCGCACTATGGTTCCAAAGCTTGGTCCGTCGATCTATCACAATTTCTATTCGACGACGTATATGTGGGATTTGCAGGTTCAACAGGTGATTTCACCGAGCTGAACCAAATAAAGTCTTGGAACTTTGCCACAATCGACGACGATATCACGACCGGAAGAAGGCATGGGAGAAAGGTGCTTCTGCCTCTCGTTGCCTTCATACTATTTGCTATGTCTTCGTTTCTTGTGTTCTTGGTGTGGAGAAGGTCGACGCGGAAGAGAAGGCTCGCCTACCGCAACCTCGAGAAGATGATCGACGCCCATGGCCCTGTCAAATTTAAGCTCAAGGAGCTCAGGCGTGCGACTGCCAACTTCAGCTCCTCGCGCAAGCTCGGCAGAGGTGGCTTCGGCACCGTGTACCACGGCTACCTGAGCAGCATGAACATGGAGGTGGCCGTCAAGCGGGTGGCAGCGAACAACAAATCCAGTTCCAACCGAGGAGAGCAGGAGTTCGTCGCGGAGGTGAACACGATCAGCAAGCTCTCGCACCGCAACCTCGTGAAGCTGATCGGGTGGTGCCACGAGGGAGGCGAGCTGCTCCTCGTCTACGAGTACTTCCCCATGGGTAGCCTGGACAAGCTCCTGTATGGCGGTGCTAGACCGGCTGAGCTGACCTGGGAGCGACGGTACAAGATAATCTGCGGCGTGGCGTCCGCGCTGGAGTACCTGCACCACGGGAGCAGCAGCCGGATCCTCCACAGGGACGTCAAGGCGAGCAACGTCATGCTCGACGAGGAGTACAGCGCGCGCCTCGGCGACTTCGGCCTCGCCCGTGTCATCCACCTCGACGAGGTGACGCACCACTCGACGCAGGCCGTGGCGGGCACCCGCGGCTACATGGCGTACGAGTGCTTCTTCACCGGACGCGCCAGCCTCGACACGGACGTGTACGCGTTCGGGGTGTTCGTCATGGAGGTGCTCACCGGGAGGAGCCCGAGCAGCTCCGTGACGTACCACAACCGCCAGCAGGAGCATGACCACGACGGCCGCCGCCAGCCGATGTACATCGTGGACTGGATGTGGAGGCACTACGGCGACGGGACGGTCCTGGAGGCGGCCGACGCGGTGCTCGGTGGCGCGTACGACGAGGCTCAGGTGGAGCGCGCGGCGAGGCTGGCGCTGGCGTGCTGCCACCCCAGCCCGAGGGAGAGGCCGTCCATGAGGACGGCCGTGCAGGTGCTGGTCGGCGGAGCCCCTGCGCCGGAGCCACCGTTCGAGAAGCCTGCGTTTGTTTGGCCTCCCGACGGCAAGCGGCAGGAGATCGAGCTGCCGCACGTCGGCGTGCTGTTCACCGGAGGGCAGCTCAGTTTCTGCTCCATGACATCCACTTCCATCACCGGGAGGTGAGTATAGCAGAGAGTTGTACGCTTCGTACGGTCGTACCGCGAGCCGAGCCGCCGCGCGATGATTTGGTTTGTTGCCGTATGTAAAAAGTGTAGCAGAGTTGCACGACTTTCTTGTTCTTGTAACTTGTTCGTATCGTGTAACATGTTCAGTTCTTGCTACTTAGCCCAGGCCCAGCATGATTCCACCTTATGGGCCGTGTCCAACAACGAGGCCCATCTTGGCCATGCCGTCTCCTCCTTCAAGTCACAATTAGGTCCAAACTCAGTGATCAGCCATGTTACCCCTCATGGTGGACGCCTGTAACATGTACGCAGGCGGAGTGGAGACGGACGACGTGGTGTTCATCCACTGGTCTGTATCATCGTTGGTATTGGCGGATCTAAAAAGAAATAGCAGTGAACACTAGACGTCTATAACGAACCGTAACGACTAATCCGCAACACCAAACAAAACGCTAGTGCATCTGCGCGCATGCGTTCACGGCTCCACCGACTTCCCCAAACCTTTACTCAAGATCAAAAGGGAAACCCCGGACACGTAACGTGCCCCGTGTCCAACAGCTCTGGCCTGGGTCAGTGCGCGCCCATGAGGTCGCGACGTGGCCTCGCTAAACCTTGGTGATCTCTTCTCGGCCACAAGCTCGTCGCCTCGTCCTCTAGTGGTGGTAGGGCGCCGTACAAGTCCAGATCTCACCGGTGTCCGTGCGTTCTCTGCCAAGTGTTGCCTCGGCAGTGGCCGGTCAGGCGCTTTACTACTTTATTCAGAAGGGGCGTTTGCTTTACAGGTCAGCGTGGTCGGGTTTTCCATTCAATATCGTCGTAGCGGGCGACAAACCTCGTGCCTGCCTGCCGTGGTCGCGATTCGCGAACAACGGGTGGGGGCAACGGCAACCGCCGGAGTCATCGTATCCAACCAAAACGGGAGAGTCTCCATCCGAGACCTAAACTAGGTAAACTTTCGCGTGTATTATCGCCGCCACGGCGTCGCGTTCTTGTGTTTGTATAGGTGGGTGACGTAAGTGTGTAGGGCTGCTACTGTAGTGCTACTGGCATGTATGCTCCAGCTCTCAGGCCGTGACTCATCGATGATGTCAACTAGCAACCAAAGGGCCCAACAGGATGTCACAACGGTGACACTATGGAACAGGGCAGTATGCAGCACGCTCGATCGATGAGGTGTGCAGGCAGTACAGTCGTGCACCTATTTTTCAAAGGGAAAAAAAAGGAGGTAGTACTCCACTAACTGTAAATCTGTAACAGTAAGAATCTCGTAGTAAGAATCTCGTAGTAGTATTCTCGTTTGTTGCTGCCGCCGCAAATTAGTCAGATCATCGACGGGACGGTAAGGGCATGTTCAATGCGTCTCTGGTCGTTCCCTCATCGACGAACGTCCGCTTTTCCATCTGTGCCGACTCCTTATGATGGAGCGCGTCCCTCGGCTGAGGGACGTGTCTCTCGCCACTTTTCGGCCGAGCGACACAGCCAAGAGATGCGTTGGGGAGGCGACGGGCTCCTGTGGACATCGGTTCCCTAGCTTGTATTCCTATTCCACCCCTTGGCACAGCTGGAGTCGTCGCTGGACGAATCGCCGGAAGAAGAGCAACGGCATGTACCATAGAATCCGATGACGACGACGAAGAGGGAGAGAGGAGCTTCGTCACGACCACCGGGACCGGGATGGCTTCCTCGGCGTCCTCCCAGAGCGCGGCGCGGCCAGGCCGAGACGGCGCCGAGGCGGACCTACAAGAGAGAGAGAGAGCGGCGAGCGGCGGTGGCGACGGATCCGCGGTGGAGGTGATGGATCCGCGACAGAGGCGATGGATCTGCAGCGGAATAGGCGGCTCTCCTCGTCGCCCTCGCCGATGATGCTCCGACAGTGGCGGTGGTCCTCTTCGTTGCCCTCACAACCCTCGCGGCGCTCGCTGTCCACCTCGTGCTCGTCGTCCGCCGCCTCGACCGCCGCGACCCGTGCGGCGCTCGCCGTACGCTTTGCTGAGAGAGGGGGAGAAAGCAGAGAGCAAGTTGAGGGAGGGAGAGAGCATAGAGATGGGTGACAAGAAAGAGGGAGGAGAGAGAGATGCGTTGCCGGCAGGGGTAGGAGAGAATTAATATCTGTAGTTTTTTTTGTTGGGATACGCACTGTGGGATAGAGAATCTTCATTCAGTTACTTCGGGTTTTGAAGAACCTACTTAACTGTGGCCTCAATTAAAAGACGAGTGTCCATATGAGTGTCTTCAGTCAGTGTTGACACTCTATTTATGTCTTCCATTATACATGCATGCCCTAAAAGGAGTGGGTACTACTCCAGTTGATTACCATCAGATGACACATGAACATCAGGATCAGCCGGGAGTGCACGTGATTGTGCCACCATGGGTCCATGGCTGTTTTGGACACATTGCGTGTGACGACGCCCCTCAATCATCTCAAACCTGATCAGGTTTTCTCACCGGAGATGCTCCTATGATGGCTGTTTGGAATAACCAGGTAGGAGTAGTACTAGTACTACCCAAGTGGTGCACGTGGCATGGTGCGCCTGACAGGTCGGGCCCACGGGTCACGATCCACATCGCCCCCGAAAAAGGTCAGTGGAGAAAACAATGAGCGGTTGAGCGCAAAACATGTGGCCGAGGCGTGTCTCGGAGCCCTGCAGCGCCAACCCGTAAGCTTGTGGCCAGGGATAGTCCATTTGTTCCTCTCACGGTGGTACGGAGAAGAGAACAACAAACAGCGGGTTCTCTCCCTGCTGTGCGCCTCTGGTTGGGCGACATGTGGCGGGCGGTGAGTTGGCAGCTGCGTGTCTCGGTGGCTTTGACGTGTCCAAAAAGCGAGCGGGTGGGGGCCCCCTCCTCCGCTGCGCTTTTCTTTTCTTTCTATCCATCCAAACAGGGACAGTCCTGTCTCCTGTGCCTAGATTTGCATGTCGCCAGATACGTCTCCTGTACTCCCTTCGACTACCTCCGTCCAAAAATATAATAACTTTTTACTATAAATCTGGACACACATGTGTCCAAATTTATAGCTAAAAATGCTTACATTTTTTTATGGAGGGAGTATTTCAATTGCAGCCATGATTTTCCGTGTCTAACTTTAACCGTCTGTTTTATTTAATTTTTTTTAAAAAAATAAAAACATAAGTCAGGAGTAAAGTATTGTTTATATTTTATCATCTCATAAAAAAAACTAATTACAAAATTTTTTTAAATAAGATGGACGATCAAATTATGATCGCACTTAAAATAAAACGGAGGGAGTAGAAGAGAAAAAGCTCAATAATTCGTGTAGTACCCCGAAAGCCAGCCGAGGTGACATCACCGCAGTTCTGCTCATAGTTTGATCCAAAACAGTTTTAGAGTTTGTTCTCACTACTAAGTTCAACCCCCCAAGATATTTTCATTCTTTGCTTGCCAAAAATCATCAGCAGAAAAAAACATGAACTGCTTGTTAATTCGATCTATACCAACCGAAGTTTACCTGAAACTCTGATAACTGCAGCCTATCATGCTCCACCAGCTGCCAGGGCAATTATGGTACTATCTCCAGAGCACGCACACAGTAAATAGCAGCCTAACATCCTTCGATCTTATCGTCGGCAAAACACACACGCATAGAGTGGATAGGATCACAGGAACATGCCATCGATTCGTGAAGACCCACGAAAGCGCACGGTTTTACTCCTACACCCACATACTAGTAGTAGTAGCGGTAGCAGTACGGTACATGTGGCTAGTACTAGCAGTAATGCTTGGTCCGGAGCAGCGAGCCGTGTGGTTGCTGCAGTGTGCGAGTAGCCAACTAGTGGCAACCAGACACATGGACAAGTAGCAGCGAAGCAGGCGAAGGAAGGGGCAAGTGAGTGCCGTGAAGCAGCGAGAGCCACAAGAATCGAGCGGCTTCCGGGGCTCTCTACAGGATTGAGGCGAAAAGTGCAAAGCCGGAAAGGGAGAGAGAGAAAAAAGCGTAGAAAAATCCGATCCGACGTGGCGCCCTGGCCTGTGCCCTTTTTCTCCTCTCTCCTGCCTCCTCTTGGTCTCATTTCCCCTTCCTGCCTTGCCTCCTCGTCTCCTTCTCTGCTGCTCTCCAAGCTCTTCCTGCTTCCATCAGGTTGTCTCGAGAAAGATTGGAGTTTTTGGTGGTTTGGGTTGTGCGGTTCTTGCTTTTGTTGGCGCAAGCGCATGGCTGGTTCTGGGACATAGTGAGCTGAGATAGAGTTCTTGTGTTCGGTGGAGTTTGGCTTTGGTGAATCTTCGATTCAAGTCTGGAGATGGCGCGTTTTCAGGTAATGAATCCTTCTATCAGTCTATCTGGTGGCAAATTTTGTTCTTTGGAGTCCACTTTTCATGGCAGAAAGATTGGATTTTTTTCCCCCAATAAGATGCCACAGTAATAAATCTTTTGTTGGAAAAAGGGAGCAAAGCAAGCAGCTGCTATTCTCATGTTGCTGAAATTGACTTCTCCATCTCTCTTTTGTAGGAAACCAAGGCGAGGAATGATCAAGGACCTGTTGCTGATCATGTTGGGCACCAAAACCTCATGGAAAACCTCACAGATCCTCTGGATTCCAGTGGCATGGACATGATGGACGAAGCGCGAATTCCTAAGGTAAATCCTCCTCCTTGCAAATCACAGCAAAAGGGGGCAAATTTCGTGCAGTTAAGATCTTGTAACACCAAGCTCACGCTGTGGGTCTTGCCTTGCAGGCGCGGAAGCCATACACGATAACGAAGCAAAGGGAGAAATGGACCGAGGACGAACATAAGCTGTTCTTGGAAGCCCTGCAGCTCCATGGCCGAGCCTGGCGACGCATCCAAGGTACTAATTTTACCGCTGCAAGAAGCTGCAACGGTGAAGCACAGTTTCTGGTTTGGTAAGAATTTTACTGACAAAGGATACCTCGCTCCGGTTGCAGAGCACATAGGCACCAAGACTGCCGTGCAGATCAGGAGCCACGCACAGAAGTTCTTCTCCAAGGTCTCACAGCCTTCTCGTGCACAAAAAATTCCCTAAATGACTTGAAAAACCTCCATGGATTGTGTTGCTTGCAAGGTGATGTAAGTTGCTCAATCATGGAGAGCAGGCTGCTTTGCAATCCATGCTGCCACACTCGAGACCATGTTTCCTGACCGTTATCTGCTTTGCACTCCGGCTGCAGGTCATCAAAGAATCATCTGGGGACAATTGCAACAGCTTGGGTGCTGCATCATCAATTCAGATTCCCCCGCCGCGGCCGAAGCGTAAGCCTGTTCATCCGTACCCACGCAATCTAGGGAGCACAGCCAGCAAGAACGTCCCTGCACTGAAACAGCTAGAGAAGCCTCAGCTGCAGGTGCAGTCTCTCTACGACCAGGACAATGGGTCGCCGACGTCAGTGTTAACAGTACCACAGATACGGGCTGATACACTGGGAAGTGAGAGTGGTGGGTCGCCAACCTCGACGATTGATATTGAAGAGAGATGTCCTACACCAAGCATAGCAACTGCTGAGTTAGCTATGGAGTTGCCTCCTACAAATGACGAGGTATATTCTTAGGAGACAAAATATAGTATCCTCTGCAAGGCATATGTTCTTTATATCGTGCAGGAATATATAAGCTATTTGCTCAAGTCAATAATTCTTCACCTTGTCAGCATGGTCTTTAATTTTATATATGTTGGAACTTGAAATTCTGGTTATGCCTTGATGTATCCTTGCACAACATGATATATAGTTGGTGCCTTCTAAATCCTGAATCCTGATAGTAAATATGCATTTCAGGAGGTCAAGGGCAATGGCGATCATGAAGAAGTTACATGTGACAGATCAGGAGTTCCAGTCCTTAGGCTATTTGGCAAGAGGGTTATGGTGAATGATTTACATCAGATGTCAGCCCCTGATGCCGGGAACCTGCAAACTGTGGCAGACATGGAAGTGGACGCTTCAGCTGAGACACCAACTAGTGGAACTGGGAAATTCTCTTCCCATGGTGCAGCAGAAGCAAATACATGGAACCCATGGCTGACTAACACACAGCAGTTTCTGTATTATCTTCCTAACGGACAAATTTTCTCCGTGCATTCTGCTCTCCCATGCTTCACCTACCATAATGAGGGTGTTACTTGCACCCAGTTTTCAAACCCACAGGTGGTAGCCTCAGATCAACAGCATCAACACCAAACTTCTGAAGCTGTAGATTACAAGGGTATACAGAGGGAAGGATCTTGGACGGAGTCAAATACATCCTCAAGCAGTGTGCCTGAAACAGCAACTCATAATTCAGAGACTACAGAATCATATAGAAACGGAAACAGAAACGAAGATGAAATGGTACCTTCTCCAGATTCAAGAAAATGTGTGAGCCCAGGTTCCAACTGCAGGCGAGGCTTTGTGCCGTACAAGAGATGTGTTGCTGATAGTGAGGCGCTGCTGAAGTCACAGGCGCCTCAGGAGGAGGCAGACGGAGAGATGACGAGGCTGTGCTTATAAATTTTTGGAGCCTCGTAGATCACTGCAACTATAGATGCTTGCTACTAATATTTTGTTCACAGATGAGTAGGAACTGATGTACTGCAGGAGGGGCTGCTTTCCTGTTACAAGAGGCAGATTGAAACCGCGTTAGTACTCCACAAAACAGGGAGTGGCCGTGGTTCTTGTCTGGCCATGTACAGTTCAAATATTCTATGTTTCCATTTTCCTCGTCGTGTGTTTGTAATTTCGCTCCCATTGCGGGAGCGTTCAGAGGTCAATGGCTGTCATGCAATGACAAGTATTTTGATAGAGTTGTAGAAGGGTTGTACTGATGTAAATTATACAGTAACTTATTATCTGTAAGACAATAACAGGCGAGCTAAAGAAAACAACGTTGGAAAGCTTTGTTCAGTACTTGTTTTGACGTGAAAGTGCAACCAAATTCTGCTTGCATATTGCCATATGCTACAGTGGTACTTGGGCTGATTTTTGCTGAATTAGGACATAGGACACATCTTTTCAAATTTCTACATGCGACTCAATATGTTATCACTATATCAATTGCACAGGTGTTCTACGGAATTCCTCAATGAAGTGAATTTTAGGATGGTTGGTATCCTGGCACCGGAAAAGGCACTCGCTTGCTTTTGTTGCTTGTATTGGCAAATACACAATAAAATTCAGACATAGCGTTTGACTAGATCTAATTACCATGTCAAGTGAAACCGCTAAATGTACCAAGAATGCATCATCATCTGAGAAGTTTGGCATCACAAATAATTGAAAATTCAGTATCATCCGTTAGGATGAGATTTCAAGGGGGACAGAGTCTAAGCCTGGAATACCCAAGGCTGATATTAGCATTGCGTAAGGAAATGTACAAATCAAAAATCAAATGAAACCTTTTCCTGATACCACAGGAAAGGCGATAGCTGTGACAAGGAAAGACTTGCCATGTTTGTTTTCAAGTGTTAAGGTACTATTAGTAAAGTAGATGTGCAGTAACTCATTCATCCCAAGGTGAATTCAGTAATTGGGCAACGTTTGGAACCTAGTTAATTCAGAGTTCGGACCTTTGCCTTGCAACCTCCACAAAGATCACTCTCCCATCCAGGAACTGCACAAAGATGCAGAGAAATTGCAAATATCAGTATATTAGCTTTACCCTTTCATCAGAAGAATCAGAGACAAACAGATGAAACTCAGCCAAAAGGAAACAAAATTCAGAAGTGCCTTTTTTTCCCTCTTCTTACCTTGCCTTGCATCCCTTCCATGGCGTTCTTGGATTCCTCCTCACTGGCATAAGACAGGAAAGCGAAGCCTCTCGGCCGCTTCGCTACTCTTTCCATCACAAGATTAACTGCAGCAGCACACGGCAGAATCAAATCAAGCCCAAGAATTTTCTGAATCAAAGCTCTGTATTACGATTTTTGTGCCATGGCATTGATCTACTCCACCTTCAGTGAGCTGACCAAACCTCTCGAACGCGTTCCGTAGGCTCTCCTCGGTCGTACGGAACGACAGACCTGCTCGTGGAAGGGAGAAGCCCAGGAAATCAGCAGAAATCAGGAACAGCGATGAGCGATTGCTTTAAGATTTGTGCTGAAGAACACGGAGAGATATGTGTTGCGAAATCTTCGCGGGGAGGAGGGAGGAGGGAGCGCGTCGAGATAAGATACCAACCGCTCACGTACAGCCTAGAAGCGGCGCCATGGGAGGCGCTCGGCGGCGGGTGGTTGCGAGCGGCGGCGGCGGTGGGGAGACGGCGCTGGCTGCAGGACACACCGGAGGAGGCCACCGGACGAAGCGGGTGTGAGGATGAGGGGGAGGCAGCGAGGGAGACGCTGATGGTTCTAGGTGGAGCGGCGACGGGGATGACGGCGGCGCGAGCTCCCGCCATTGCTCCGGCCCGGAGAGGGTGGTATCCTGATGGTTTCAGCCTTTCAGGAGTTGTTTTCGCCTTTTCGGATAGGGTTAGGGTTGGAGGTTTTCTCCCTCCGAAAAGAAACCGTATCCTCAACGTTTCAAACTTCCATTGCAGGCACGAGAAATTCAGAAACCGATATCAGCATTATTTTCTTCATGAAACTGATCAATTACAGTCGAGATCCAACATCCATGATCTCATCGATCTGAAACCTAGCCTGTACATCCAAAGTCAGCTGATCAGCTCTACCCATTGGATGCTTTGCTTTTATCTACAGCATTACTGGTCATGCTAAGAAGCAAATTATGAAAATTATGAATAGTGGTTATATTTCTCTAGGTTGCTTACACAATTTCATCTGCTTCATGTCATGTTGTTTTTAGGCTGACGACTACGCATTTCAGTTTGCTCTATTAACATTGGCAGAACTGATCAATCTCTCCAACTATTGGCAGAACTGATTACCCCTGTACAATCTTTTGCTGGTCACCGTGTTGAAGAGCAGCTCAAAGTTACAGACGGTGTTGCCATTTGTTCAACCTTGTAGTTGTCATATACCCTGGTCTTGTTATGTTCCCACCAATGCTGAGCTTCCTTCTCACCAAAATGCTTCCGGCTGCACAGCCAAGAATTCAGGTTATGTCAAGTAAAAGAACAGACAATCAGCAATTCAGCATATAAAACTAATATGGCCTTAGAGGGTTCACCTGAATCTTATGCGCTTTATGTCTTTCTTTCCACAGGACGATGTAGAAAATGTGACATATACACCATGCTCAATTTGTTCAGTCACACTATCAGTCGGAGGGGCAGCCAATGGTGCTTCCGTGGTGTACCCATCGCTGCTAAATTTCCTGGCCCCATTCTGTTGACTGAACGGTACATCTTCTGGCACAACAGCATTTGACAAAGGTACACATTCCTTTTCTGTTTGGATGCTGCTGCCATGATTTTGGGTATTGTTCAGCTGGCCGAGTTTGCGTGTGACCAGATTCCGGCCGGTGTTCCCTTGCAATTCTATTTTCGTCGGTTGCATTGGGATGCTATTAGGTGTTATCTTGGAGTTTTCTGACAGCTGACCAATTGAAAGTTTCTCTGACAAGGCATTGCACTGCACATTTCGCAATACACCAAGTTAATAGGTCATATATCAACCAAAAGTTCAGAACGCCCCAGCCCCCCACGATATAAGGTAATGCTGTATTACATTAGTTCTTTGTTGCTCAAGAAAAAGGTACCAGCAGTACTCTACAATGAGATTACGTCGAGCTCATACCTGATCAGTTAGAACCTTTATGATATCTTTGGCAGCTTTGCACCTTGCGGCCTCATCCCTAACAACTAACCATGTATCATCCAGTTTTTGTTTGTATAGCTGAACCATAACACTTTTTTGCTGACACTGCTCTGTGAGAACAGCTACCTGCTTGAACAATAAATATGTAATTTTTGCAGTTACCAAATTTGGTAATGGATATTATAAATGAATTACCCTCCAAGCTTAATACTATGATACGCAAATCTTATGCGTATTCCCGGAAAAAAAATACCTGTGAATGAAGTTGTTTCACTTGTCCTTGAAGTTCTGTTTGCATCATTTCTATTTCTTCTCTTTGAGCGTCAGTAAACCGTAAAGAGACGCCAGACTTAAGCACCGCAGAATCATGCATTCTTTGTGAAAAAGAGATAGCACACCCCTCACTATTTGATACCGGCTGAGTTTGAAAACTGTCTTGTGCAGATATGAATAGAGCAGGGCACTCAACTTGCCCCCATCTTTCAGTTTTTGTCTGCACTGCAGTGGCAGGTTCCTCATTTCTCTGATTAGTACCTTGTACTGAAGCCATCTTTTCTGCAAAAAAGTTTGCTTCCTTGAATAGGCGTGACAATTTAGGTGTGTATGCCTTTAATTCCAATTTAAACATTTCTCCTTTGCTGATCTTTAGCCTAGACTTATCTTTGCTAGAATCCACAACTTTCTGCAACTGATAGAAACAGGCATCGCAAACACGGTACCTTCTGTTTGTGTCTGGTGCAAGTGCTGCCATCGTGATCTTGTTACTAGTGCAGGAACTGCAGAACATGGAACCACAGTTGTAACAGTTGTGCTCCTTTCTAGTAAAACCAAAAACCATCTGGCAACTGCTGCATACAGATTGGTCCTTCATTGACATCGTCTTGTGCAAACAGATCGCAGCAGTAAAATTGAACCCACAAACTACACTTTCAACATCCCTGCCTTCTAATGCCTCTACTAAAGTTGGAGAGCTCCTATTACTGTAATCGCCTAAACCAAGTTGCCCTTCCGCACCTTTACCCCATGTGAAAACCTTCCCACTCATAGTCAACACCGCTACATGCGAAGACCCCGATGATATCTCTCTGACAAACTCAGTTTTAAGTGGCCCTTCAACACTGCAAATAGATTCACCATCTGCTTTGGGGTTCCCAAGTTGCCCATGCCTAGAACTTCCAATAGTAAATACCATTCCAGTAACAGTAAGTACCACAGTTACTGCTGTCCCACAGGATACCTGAATAAGATCATAAGCAGTAAGTGAATCAACACATGTTGGTAGAAGCTTCATTTTTCTGTCAGCATGACCCAACTTTCCTCTATCCGCATCACCCCAGGTGAAGAGCTTACCACTTGGAGCATTACCCTTGAAACTGCTCATTACTTCCACGATGGCAGCCGTGTGCCATGGACCACATGCTACCGATTTCACTCTTGATCCTTTTAAGGACTCTACTTCTTTTGGCCGAGCAACTCCTTGAGTATCTCCATGCCCAAGAACACCAAATGTTCCGTCACCGTATGTGAATAACTGGCCAGAAGATGTTATAATAGCTGTGTGCCACTCACCACAAGCAATTTTTGACACAGAAATATTGTCCATAGGACCCAAAAATTTATGTGGAAACCATTGGTTCCTTCCATACCAGTCATTCATCAATCCCAAGCTATGAGCTCCTTCACCCCATTCAAAAAGTTCGCCTGAAACCGTGATTGCACACGTGTGCTTTGATCCAAATGCAACCGCCTTGACATGTACAGAGGCAAGAGACTCGACCATTTTGGGACAGGAGGCATTGACATTTACTTTTTGGTCCAATCTCCCACTGCTATAACTGCCCCAGGTATAGACCTCCCCTTGCTTAGTGATTATGGCTGCATGATTCTCCCCACAAGCAATGCTTTGTACATCAAGCATTTTAGCTGAGCCTACCAATCTCGGAAGGGATTTTGGAATGTCTTCACTGCCTAACATGCTGCCAAGAACACTACCCCAGAGAAAAACATCCTTAAGTGAATCCAACCTACATGCCACACGGGGCCCTTCAAAAGTCTTCAGTTTAGGTGTATGTGTAATATTCTGTGCCCTTCTGTTAGCAACCATGATGTCCTTCAGACCATGTTTTACTGGAGTTGCTATCTTGGGGTTAAGCTTCTCGATGTAAGAATCAATGTCACAAGAGGTTGGATGCCTTGGATAAAATAATGCTTCTGAGCTATCCAGATTACCACCAAAGATTTTTTTCTGTATCTTGGGACTCCCGTATGATGGGTATACCTTCAAGAAGAAATTCATTGAAGGAACAATCAACTCTTTGATGACATATAACATTTGGGTAGCAATGCAGGTCTACTTAAGAATATAAGCAACATAAAAAAAATGACACCCCTTGTTAAAGTATATGCCTGTACAGTTTAATTCAAAGTCAAATAATAATTTATATGTGGATCTCATTCAATACCCTTGCAGTTGAGAGCTGGGACATACATATCAGTAGAATCTTAAGCTTTTGTTATTTGGCCATGTTATGAATCTGAAATTCATATTACTCGACAAAAACAGAACCAAATATGGTTTGCTGCAGAACTAACCTGGGTGTGCCTTGGTGTGTCAAGGGCAGCTGATAACCTGCACTTTCGCTGAAGATAGCTGCGGGGACTGATTGCGCAACTGTTTATCTGTCTACCGCTCTTTGAGCCAGCCAATGGAAGTGGACTATAAGGAGAAGATGTTAAGGCAGTCAAACCAAGAAACCAGCATTCAGCTTGATCTCTGTCTCTGCAGATCTGGGCCAACGAAATTTTCAAAACATGTGGTATGAGTAGGGAAAACATATACTATAAGATTGCAGCTCTAACTGATTTAAGATCTAGTAAGAGGAGTACCAAGTCTATTGAGCACTCGCCGTTTTTGTATACGAGTGACAAGGATTGTGATTCCTTCTCTGGCCAGCGATGACGCAGAAAATTCATCTGTAAAGTTCTGAAATCCTTAGAATATTGTATTGCTATGTGACGAAGGGACAAGCATCATAACTTAATCAGGGCATAATGAATTGCTTACAGTCTTCTGCCCAAGAACAACAGTGGAAACGGAATTTAAGCTCAGGTGTTTTTCCCTGTCCTTCGAGTACCAGACTAATGTTTTCTCATCCTGCAAAGAGGAAAGAAATCCTTTGGCATGACAGCAAAGAGAAGAAATCCTTTCGCATGACATAAAAGCTGCAGGTACAAAATTCTATGTGGTAACAGATTATTGGTATTCCAAAAGGTAAGGACAAATACCCCCATCGGTCCAAAACTTATTTACTGGCCAACATATTAGCATTAATATAGACTAACATGGAGCACTCCAGTTTTGTTCATAACAGATTAACAGTATATCAAATTCTCTGAGATTGTCTTATAAAATAACTCATGAATTCCTTGTGACAGGCCACAGAGGCACTAACAAATTGCATACTTCGGCTGGTTTTAGCTGCAAGCACTATTTTCGTAATAGTGGTAAAAGGTACGTATTATCTTGCACATTGTACTTGAAACATTTTCCATGGATGCATCTTATAGGGACTCAGGGGAATGACAAAGTACCTAATGGTCCAATAACAGCGTATTTCTGTCATTAGCACTCCCATGGCTTTAAGAATTTCCACTCCCCAGTTTATAAACCCACCATTATTGATTAGGATTCGTGGATAATATGAGCATATTTACAGCAGAATTACTCACTGAAGATAGCCTGAATGGGCAGAATTTGGGCTTCCCTCTCTTTCCAAATTTCAGGAGATGTGCTCCCTTCTTCAGAGCAACAATGGCCTGGATAGCAGAAACAAAACAAAAGGAAAAAGAAAAAAAATCAGAACTCCTCCACTCTCAGGGCAACATGGATTTGATGGGTGATCATTCGGATTTAATCCGAGCAGTTTTTCTCAGTACGAACGCTGACTCCATGAGGTTGAGAGAGAATATAATAGGAAAACAATGCATTTCATTTCCCCCAGAAGATGTAGCGATGGTAGTCCAACGGGTTAGCAATAAAAGCGAGACATTTGAAGGCTTGCAATTCCAAAAATAATCGAAAGAAATCCAATAAATCAATAAATGGCGTCAAAATTACTCTCAAGAGGCTAGAAAGGAGGGGGGAAAGGGGAAATCTTTTACAGACCTGCTCAACTCCTCTTGTTGGCATCCTCCCATCAAAACTCCCAGCCATGGCAAAAGCAAGATGAGGTTGTTACTCTCCTCTGCTCACAGGTAGCTCAGCCAAGGATGGCAATGCAGCGTCTGAAAGAAAAATGGAGAAAGGAGGAAAGAAATGGAGCAGTTTGAGGCTTTGAGCTCAACGGGCTCAACGGGGAAGTGCCTCTTGCAGAAGAGCTGCAGCGATTCAGTGACCCTGGAAAAAGCTAAACAGTGGAGAGAGGAGTCGCTGGCCGTTGGGCTTTTGTCTTCTGTTCGCGCACACACGCTGAAGTGCAGTTCAGACTTCAGACCGGGAAAAGGCTTCCGCCATCAGCGTTCTTTGAGCTGGTGCTCTGACACTCTGAAGCCCTTATCTCTATCGCCTTCTCCATTATAATTCTTGTGTCTGTATACTCCTACCTCTACTAGTGCTAGTACTGTAGTACTACAAAACAACCATTACTCATACTGTTTGGTTAGCGTGTGGACAACAGTACGTGAGTCAGTAAGGAGGGGATTAAGAAATGTGTTATGTTTGCTTGTCCTTGCTACTAGTAGGATTTTCATGCATGTCAGCCTCTGCTCTGGGTTCCTCGCATTATACAGTAGGTTGTGCCATGTAGAGGCTACATCAATTATGCTGTCCAAGAATCCATTAGGAGACACTTTTATTTAGGTCTCCAATGGCTCACGAGATGTTGGGCAGTGCGTAGGTATTGTCAGTAAAGTCGAGTACCAAGAAATCGGTTCTTGTTAATGACTGTTTCTATAGCAGTCGATGCCTGTAGCACTGTACAGTAACTCTGTAGAAACGTTTTCTTTCCACTTCAAGTTCTGAACATTGTTTTGCAACACGGCGATTCAATACATCGAGATGGCATTGTGCAACACCACTAGTAATGGCAGAGAACGGGGAGCCCATAAAATAACTTTCATGGTGATCGTTCCTGCAGTCATCAAGGAACTGATGGAGAGCTGGACGGTGGCACGTCATGTGATGGACATAAGTCGTTGGTTGGCAGCGGTGAACTCACTAGTTGCAGCTGAAAAGACGAGCGAGGAGAGCATTTGAGGCGCATGAAAGTGGGCAGCCGGCAGCATGATGCCCAAGGGGAAAAAGAAGGCAAGGATACTACTCCTACCACTGCACTGTACGGCCTCAACCAAAACACATGACTGGTCGCTTTTTCCTACGACGAGCCAACCATTGCTTTGCGTGCAATGCCACCGCGAGAATGAAGAAACTTGACATGACTGTATGCAAGTACTGCACGCATTGCCATGTGTCTCGCGTAGTAGTGTACTCCCTCCGTCTCAAAAAAAAAAAAAAAGACAAACCTGAATTTCCGTGTCCAACGTTTGACTATCCGTCTTATTTTAAAAAATTATAAAAAAAATAAAAAGACAAGTCACGCATAAATTATTAATCATATTTTATCATCTAACAACAATGAAAATACTAATATAAAAAAATTCCATATAAGACGGACGATCAAATTCCATATAAATTATTAATCATGTTTTATCATCTAACAACAATAAAAATACTAATATTAAAAAAATTCTATATAAGACGGACGATCAAATGTTGGACACGAAAAGCCAAGGTTTATTTTTTTTGGACGGGGAAGTACTACTATAGCAGTAGTGTGCATTTGATGCATGGAAATTACGCTGAGCTAGGCCCATAATCAGATAAAAAGGGCGCCCATGTGAGGCCGTATCCAGAGTAGGTGAAGAACATATTCCAGCAGGATCTGTTTTGGGAGGACTCGGGTTAAACTAAAACGGCGGTCGCTGCTGCTATCATTCGAGGCACGTAACACAGCCCTCGCCGCCCCCCTAGCGTAATAGCGTTTGCATGGGGCGGTTGGTTTGTCCCTCGGCCTAGCCATGTGCCACGATTCTGTCTCCAAAAAAACAAAATCTAGCAGTAGTACACGTACTACGCTCCATCGTAGTCGCTCCGAGTTTTTCTTTGACTTTCCTCGGTGAAGCGTCTTGGTGGTGGAGGTGAGGTGCTACCGGAATCAGCCGCGAGAAGAACGAGCGCGCCGCGCTGCTGCGCGCTGCGCCCCGTGCATGGGTGAGGAGGCGTCAGGCGGACCAACCGCGGTGCGCAGAAGTGGCCAAAGCGACGGAGAAACCGACAGCCCAGCGCAAGCGCGCTTCCCCCCGTGCTGGTGCGCACGCACGCACGCGCACGGGCGCGCGGCGGGGAAACGGGCGGCTAGCTAGGCGGTAGGCACGGCGCGGGCCGCGGCGATGGGCGGGGGAGCCGTGCAAAATCTCAGACGGTTGGTTGGTAGGAACATGGGGTGCGTGATGAACAACTTTGGACGTAGTATCCTGTACGCGCGCTGCGCAGTTGCGTGGTGCGCTGTTGCGCACGTATGTGTAGTACTATAGTGGCACGTCCGCGGGCAGTTACATTCTGATCGGCCATGATTTAACTGCTCATCCGCCATCCTGGGGCTGAGCCTTTCGGGTCGGAGTAACAGTACTCACCGGTCCGGTGCTCGTTTTGGTGCTGAGGCTGTGTTGTTCACACTAAAGTTTGTAAGTTTGGTTGAAACTGATACGATATGATAGAAAAGTTATGTGTATGAAATGTTTGATATAATGGAAAGTTGGAAGTTTAGAAAAAAAAAACTTTAGAACTAAACAGGGTTTGAGATTAATTTTAAGAGTACAGAGAGGCAGAAGGTACAAAAGTTTTTGTAGTGTATGTATCAAGGCCGGCCTGTATCTGATAAGTAGTAGTAAACTGAACGGTACACAATTTTAAACAGTTTTATATACGAGTAGTTTTATGGTTCTTGAGGAGATACTAAAAATTTAATGTAAAATTTGATACCTTATAATATCTAGGTATCAAATTTACAATAGAAAACATGATACCTCATGATACCTTTTGAAGAACAGTAAAATTGCTCTTTATATACTGATTTTATATACTTCGGTAAGGAGCATGTGCTACTAGCACGCCACCGACCTCAAGATGCACCTGTGCAACTTCGTCCTCGCCGTATCCGCGATAGGGGCAAACATTGCTAGTGGAGGATTTCGTTAGGGGAGCTAGCCACCAACGGATTTTCATTAACTGAATTTTGTTTTCTCGTGGAAGTACTGACAGCTGGGACATTGGTCCAAATAGAAACATTGCTGGTGGGAAAAGACAGGTCTAAAATAAAGTTAGTCACTGTATAATTTACTCGAAAAAAGAAATGAAAAGATATGCACCACCTATCACAGTGAGATCAAATCATAATTTGATACACCTTCCGTACCATTATAAGTGTCGCCATAAATTTTCGTACTCAATATTTAATCGTCTGTCTTATTTGAAAAATTTATGAAAAAATTTTAAAAGTTAAATCACGCATAAAGTACTATTCATATTTTATCATCTAATAACAATAAAAATACTAATCATAAAAATATTTTAAATAAGACGGACGATCAAAGTTAGGCCCTGAAATCCACAACTACGGTTGTGTTTAGTTCACACAAAAATTGAAAGTTTGGTTGAAATTGAAACGATGTGACGAAAAAGTTGAAAGTTTGTGTGTGTAGAAAAGTTTTGATGTAATATAAAAGTTGAAAGTTTGAAGAAAAACTTTGGAACTAAACACGGCCTACGTTTAACGGAGGGAGTAGTTGTGAAATACAAACTGATACTAGCTGTGTATCAAATAAAAACCTTTTGCTGGAAACCTTTTGCAACCAGTAAGTTTCTCAAGAATACACGAGGCACATGGCCGTGAGCCTGCGAGATGATCCTAAAGGCTGCTACTTTTTGCTGGTGAAAACTTGAACATGATGATCGATTCAATCCTAGACTCCCAGTACCTCCATATTCGAACCATGTCACAAATCATTCTGCTTCTCTGATCTGCATCATCAAAAAGTCCTAATTACGGGTCCGAGTCAAAGGGCAGACACAAACTGACTGGATTATGATGGGAGCAATCAATGATGTTACCATCAGAACAAAATGGGCTAGAAAGTATAGTCGAAAACACTCAAAAGTCCACAAGGCCATCAAACTTTGTTCCGGCCCAAATCAAAACTGGTAACAAGTCCCCAAACACCAGCCCACCCCCTCGCATCCGCTGTCTATTGAGTGGTTGATCGTCGCCGTCCAACTTGAATCCAACGCCTAGATCTCCACTCCCACGGATCGACTCCCCTCGCCACGTCATCGATCCGCGCCAGATCACTCCCCATCCAATCAAACTCCTCCGATCCCAATCCAACGCTCCAACCCCACGCTCCCACGGATCCATCCAACCCCCGAAACCACCCTCCCGCCTCAGCCCTCCCAATTCCCAACCCAAAATTTCGCATTCCCTCCCAAATCCACCATTATATATTCATCCCCCGAATGGCCGAATCCCCAATTCCACACAAGGCTTCTTCCACATCTCCACCCAAATTCCAAATCTCTCGGTGATCGGAGCGGTTAGCTGCGGCGATGTCGGGGCGCGGCAAGGGAGGCAAGGGGCTGGGCAAGGGCGGCGCGAAGCGCCACCGCAAGGTGCTCCGCGACAACATCCAGGGGATCACCAAGCCGGCGATCCGGAGGCTGGCGAGGAGGGGCGGCGTCAAGCGCATCTCCGGGCTCATCTACGAGGAGACCCGCGGCGTGCTCAAGATCTTCCTCGAGAACGTCATCCGCGACGCCGTCACCTACACCGAGCACGCCCGCCGCAAGACCGTCACCGCCATGGACGTCGTCTACGCGCTCAAGCGCCAGGGCCGCACCCTCTACGGCTTCGGAGGCTAGACGAGTACAGATTCGATGGTGTTGGGCGTAGCAGCGCTAGCATTATTATGTCGTGTGCTCCGTGTGTGTCGTTGTGTCTGTGACTCCTTGTGTTCTAGTCGTCGGTGTGTTTCATCAAGTTTCGACTTCTGGTCGACTGGATGTAATACCTTGTTCTGTTCAATGAAACCTTGTTTATGACCGAAAATATGGAGGTTTGGAGGTTTGATGCATATTTTTTCATGGCTATCTGTTTGAATCTGTCCAACCTCTCAATGCGTCATGCCTTGTGCATCGCATCTGTAATTTCCTGAAAGCCAATCGAAACTGACCAAAGTGTACCTGAAGAGATGCAGTATTGCAGTCTGAATATTGTGAACTCCTTGGTGAAGTAGTACAACACAATGTTTGGTCTAGCATGATGTAAACTTGCAAATTACTAGTAGTACAGTTAGTACTTTGCTCAGTTGCTCCTTGTTTGTAAACTTGCAAATTACTAGTAGTACAGTTAGTACTTTGCTCAGTTGCTCCTTGTTACCATGTCACATTACATGTATAAAGTCTTAATGCAGCCTCCACAAAACAAAGATCTACAGACAAGGGTATGACACTGTTTAATTGCTACAAATAATTACCATACAATCGAGACAACAGGTACAGCCTTCTATTTTGAATGGTACATCAAGCCTCTGTAGTGCAATTATCAGAGTTCCAAATGGTACATGCCACATTTATGAGCACCTTTTCTATGTTGGACTACTATTGGAGGCTCTGCACTAAACATTTCTTTCTCTAATGATACTATTATCGTTCCTCAGAGGAATATACAATAGTACAATCCAACTCATAGGATCAGAAAAAAATTTGTAACTGTAAGCTGCTATTGGTACCCTTTCCTCTCTAGAGCAGGAACTGCTTGCCAGTGTATGTTTTGCCGAAGTCCCACTCCTTAGGGACCACGTTGTAGTTGGTCAATGTTTTTCCATCACTTGAGGTGAGCTCGAAGGAGAGAGGCTGTCCCCTGAAATCAGAGTTGATGTGCCATATCTGCCCCCAGTTGCGGCCCATCGAGAGCCAACCGGACTCCGTTCCTTTGATCTTCACTGATCGGACATCGCCAGCACCACCGACATTGCTAATTAGGACTGTCAGGAAGAAGCTTCGACCAGCGACTGCGAATCGCACACCACCATCACGAAGACAGTTGACGCTGCATACAAATTAAACACGCCAAGATTAGTGACAATTGACAATTTTTGCTGACCAATTTACAATCTACAATAATTTTGCTTTCTATCTACAGGCTATCATGTTACTGATAGCCTTGTACAGCTGTCCTTGTGATGGTTCACTGCTCAGTGAAACAATCCGTTCAAACAGATTGTCACTCTCATGGAAATCCTGCCAACAACTGAGCCCTGTAACATATGGTGAAGCCTGAAATAATTTAAAAGCGCTGCAGGTTGATGTTCTCTACAAAATGTCCTGGAACATCGATCTTGAGGAAGTATGATAGGCACATAAATATGACAGTATGATATTCAGGAAACCATCTTGAAGTTGAACATCTAATTGATGCCAACTTAGACGCACATTTGATGCCAACTTAAACGCACATAATGGATATTGCATTACTCAACTATACCTCAGAATATTTGAGAAAGTAATACAGGCAACCTAATTCAGCATCACATTAGGGGGTTCGTAAAATTAATTCTTGAATATTACTAGAAATGACGTACACTAATTTACAGACGTCAACTGGAAGATTGTAACCTATTTAGATCTAGAGCACTAAGATGTGAAGAAAAATCTAGTGCAGGAAAAGATAATGCCTGACTATGAACTGATCTGTTTAACACTATTTTAGTTTTGATAACAGATCAAATTATTGAAGGACTTGAAAGACATACCAACCGGTATAAATTGCTAGTACAGAAAGCAAATTAAGGACAGCTACAGTCCACAAATAATGCAGCAATTCAACCTGTGGGACTAACTTAGTGGTCATTGAAAGCTTAAAGGAACATCTAATGTACCCCAGAAAGGAATTAAGCGTGATGGAAAACGGTCTATGTAATGGAGCAGACTAACATTCCTTAGTGCCTACCGATACAGATTAAAAAAACTGCTGGAAATTACCCAGAACTGTGTACTTTTGAGTCTTGATTATTAGGATTAGCCTGGGAAAACCTCGTAAACTAACTCAGATATGAGGAAGGCTGTTTGCATAAATTCGGTGTGAGTTGCTGTTACCTGCAGGTCCATAGCTCACAGCCTCCGGATTCTAGCTAGCAACCTTAAACTAGTAGAGTAATGGAATAAATGAATTCTCACGAGCGACATTTAGATGACAATAGTAAGTTACTGCTAGTTTTCTGATCAATGGTGCATGTAAGTTGCATCGTTTTAATTCCAACCAGCAAAATATTATTCCAAACTATATGAATTTTTAACTGAAGCATACACCAAGTTTCTTGTGCTGCTTTTTTTTTTTGGAAACCAGTTTCTTGTGCTGCTGAGCCAGAAGCAAATCAACTGAAACAGTTAGAACTCTAACAGTACTTACGAAAATGGTGCATCAAATGGCTGAAGGCTTTAAAAGTACTGCCCTTTTTTCTCCTAACCTAGACACCTAAACACACTACAGCATAAAGGACCATGAAACTATCCAACTGAACCCTAAGGGCACCCGCAATGGTTATCTATAGGCTCTCTACAAGATATCTATGTCAGCATATTTTCCTACATTGAAGAGATTAAATGAAGAGAGAGAGCAAAGCTATCTACTAACCTGGAGATAGTCTATAGAGAAAAACGAGGCAATGCATTAGAGAGCTATAGATACCCATGTAGACATACTATTGAGGTGGTTTACTATTAATCTAGTCTATTGCTGAGATGTACATGTTTTATAGAGAGCACCTTACTTTACCATTGCGGGTGCTCTAACAGAAGTTGACCGTATTGGAAGACGGCCCATTTCCTTTCCTCCACAACGGCCACTTATAATTCAGCTTTTCTGGGATCCCACATTCTACCAACCGACGCAATTCTAAGCACTTTCACATTTCCACACAAAGTGGATTAAGAAAATGGGAAACATAAACCTCAGATCTAGTCTAGAATCCAGTGCAAAGTAGACTAAAGATAGCAGCAATCAAAGGATGCAGCCAAGAATCGAACGTACCGGCGGTACTGGATGGGCATCACGCCGGCCTTCCAGAGCGCAATCTTCTCGAAGGACTGGATGGGGAGGAGGAAATGGTGGTTGGGCGGGTTGCAGACGCCGCCGGCGTCGGCGGGGAGACCGAAGTTCGGGGCGCAGAAGTTGGTGGCCGTGACGACGATGGAGGTTCCGGGGAGGCAGTACTTGAGGTCATCCACGCACTTCACCTCGTAGCAGCCGCCGCACGCCGCGCCGCGCTCGAACAGCGCCGTGCTCAGCCCCACCGTCGCCATCCCGTACCCGTGCTTCCCCAGATCCCCGAACCCGCACGCGCCACCTGTAATCCGCCCAACAGCACGGCACAAATCAAGCACGCTCCTACGGATGAAACCATGATAGAGGAAGCAACCAATTCAAGAACCAACCGTACGCGCAGATAATTCAAGTAACCGAGCGTGCGGCTTTGAGGGAAATTTCGTCCGCGGGACATGCGGGAAGAGAAATCTTCCATGGCCTTAGGGGTAGTTATGGAGAATTAAAGAAGCGCAAGGACAGATTCGTTCCTAGATGCAGAGATGACCAAAGAGAGCCAGCTAGCTTTGGATGCGTACCGATGGCGTCTTCCGGGTCGGCGGCGTAGTAGGAGGCCTTGGCGGAGCGCCACTCGGAGAGGGCGGAGGAGCCGAGGGTGGACGGGTGCTGGTGGCCGGTGGCGAGCGCCGGGAGGAGGAAGAGGACGAGGAGGAGGCAGGGAGCCATGGCTCCAAAGGTGTTCGTCGGTATGCCTCAGTGCAGTGTGGTGTGGTGGGGGAGAGTGGAGTGGAGTGGAGCTGTGCTGCCGTCTCGAGCCCGTGCGAGTGTGAATTGCTTTGGCTATAGTAGCAGGTTCTGGGGCCTTATTGTTTTTATAGACGCTTTAAATGGTATTTTTAATGGAGTTTTTCTTTTCCCTTAGTGAGGAGTAGCTTTTGAATGCTTGTGAGAAAAGGGAGGTGGATATTTAGACATAGAAAGGAATTGAAAGGCTAGATGAAATGCAAAATCTTTTTCTGCTCTCCGTGCAGAGAAAAGAACACCCCATGATTATAGGGCTTTATTCCATTTGGTAGGGTACATTTGTAAAGAGTACGTGATGCCTAATTAATATGCTCAGCTCACTAGTTTTTCCAACCGCCCTTTCTTGTTAATATAAGTAATTGCTAATTCCTCTATCACATAATATATATAACAATCTAATATAGGATTAAACGCAACGTAGTAGCACATTTTATCCAGATTTATAGTACTAGATTATATCTAATCTTATACTTAATTATTATATTTGGGAATGGATATAGTAAATTATACCACTAAATCTATTGATTTTTATATAGAGACTTTTATTTTTTAAAAAAACAAGGTTAAACTTTAATCGTTGATTGTTATCATACAGTGAGCTTTCAATAGCTATAAAACCTATAATTTTTTGGAACTTCGCTAGGCTACGCTTGGCAATGCATGAAAGTGAGAAGATTTCTCACATTTTTTTTTCATTCGCACACTTCACAAAGTGCTAAATGGTACGTTTTAAAAAATCATATTAATCTATTTTTCAAGTTCAAAAAAGGTATTACTTAATTAATTATAAGCTAATAGTTCACCCATTTTAATTTTATATATTTTCTTAATCTTCTCATTTCCTCTTCTATTAAAAACCATAAGATGTTAGTCTATTAGCATATTTTATGAGCATAAAATGTGATTATAAGTTGAAAAGGAATTGATCAAAATCTATAATCTATATGGTTTGACTTTTTTAAGATCAGGATGGAGTACTTGATAGTACTTGGCATCCCTGAGGTATGGTTAGCACCTTCCAAGAACCCTACAATTAATATTAGCTGAAATCTTTTACGGCTAGTGTGCACACTATTTTCGAAAGAAAGAAAAAAAAAGAATTTAGGTGATGTTACCCTAAAATTCTACACTCACACTCAAGGAAAAAAAACCAATACAATTAGAATTAGTGTCCATTTTACATATGACTGCAAATTGCTTGCCACATTTATTTGACTACCTGTTGCAGATATTTTGCCTTTTATCGTCTGCTTGTTAGTATATTAACTGAAACTAAAATTGAATTTATAAGCCCAATTTTAGGGTTTTTTTACATCATGTCTATTTTCCGCCATTGACATTTAAAACCCAATAACACAGATATTTGTGCATAAATTATGTTTTACTACATTTATTTTTCTACTACGTATCGCTTGTGAATCACCAAATCTTGATCCAAACCACCTCGAAGATCGAAGAACATAATCAAAGAGCTGAACTTGTTTCTCGAGTATCCAACTAGCTTTCGTCAACCACTGTCCACTGGTGCAGTCAAAAACCAGAGGAGGTTTGTACCAGTAGTCCAGTACACACATCTGGGTGTCCACCGGGGAAGCTTTGTTTGATCCATCCAAGCGTTTCAGTGCACGCGGCCATCTTGTTGCAGATTCAGGCTGTTTCTGGAGTTTTGGACTACCCAATAATGGCGGCCTGGCGGGCACAGAGCTTGGACTTCGTTCGAGAGGGCGGAACTGTGCATGTGAGGTGGCGTGACCGCTTCATTCTCTGTCTCCTGGCGACTCATGCGGACGCGGGGATTCTACGCGAAGCACGCACCAGCCATTGATGTTGGTGATTTTGATTGTTGATGATCCAAACTGGGTACAGTCAACTACCAGGACAGTTGCAGTGGCAAGATCCGGTTATGTAGGCGAACAGCAGTGAATAATAGCTCCATGATAAGATGGGCATATATATTTCTAGACGATTGGTCAAAGAATCTTCGATGAGTGGTGCAGTTTGTGTTCTTCCATGTTACTCGTACACCACGGCCGCGACGACTCGCCGGCACTATTAATGTGTACATGTGTTGCACCGGGTGTCGTAGGCCCACAGCACGGCCGCAGGCGGTGGTAACTTGTGAATAGGTACGTGTGACACGGTGCGAGTGTGAGCGTGTGTGACCACACCGCCACGGGCGTATGTTTCTCGAGCGAATTCGATCCGGCACCGGCGCACCGCGAACGCATACGGGGAGGATGTTGCTCGGACGCACCCGTCCACTCGCCGGGAGCGTCAGGCAGGCAGCCAGCGTTTGGCTCGCCTCCCTCGCCCGGTTGGCCGGTTGACCGGCCAGCCATCCACCCGCGGCTCGGCGTGCCTCCCTCCACTACCCGCGCGCGCTGCGTGTTAGGCAGGGGGGATGCCACGGGACGTATGGTAGTGAGCTGGATAGTGCGGCCGCTCGGTCGACGGTCGGTCGCGCTTGCTGTGGGCTGCTGCGCTGCGTAACTGCCAGTTTGATCGGCGCCCAAGGCGGGCCGCGGGCGGGAAACCCAGGCCGGGTCGGCAGGAGGTGGGGACTGGATCACAGGACAGTCTCCGCGAGCGGAAAGGCTAATTGGCGCGTACGCATTGCCGACGCGCACGCCGGCCCATTAAGGCCCATGCACGTACTCGCTTGCGTTTCTTTTTTTTTTTACGCCTCCGTTTGTTCGTTTTTCTTTTTTTTCGCTGTTTGTTATTCCTGCCGTATGGATAGATTAGTTTCCTATTTTTACTAGTGATTAGTTTACTAGTAATTTTTAAATCTTTTTAAATTTGGACATGAAAATTTTCAAATCTCGAGTTAAAAGTTTTCAAATATCAAGTTGAAAGTTTTCAAAATTCTCAAATATGTACTTGAAAGTTTTTGAATCGACTTGAAAGTTTTCAAATCTTGAGTTGAAAATTTTCAAATCTCGAGTTGAAATTTTTTTCAAATCTGGACCTGATAGTTTTCGAATCTCGAGTTGAAAGTTTTCAAATCTGAGTTGAAAGTTTTGAAATCTCAAGTTGAAAGTTTTCAAAACTTTCAAATCTGGACTTGAAAGTTTTCGAATCTGAGTTGAAAGTTTTCAAATCCGAATGGAAAGTTTTCAAAATTTGACTTTAAAATTTAAATCATAAATCAAAAGTTTTTAAATCTGACTTAAAAATTTTCAATCTGTTAGTAAAAAAATCTCCCGAAAAAAGAAAACAAATCTCGAGAATCTTCCCTAATTACTCGTCATTAGTGTTAAGTGAGTGCTAACTAATACTATAGAGTAGTTAGGGAGGTGCTCGCTGCTGGCGAGCACGCGCCAGCTAGCAGCCCCCCTCCGCGAGCGCTGGAGTTGCGAGGAGTTGGCTCGAGGAGCGCTGAAAAAGTTGGCCCGTGGGATGAGTCGTTCGCCAAATGGACCGTTGTCAGGCTGACAATATGGGTGGGCATATGCCCTGTTAAAGGACTAAGGGTCTTTTCAGATTATAGCCAAAATAAATCTTACTAAGTTTTGGCAATGCCATAATATTGTCAAAATTTTGACAGGATTTCTTATGTATTGATCAAATTTGGCAACAAACTAAACGTAGACATTTTTTTGACAACTTTACCAAAAAATGGTTGGTTAAAAATGGCATCAAAGTAAATAGACCCTAAGTTCACTTAAGGTCCCTCAACTTGACATCGAGTTCAAATTATATCCTCCAACCACAATCCCAGATATAACATATCCCTCAACTTGAAAACTGATACAAACATAGCTCTAAGACAGTATCGTAAGCTGATGTGGATCCAAAAACAAAAATAAAAAGTAAAAAAAATATGGACCCAACGTATCAATGAAACCACAGTTTCTTCCTATTCCTCCTCTCCCCTTTCTTCCCCCATCTCTTTCCAGTGCGCTCATCAATGGAAAGGCCGCAATGACGAGCTC